>NC_064616.1:661134973-661477473 GCF_023898315.1 Schistocerca nitens | reverse complement strand
CTCAATACGTCACAAGTGTCAGTTGTGGTCAGAACAGTGTTCTGTGTGGTTGTGACTGCATTACGTAGGAGCTAAGTGAATTATAACTTGGGAAAATAGCTGTTGCTCGTATGATGGGTTGCTCCGTTCCTTGTTGAAATTTATCTGTGCTAGCTGAAAGTATCATACGGTTATAGTGCATACAGCGAATGTGGAAGAACATCATCCGCTAAGTTACAACGCGGACGAAAGTGTGTGATGAGTAATCACGACGGACGAAGAGGACTGTGACGAAAAATAAGAGGACGACAGCTACAGAAGTCTCGGCAGAATTGAATGTAACTATCACGAACCCTGTCAGCACCAAAACAACACGAAGGGAACCTCAGAAGCTGAGGACTGCAGGGCGAGATGGAATTTCAAAACCACTCACCAGTGATGACAATGCCCATAACAGGAAAACGTGCTGCCGAAGCCGGCCGCGGTAGCCGCGCGGTTCTAGGCGCTACAGTCTGGAACCGCGCGACCGCTACGGTCGTAGGTTCGAATGCTGCCTCAGGCATGGAGTATGTGGTGTCCTTAGGTCAGTTAGGTTTAAGTAGTTCTAAGTTGTGGGGACTGATGACCTCAGAAGTTAAGTCCCATAGTGCTCAGAGCCTTTTGAACCATCTTTTGTGTTGCCGAAGCCATAAAACCTGGTCTATGGACCTATTGAAGAAACTCATTTGACCGCGTGAGTCTTGTTACATACTGTTTCCAACTTCTGGCCGGTTTTGCGTCCCAAGAAAGAAACTTGACGGGGGATAGGTGGTGTTAGGGCGCAGCCATATTGTTGTATTCCATGTGTCCCATGATTACGCTGCAAAGTCGCATGACTGCCAAGTATTGTGACCGTTCTGGCTGATCAAGTCCACCCCACGGTAAAATGTTTATTCCTCAATGGTGATCCTTTGTTCCAAGACGACAGGGCTCCTTTTCACACAGCTCACATTGTCCAGGAGTAATTTTGTTGAGCACGAGGATGAATTGTCGCATCTATATTAGTCACCACAGTCACTAGATCTCAATATTATTGAGACTTTGTTGACTTCTGTCGAAAGGAGGGTGCTTGATCGCTATTCAAATGTTCAAATGTGTGTGAAATCTTATGAGACTTAAGTGCTAAGGCAGTCCCTAAGCTTACACACTACTTATCCTAAATTATCCTAACGACAAACATACACATCCATGCCCGAGGGAGGACTCGAACCTCCGCTTGATCGCTATTCACGTCCATCGTCGTTACTTGAACTTGCCACTGTTTTGCAGGAATAATGGAATAAGATTAATAACGGCTCTGAGAACTATGGGACTCAACATCTTAGGTCATAAGTCCCCTAGAACTTAGAACTACTTAAACCTAACTAACCTAAGGACATCACACACACCCATGCCCGAGGCAGGATTCGAACCTGCGACCGTAGCAGTCCCGCGGTTCTGGACTGCAGCGCCAGAACCGCTAGACCACCGCGGCCGGCGGAATAAGATTCCCCTGAAAACCATACAGGACCTGTACTTATCCGTTCCGAGACGACTGGAAGCTGTTTAGAACGCCAACAGTTTTCCTACACCATATTAGGCATGGTAATGTGTTGTATCTTTGCTGCGTCCAAATTTTTGTCCAGTTCCTGTAGCTGAACGCTGGTGTATTTAGAGAACGAGACGGCTTTGGCGAGGTTTGACAGAAGCCAATAAATCACATTGTAAATTTGGAAATGTTTTTGTATGAGTTTTTCCCTATTGAAGGTGAAATGTAGTCTTGGTCTATTATGTGCAATGATCAGTGGAAGTAGGAGTCAGTTGGAGGCGGCGTAACAGCTGCAAGCGGTTTACATATTCCAGTCCAGTGATCGGATCTCGGAATCTTTCTGGAAATAGTTTGATTGCTGCAGAGCTTTGATTATTGGCGTACGGAACAGTTTAACACCGTCCCGTGCGTCATAGCGATGCTAGTGACCATTATTCACTGTAACAGAGCAAACAATTGATCCGAGTCCGCCAATAAATGTTTCCGATTCAATCTACGGAGCAGTACGTCGCGTAATTTATCTTGGACGCAGCACATCAATAAAAGTGTGTGGTTTCAGGCCGGTGGCCTGACTGGAATTTCGTGGAATGGTACGGAAGCTCACAGGTACGAACGAAAGGACTGTTTCAATATCCAACTGCTATCATGTCTTTACATCATTCTCCATGAATACGAATAATTTTTCTGCACTGAAAACAAGCTCGCACAAGAATTAAGCTTTAATCTACACATCACACTGGCATGGTAATACTGGAGTATCAGTTCGGCAGCGTTCGGTCAACATATTCAACGTGTAAGACTTCCCATTTCCGTCATTGTATATACAAACAACCTATAATAATGTTTTGCCTAGAAAAATAATAGGACTCACGTAGCGTTTAAATGAAGAATTGGTATGAGCTTTAATTTCTCTTTGATAACTCTGCAATCCAGTAGGAAATTCAAAAAGAAATTACACATGCCATCCCACTGCGCAACAAGAAGACAGTACATGTTTCGGGTTTTCTGCAAAAACAGTTCTGCTGCGGTGCGGATAACAAGCACATCACAGTGTGCGAGTGCAACGGCGCGGCAACTAGAAACATACCCCAAAGTTGAATTACGCGGGACGGAACGATTTCTGTGCGCAAAACGTCTAATTTTTCACACAGATTCAGAGTGAAATTCTGGCGGTATATGGTCCAAATGCACTGTCACATCCAGCAGGAATGAAATTGTGCCAACAGTCTGACGAACTCGATACAGTCGTGGGTAATACTGATCAAGAAGTCTAATTCTTGCATAACGCATTTCCAACTTTTCGGCGAGCTGAAAGAACAGATGAGGAGGAAAGAGATTTTCCGACTATGAGGACGACCAAAAAGCGTTTCTCGAGTGGTTCTGTAACCTAGGAGCGGATTTCTATCATCGAAGAACTGAACGATTGGTAGAATATTGCTGTCATTGTTTCCAGAGACTTGGTGACGACGTTGAAAGTAGTATCATCTGTCTGTGTATCATCTATCTGTAGTATCATCTATCTGTGTCAGCCTGAAGTGTAGTGCAGCATTCAATAAAACTACTTGGCCTGTGACAGTATTTTTTGAAGTCCTCTCGTACGTCTCATGCATATTCTTACCTCGCGAGCCACCATTACGGTGCATAGCGGAGGGTATCGTGTAGCCGGCCCGAGTGGCCGAGCGGTTCTAGGCGCTACAGTTTAAAGCTGCGCGACCGCTACGGTCGCAGGTTCGAATCCTGCCTCGGACATGGATGTGTGTGATGTCCTTAGGTTAGTTAGGTTTAAGTAGTTCTAAGTTCTAGGGGACTGATGACCACAGCAGTTAAGTCCCATAGTGCTTAGAGCCATTTGAACCATTTTGGTATCTTGTATCACTGTTAGTCAGTCCCTTTTCTGTTCCACTCGCAAATGCAGCGGGGGGAAACGATTGTCTATATCCTTCCGTGCAAACCCTGACTTATCTTGTCTCTTCAGTCCTTAGGCGAGATGAACGTCGGTGGAAGTAGAATCGTTGTACAGTTAACGGCAATCGTCAGTTCCCTAAACTTTCGCAACAGTGCTTTGCGAAAAGCGAGTCCTTTACGCTCCAGGTATTCCCATTCGAGTTCACGGAGCATTTCCGTAACGCTCGTGTGCTGATCGAACATACCGGTGACAGATTTACCAGCACGTCTCTAAATTTCTTCTAAGTGTTTCTTTAATAAGACCTGGTGCCGATCCCGAACACACGAGCAGTAGAGACTGGGTCGCGCAAGTGTTCTCTACGAGGTCTACTATCCGTATGAGCTACACTTAGCGTTCTCACAATAAAACGTAATTGACAATTCGCCTTCACTACAACGGACCATACGTGCTCGTTCCTTTTCTTGTCTTTTTGCAACGTTACCTCTAAATATTTAACACCCGCGGCTGTATCTAGCAGCAGACCACTAATAATGTATTCGTATATTACAGGGTTACATCTGAAGTATATTAAAGACACAGGAGCGGCAGAATATGAAGTACACGTACGACATAATTTAGACACAATAAGTATGTGGAAGGGCAAATTTAATTCTCTGAGAAGAGTTTGTGAATACTTTGGCTGCCGCGACAGCGGTATGAGCGTGTGGAGGCGGGTAGTGGGAGAATGCGAGTGGCGCAGAAGGGCACCCGACTCCCTTAACTGCTTGCAGGTTGCACACTCGCTGGTCACGACAGCGTAAATTACACATTGCTTGTAAATTCATTAACATGGCACGGGACACAAGACGTAGCTGCAGCAGCCATTTGATGTCCACTGCCAGATACTGACCGCCTCTATACTTAATGCAATACGGACGTTAGTTATAAGCACCCATTTTGCTCTAGCGTGTTTCTAGTGTCATTTACGTGCCTTCGTTCTGGTATTTTTTTGGAATCCAGAAAAGAACTTCCACTGTCCCGCACGTCTCTATATCATTCTAATTACGGTCGTCCATCATCCTCTCCAATCTGTTCCCCGGCCCATTTATTTGTTTTCCTGTTCATCCGAGTAACTCCTTTCATATACCTCTTCATACCTCGCACAGGAATCCTTAGTTTTTTTAAAATGGTTTTCGCAATTTAAATCCATTTCACACCGAGCAGAAAAAAAATCACAGACACTGATTAAAAACATTACTTTTCTGGCACACCAGAAGCCTAATTTTTAAAATCTTTTTCAGTTTGTCGAAAGTACTGCTCTCTCCAGTTTACTTTTTCCTGGTGATCCACTCGTTCTGTTCAAGAGCTCTAAAAAGCACTCCGTCTTCAGGCCACAAGTGGCCCATCGGGACCATCCGACCGCCGTGTCATCCTCAGTTGAGGATGCGGATAGGAGGGGCGTGTGGTCAGCACACCGCTCTCCAGGTCGTTATGATGGTTTTCTTTGACTGGAGCCGCTACTATTCGGTTGAGTAGCTCCTCAGTTGGCATCACGAGGCTGAGTGCACCCCGAAAAATGGCAACAGCGCATGGCGGCTGGATGGTCACCCATTCAAGTGCCGGCCACGCCCGACAGCGCTTAACCTCGGTGATCTCACGGGAACCGGTGTATCCAATACGGCAAGGCCGTTGCGTTCAAGAGCCCTAAATAAACAAAAAAAAAAAAAAAAAAAAACTCGTCAACCTGTTCTACGACTTCATTGTCGTTTTCTGCTATTTTCTTCCCGACGTATCGATTATACATTATATTAGTATTTTTATAAATTATTTTGAGGCCTAATATCAGACCTGATCTATTACGTTCTTCCATTCCTTGTTGAAATTTATCTGAGCTAGCAGCAAGTATTATATACTCTTTCTTTTTCATATACTAATAGGAACAACAAAGTAAAATAAATATATGTGGTGTCCGTTCTTTCAGGCATGTGCGACTTTACAGACATATCACAAAAAAAAGTGGTTCAAATGGCTCTGAGCACGATGGGACTTAACATCTGAGGTCATCAGTCCCCTAGAACTTAGAATTACTTAAACCTAACTAACCTAAGGACATCACACATCCATTCCCGAGGCAGGATTCGAACCTGCGACCGTAGCGGTCGCGCGGTTCCAGGCTGTAGCGCCTAGAACCGCTCGCCCACTCCGGCCGGCCAGACATCTCACATATGTATACATACGCCTGACGACGGATAATGATGGCTTCGGTGCAGATGCACACTACGTCCGAACTCTTACTGGAATTAGGGAATCTACCAATGAGGATAATGAACAGTGGTCGCTACGTGCGTACTGTGCGACAAGTAGAGAATCTGGGTTGGACAGAGAGCGTGCTCCGCTAGTCCAAGCTTTTAAAGCGACCACTCGCGTAAAGTGAGAGATGCTGGTTCGAGTGCCGGTCCGTTACAAACTTAAACTTGTCTCTGTTTGATTTATTTCAACGCCCGATTGCGGCTGAGATCTGAATTTCTCTTACGAAGTAAAATAACTTTCCCAGACATTCAGTTTTACGAAACTAACCGAAGCTTAAATAAAAAAAAAAATTGGGTGAACGTTGCGCTCAAATTATACAAAACATTAATACTTTGGTAACAATTTATCTGCACGTATAGCCTAACGCTAAATGGGCTAGTTTACGAGCCAAGAGGGTGAGCGGATTAACGCCCGTGTCTTGTGCACCGTTCCGCCAGAGGGTCGTTTTTCGGTGGTTTCCCACGCTAGTTTAGCCAGATGCTGGTCTGGTTCCCACTTTCCGCCTCAGGAAATACGATATACAAGCAGTTAACGTAAGATCCCACACAGACCATAGTTTACGCACTTGGCAAACAGGTGACATACGCGACTTGCCTTCCTCAGGTAAAAGACGACTGTGGCGTCATAAATGGCATCCTGCCACCAAGTTAAATAAAATAAATTTGCCAAGACGTGAGTACAGCCGTGACTGCAACTAAACGGAGTGAACGCTAACGAATCAACGAAGAAGATTTTAGTGAGAATTGGTTTCAGATTCTTGACTGCATATTTAGCCTAAAGGTGAATAACGATGGGGAAATTGTGCGCTGTCCATAAACGGTCAATACCATTCACGAAATTAAAACTGTGTGCAATCTAGATCGTCAAACAAATCATTGTAGAACGTTCTTTAATTTACGGCTTTCTGTGAACTTAGTGGCTAGTGATGAAATCAGCAACCAACAAAAAATGCTTTGGAAAAGCTTTCCTTTCTTCTGCCACGGCACGTTTCAGCACAGCAACTATGTCGACTGAGCCGTATGAAGAGCATGAAATCCATTTTTCTAACATCAGTTGTCATATTTTATACGGATGTTATTAAAAAGACCTCCACATTGAGTTACAATGTATCATATCCGAGCTTGTGGTGAAGGAGACTCCATAGCAGTAAATCATCCTTGTATTAATTCGAGGAGTCGCGTTATGTAAAGTAAGGGTGGCGAGAGAGAGCGCCGCCGCGTGGCTGCAGTCTTTTCGTTACAAAGGCCAACCGCAGCACGAATGCAATCTTCTTGTCGCCGAGGCCGGTGACAGGTGTACACTGAACTTCCATGCGAGACGTGCCGTTTGTCGCCATGGCCACTTAGCACAAACTATCTTTGTCCAAGCTGAGTTTATTTTGGTTCACGGATAGGATACCACATGCGAACGTACATGATTTTGAAGAAAGGTCTAATTTATCAGATAGATTTCTACGATCTCAATAATAGTATGAAATTGCCTGTCAGAAGACAGCATTCGTCTGAGCAGTGTATTTAGTAGTAGAGCGAAGACAGCCAATGGGAGTGCCCATTACTAACGCAAAAACCAATCACTGTCCAATCATACAGCTAAGTGACTAGAAGAAAATGTTCAACAGTTTTGTGGAAATACACTACTGGCCATTAAAATTGCTACACCAAGAAGAAATGCAGATGATAAACGGGTATTTATTGGACAAATATATTATACTAGAACTGACATGTGATTACATTTTCACGCAATTTGGGTGCATAGATCCTGAGAAATCAGTACCCAGAACAACCACCTCTGGCCGTAACAACGGCGTGTACAGGTACAGCTGCCATGCAGCTTCAACACGATACCACAGTTCATCAAGAGTAGTGCCTGGCGTATTGTGACGAGCCAGTTGCTTGGCCACCATTGACTAGACGTTTTCAATTGGTGACAGATCTGGAGAATGTGCTGGCCAGGGCAGCAGTCGAACATTTTCTGTATCCAGAAAGGCCCGTACAGGACCTGCAGCATGCGGTCGTGCATTATCCTGCTGAAATGTAGGGTTTCGCAGGGATCGAATGAAGGGTAGAGCCACGGGTCGTAACACATCTCAAAATGTAACGTCCACAGTTCAAAGTGCCGTCAGTGCGAACATGAGGTGACCGAGACGTGTAACCAATGGCACCCAACACCACCACACCGGGTGATACGCCAGTATGGAGATGACGAATACACGCTTCCAATGTGCGTTCACCGCGATGTTGCCACACACGGATGCTACCATCATGATGGTGTAAACAGAACCTGGATTCATCCGAAAAAATGACGTTTTGCCATTCGTCGTTGAGTACACAATCGCAGGCGCTCCTGTCTGTGATACAGCCTCAAGGGTAACCGCAGCCATGGTCTCCGAGCTGATAGTCCATGCTGCTGCAAATGTCGTCGAACTGTTCGTGCAGATGGTTGTTATCTTGCAAACGTCCCCATCTGTTGACTCAGGGATCGAGGCGTGGGTGCACGATCCGTTACAGCCATGCCGATAAGATGCCTGTCATCTCGACTGCTAGTGATACGAGGCCGTGGGGATCCAGCACGGCGTTCCGTATTACCATCCTGAACCCACCGATTCCAGATTCTGCTAACAGTCATTGGATCTCGACCAACGCGAGCAGCAACGTCGTGATACGATAAACCGCAATCGCGATGGGCTACAATCCGAAATTTATCAAAGTCGGAAACGTGATGATACGCATTTCTCCTCCTTACTCGAGGCATCACAAGAACGTTGCACCAGGCAACGCCGGTCAACTGCTGTTTGTGTATGAGAAATCGGCTGGAAACTTTCCTCATGTCAGCACGTTGTAGGTGTCGCCATCGGCGCCAATCTTGTGTGAATGCTCTGAAAAGCTAATCATTTGCATATCACAGCATCTTCTTCCTGTCGGTTAAATTTCGCGTCTGTAGCACGTCATCTTCTTAGTGTAGCAGTAGTGTATTCTGGAATCGAGAAAATGAGGAACAGGTAGTTTAACGTACTGGAGGGCACAAGGCACAGCTGTACATCATGATTCTTTGGGACTTTGATGTGAAGGCCATAATCTTCAAATTCTTTTCATTTCCTTGAAATGCAATTAAGCTGAACCCCAACGGCGACGTCTGTAGTCATAAGCAAGAATTGGACCAAGTACTGCAATTAGAGCTTCAGCAGTAGTACCAACGGCATTGTTCAGTCTTACAGAAGGCGGATATATGTGGCGGAGCAGCCAATCTCAAAATGAAGAGATGCCAATTATTACACGAAAATGTCTGGAGCACCGTATAACACCCGAGGGCATGAAGAAAACGTACTGGCTACATCTGATTTTCCGACATCCAGGAACAAGAATCAGCCTCAAAACTTCTCCTGAACATTCACGAGAGGCTTGGAATTTAACGATGTTTCAGTAAGTCACCTAATTCTGTCCATTGGAAGGGTAGGCACAGGCACGCTTTTGAAAGGATTCTAAAAGGCATTGCTTGTAATTTTCCTCTTGCATCACCTGGAGTTAAGTTTTCTGCCTCGCTACTAACCTAGTTAAAGCTCTTTAAGGCCGTGACTGCTATGATGGACGTGTCGCATTACACCACGTTTGCCTGACAGGTTCTAGGTGAGTATGAAGATCAGCATTCGGTGATCGGGAAGGAATTGCTTTTAAGAAATTCTGTGTATACATGTCATGAAATTTTATAATCTAGGTGGGTAGATGGGCATTAGTTTTTTCTCACAATTTATAAATTGCGCCTAGGTGGGCTTTAACTTTTCAGGGCTATCATTTCGATTTAATTTATCGACCTGGCCACACACAGGGACAAGTAGAAGTTTCTTGTCGAGGATTTACTGGTGACAGCAGAGTTTAGACACACACAGGCGCTCTTTCTGGTCAAATATTTGATCGGAACGCAAACGAGACTTCCAAGAAGTTACGCAATAGATTTTTGTCGGAATTTTCATTGCAAAACGAAAAGAGGGAAACGGACAAATGAGATGTCAAATTGATCAGCGTGACACAGTTTTGGAAATTGTGATCAAATGCCTGAAAATAATCAGGGTGATTAAGAAAATCATAATTAGTAATTTAAGGAAAAATTGACATCTCTATAGCAGTTGCTGCTAGCAATGTAAATAAAGTGTCAAGTTAATCTCATCAAGACCTAGCTATTTTACGCATAAATTGTCACATTTCTGTGATGCTTAACTGTCAATAAAAATTCAGAAATAAAACAGTGTGAAAAATAGTCAAATATTTTGTTAAATAATTCGTATTTAACTAAGAAATAAAATAAGCGCTCAAAATCATGTAGTCCCTACAGTAAATGAGATACCAATTGAGAATTTGAAATTCAGTGTTTAACTTGAAATGTTACAGTTTTAAAGTTAGAAGAGTATATTTGCCTGGTTGATTGTGCAGATCGTGTAGCCTCATTTTTTGTACATTACTTCGAGTATCGTTCAAAGGCGCCTCAAATGTTTTTGTAATCTATTTTTTTTTTTTTATTTTTTTTTTCCAGACACTGAAGAGATGTGGGAGGCTGAAAATTATGCGACGAATTCTGGCAGCAGAAGTTCTTCCAGACGGTCATTTGCGTGGTAGTGCTTTAACTTAGGCCTACCAGTTATGCTGAAATATACAGTGGCACCTAGTTTTCAAAGATATCGAGGTGGTATCGAACGTTATTCCAAATATAGCCACGGGAGAGACCTCCGTACAAACCTGACAATAATGATACAATGGCCGTCTATTGAAAATCGAAATGAGGGCATTGCAGTGGAACTCCTAAATACTTAACCAAACGAAAGGAGAATAAGAAGAATAAGAAGGAGAAGAAAACATGATCCCTCTGCGAAGAGACAAAGGAAATTAAGGGTCAACGTCCTGTCGGCGATGACATCATTAAAGACGGAGCACAACCTGAGATCGAAGAAGGATGTAAAACCATTTGGCCTGTCATTTTGGAAAGAACCATTCCGGAAACTGCCTTAGGTGAGTCATACAAGCCACAGTAAACCTCAGTTTGGGTGGCCTGTCAGGGATTCGATCCGTCCTCCTCCCGAATGCGAGTCCGCTGTCTTTCCACTCCACTATGGTGACTTTGTGAGGAAGCCCATGAAGTTGAATTATTATCTAACCCACACATATGCGTGTTAAGACACTTGCAGACAGTTGTTAAACGAATGTATAGTGCTGACACACTGAAACGTTTTTAGACAAATATTGCATAACGTGGATGGAAGGAGCGCCAGCACCTGTGCACTCGGCTCGGGAGAGAAGCACTGAACGTAGGGGGGCCGCAGGAGACGGGGATATCACGATCCAAACCGGCTTGCAGGTAGTGGCCAGGCTTAGGAGCACCAAATTCCCATCAGAGACGGAGCGATCAGCGTTCCCGCAAGAAGACGACTCGGAATCTCCCCGGCGATCTTTCTGAGAGAACGCTCAACTTCCAAATGCTGCGTCCTCCCTTCCATACATCCTCAGTGGGCCAGATCACCGCATTAAATGAGCATCAATATTCAGCGGTAACAGTATAGAGAGGAGAAAACAGTCAGACCATTGACTACGAAGAAGACGAAGAAAAATCAAAGTGTACCCAAATGATGGTGATGTGTGTTAATTAAGTAGTAGTGCGCATGACATTCGTCTATTTTTGATACGAAATCCCGTGTATGTGGTTTGATAGCCAACGGGCATCTATATTAACGTGCATAGGAGGTGTCTGGCTGATGGTATCCCTAAGGCACGCGATTTTTTCTCCTTCGAATACACTTAGGTTTACTGTTCACGTGCGTTGATAGTGACAGCATTGATGTTTATCTAACTTATACCAATAGGTAGGTACCCGAGATTTATAAAGTAGTGCACCACAGTTGAGTTCTGTTTGGACCTAACTGGAGCATCTAAACAATTCCCTGAGTATAGTAGTGTTGTGACCTGAGTCCGTCAATAAACTCTACCGTTCACCGACGATGGTGTAATTACATCGCACAGCGGTCTCGCGTACGTCACACACTGCCCGCTCCACGTGGACGCTACAAACGGAAGTTTTTTTCGTGATTTCTCGAGAAGAAGGGAAGTAACATGTCCGTTTTTTACCACTATGGAGTAATGTAATGCAAAGTAAGGGGAAAATACCATTCTTTGACGTGGGTACATATCCACACTATAGTTGGAAGTACCCAGATTGTCATGAAGAGGCCGGCCGAAGTGGCCGTGCGGTTAAAGGCGCTGCAGTCTGGAACCGCAAGACCGCTACGGTCGCAGGTTCGAATCCTGCCTCGGGCATGGATGTTTGTGATGTCCTTAGGTTAGTTAGGTTTACCTAGTTCTAAGTTCTAGGGGACTAATGACCTCAGCAGTTGAGTCCCATAGTGCTCAGAGCCATTTGAACCATTTGTCATGAAGACGTAAGCCAAAAACCCGTCAGGGCGAAAAAATAAAAGCTTTTTTTCCGAAGCATCTGTGGCTGTTTCAGATTCCTTTAACAGTCGTTTGGTCTTTCGAATGTATGCATAAATCTGCAACAATTTATTCTGATCAGTCCCACCATCACTCACTGTGGTTGCGTGAATCTCTGTAAGTTATTGACAGTAATGTATTGTAGTAAAATAAAGCCAATTCTTCTTATCACTACAAGCTCTAGTACGAGACAGTAACTCTCGCAGGGGTCATGGAGACTATTTGTGACGCCCTGCTTTATATACGTTCAATATTCTATGTTAGTCCTAATTGGTACGGGTCCCACATACTTGAGCGGTTTTTAGGATGGGTCGCACGAGTGATTTGTAAACAATCTCCTTTGTAGACTGTTTGCATTTCCCTAGTATTCTACCAATATACCGAAGACTACTGCCTGCTTACCCGCGACTGAGCCCATGTGCTCAATCCATTTCATGTCCGTAGAAAATATTACTCCTTGGTATTTGCATGAGCTGAAAGATTCCAATAGTGCCTCATTGATATTATAGTCATAGGATACTACGTTTCTTCGGTTTTTCTTGTACACAGTTTTACATTTCTGACGTTTAAAGCAAGTTGCCAATCTTTGCACCACTCTGAAATATTAACAGTAAGTCACAACACTTATTTGTTTGTCTGGTTGGAACGTTAGAAGCTTTAAACCATACAAAATTCTAGCTCTTTTTAGATATTCGACTGATAGCCTACCACATAACGGACAAAACGCTATTCGTCTCAGAATACAATTTTTCCACGAAATATTTCTCGCTTTTGCGAAAGATTTAGTGAAATAGATATATTTGAAATGGATCTAGAAGCCCCATGTGCTCAACAACAGACAACGTACTAATGAACGAGTGCGGCAGTTGCAGCCTTACTTCCAAAATGAGGTCAACGTTAAGCTTTAGCAGCTAGCTTCTGGTTTCCTTTATGGACTACCGTTTGGCAAGCTTGCAGTCGATAAGCGAGAAGCGACTGGCCATCGTGGTGGCGAGGGCTGGGCGAATCGCCAGAGCCGTAAAGCCATCATGTTTACGCCAGTGTGAACCTCAGCGAAATGAGGAGCCCACAAGCAGATACACTTGTTGCGCACTATCCTCACCACACATCTCGTTCGCCTGGCACACTGAAAGTTAAGAGTCTAAAATTTACTCCCTAATCACAAACAGTTTGTTTCATTCGTAAATTAAAACAGCTATCCGCCTACAACTTGACCGGAGACGTGTGAAGAAACTTCATGGATAGATCTTACAAACATGTAATACATATATATTTTAAAGTACTGCCAACAAGATTGACATGATGCGCAACTGCGAAGAAAGCACAATGGACCATTCAGGAGTTTGTATGTCTGATGTAAGAGTGTCACTTTGTCCATCTGCGAGCGCCATCTCATTTAGTGACTAATTGTATGGAGAAAACTACGAGGTACTGGTGTTTATTAGTTGAAATCATGGGAGTAAGACTACACATATAATACAGGCTGAAGAAAAACTTCTGTCACACAATTTCGTCCTGCGCATATTTCCGGCAGTAAATGCACGTTAAATATGGGCAAGCTGGCAAAACTGTCATCACATGTACAGTAACTACCTCTGTCAGTATTTAGCAGGATTGCTATGCACTTAGTACAGTGAGTAACCTTTGGGGTTAGCATGAGGGAAGTTGAGGATTCGATTCTGGGTCGACGCGTATTTGTTTTTATTTGTCAATTTTATTCTGCCATATAATACTGTAGTATATGCCGTTTCTTAAGCCACACGTATCCGACATTTACAAAGTACAGTGTTTTGTAACGGTGAACACAACGCACACGTGGTCAGACAAGTCAGAAATAGAAAAGGAAAAAAAAAAAAAAAAAGATGTGTCATAGAACACATTAACTACAAAAACAATATCAGTTTCGAGATACTAAAGATGAGTGCGCAGTTAAATAACTCAACATCTACTAATCATTTATGTTGCATGCAGTCCGTCCTCGCACATGTAACACATTAGCAATCAGTGACAATAATAGTGTCCAAATTATTGATCGCATGACGTTTATAAAAGAATACGTTGCCCTCAGAACAGATGAGCAAAACGACCCTCTTTCACGTCCAATTGCGCCACCCATTGGATCGTACAGCTCTGGACACTTCGCAACATGGCTGCATCTACAGATATAAGAGTAGCATGAACACGCGCTACATGTTCTTCCACATTGTCGACGGAGTAGAATACACGTGCTCCTTCAAGTATCCCTACAGGAAGAAATACAGGGAATTTAGATCAGGTGAACGTGGAGGCCATACACCTGAACCCACGCATCCGAGCCATTTCCCTGGAAATGTTCCGTTTAAATACCATCGCACATTAATTCCAAAGTGTGGATGTGCACCATCATATTGGAACTACCGAAAATGAAGCGGAACGTCTTCCAGCGCGTTAGGCAAATAATTTGAGAGGAATGCATGATACCTTCGTGCAGTCAACCAGTCAGGCAGCAAGTACAGATCCAAATGCCTGTCTCCCAACATTCCAGTCCAGACGTTGATGCCAAAGCGAACTTGACGTACAAGGTCACGGGTGATGTGCGGGTTAACGTCACAGCAGTGGTGGGCATTGTGCATATTAGAGACACCCTCAAGACTTAACGCTTGTTCATCTGACCATATTACGGTGTTTACGAAGTCATCTTTGGCTTCGTGATGTTGGTGGAACCATTCACAGAATTGCATCGCAGGCGGTGGTATGTAGGATTCAGGTGTTAGGATAAAGAATAATCATACGGGTGCAGCCCATGCTCGTGGAACACGTGCGTTGCGAGACACGCAGTTCCCTTGCTATGCTGTTTGTACTTCTTTGGCGTTCTTGGTGTACGACCTCCAGAATAGCCTCAGTAGCTGGAGTACGGCGAGTCCGTGGACAACCTCTGTCAGGCGATGGTGGAAGAAGAGAACCTGTCTCCCACAGGCGAAACTCCAGACGACGAAACACATTTTTATCTGGATGACGTCGATCAGGATATCTAGCAGGATATTCCGAGCGGCATCTCTATCTTGGCTATCAGAAGCACCAACGATCACACGCATATCCACATACTCAACGTCTGTATATGCCATACGTCTGCCGCACTGTTCTAGAAAAACACAAGAAGAAAATACGATACATGCACGAATGTACATGGAGTCCGTCACGGGCGTGTTAGTCCGCTAGCAACTAGTCCATATCTAGCGAACAGCGCATAAAATATAAACACGTCATTCGTCGCAGCGGACAGCTGCACCTAACGCGCATCACTCCTCTAACAGCTTTTGTTCTGCATGGTTCGTCCCGACGATGCTAATGGTGATATGTTCGTTTATGAATTATACTGTTTCCGTAACGGTAATGGATCCAAAGTTTCCACATTTCCATCGAAAACAATAATGACAGTAAAGCATGGAGATACTTAATAAACAGCATGCACTTATCAGACTCAATGTTGAAAGGCATAATTACTACTTCCATGGTGATAATACATACAAATGGTAACGGCCTTTGGAAATTATTTGCAGAGCACATTGCTAGCACTGCTGGTGACGTAAGGCCCTAACGAAATGTAAAGGACCTGAACGTGGCAAGAATAATAGTTGGTACTAATTGATAGGAAGATACACAGAAAACAGGAAAGAATCTAGTAAATGCAGCGGTGCAAAACAATTCGCGTACACAATGTGCAGAAGGCTTCTTTAAAAGCTGACCAGAAACAAGAATCAATACCAATTGTTTGGAACAAATCTTTTATGGTGTCATGTAGGCAGGGTAAACATAAAATTTCAGTTATCACCTTGAAACAATAAAGCAATTTCATCAATTTGTAGGCAAATGTCTGAAATCCCCGCCACAGTACGTAGAACGCCTCTGAAGCAGCCACAACCAAATGGCGCAACCAGATGATAAAATAGAGATGAGCGGCACCGTTTTGTTTTGGCTCTTCGAGCGTGTAACCAGACTGCACTTACAATTAAATTTCGTGAGAAAGAAATAAAAACTTCGAGATTTACCGAAGACTGTAATTTTGTCAGTTACATCAAGGGATTAGGAAGAGCAGCTGAACGAAATTAATAGCGTCTTGAAAAGAAGTTACACGGTAGTGTCTTGAAAAGAGGTTATAATATGGACATAAGCAAAAGTAAGAAAAGAGTAAGGCAATTCAGTCTAACGCCATCAGTTGATACTGAGGGAATTAGACTAGGAAATTAAACACTGTAAGTAGCTGGTGAGTTTTGCTATTCTGGCATCAAGATTCATGTTCGCAGTCGAATAAATGAGCACATAGAACGCAGATGAACTTTTGAAGAAGACGAGTTAGTTAACATGTATTAGTAGTTGTAGTGTTAGGCCAGTATTTGTCGGGATCGCAGTCTGTACGGAAGTGAAAAGTTGACGCTTAACAATGCAGGCAAGAAGGGAACTGAGGCTCATGAAATGAAGTGCCATAGGAGAATGCTAATGGGTGTATCGAATAACTAATGAGGAGGTTCTGAAGCGACTTGGATAAAAAAAAAATTATGGCACAACTTGACTAAAAGAAGGGATCGGTTAATAGGACACAAGCTGAGGCGTTGAGGAATCGATAGGTAAAAATTGTAGGAGGAGACCAGGGGATGAAAGGGTTGAATACATTAAGCAGATTCAAGTGGTTATAATTTGCATCTGTTGTTCGGAAATGAAGAGACTAGCACAGGGTAGAATATCGTGAAGAACTGCATCAAACCAGTCTTTGGACTGAAGACCACAACAACAACAACAACAACACAGCAGTATACTATGGTACAGTGGCGCGAGTATTTCAGTGTGTACCAGGATTGCAGACATATAGTACTTCCTGCAAACAAATAAAAAAATTAATAACCATTTTTTCCGAGGTCATAATGACTACTTATCTGTGAGACACAGGTCGCTTAGCTATGCTTACGTGGTATCGTCCAACCGTGAGGTACCGGCATTAGTTCAACAGGAGGAGTGACTTACAGTTCCTGATCACCAGTTTTGGGGCCTATATCCTGGGTTAAATTCCACCGCACCCCACAGTTTCTTTCATTGAAGTTGATGCATTCGACGAATGATGGCACAACGCTGGGCAGCTCCTCTGGTACTGCACCAGAGTAGATGACTACATGCTAGCAACAGGTTCCATACCCTATCATTTCATCACTCATGAATAGAGATACCAAAATTCTACTTCAGAGCCTGTAACCTGTTACAATGATCCACAGTATATACATGGAACATTTATAGGTCACATCATCCGAAGGTCAGAGGAAGGTGGTGGTTAAACAGCCCAATACTACATGAGACGCGTGCAATGTGTTTCCATAAGCAAGGGGTCACTCTGGCTATTGACTCACGTAGATTTTGCTACCACACTAGTGTGTACAACTTAAGCGCAGTCTGGAAAATAGGAAAGTGGAGTAGATTCTGATATATCAGTGAATATGCTATGCTAATAAGAATGAACTGTCGGAGGAATAATTATCATATCTGATTTTCAGTCAGGCGAGCCGTGCGGGATTAGACGAGCGGTCTCGGGCGCTGCAGTCATGGACTGTATGGCTGATCCGGGCAGAGGTTCGAGTCCTCCCTCGGGCATGGGTGTGTGTGTTTGTCCTTAGGATGATTTAGGTTAAGTACTGTGTACGCTTAGGGACTGATGATCTTAGCAGTTAAGTGCCATAAGATTTGACACACATTTGAACATTTTTTTTGAACAGTCAGGCGAATATTGTACTCGCTGTAGTTATTGAAACGGATGTGCACCTCAGCAGTATTTTCGTAAAGCTTTCCGAACTGCATAGAAGCTCGGATACTCATTATTAGCAGGCTGTTGCGGGGAAGAGGTGGTGAGATTCACCAAATCCAAGCATATAGTGTCACTCGAGACTGCTTTCAGCGCTCAGAATAATCTCGCGTGCCGGCCGCGGTGGTCTAGCGGTTCTAGGCGCTCAGTCCGGAACCGCGCGACTGCTACGGTCGCAGGTTCGAATCCTGCCTCGGGCATGGATGTGTGTGATGTCCTTAGGTTAGTTAGGTTTAAGTAGTTCTAAGTTCTAGGGGACTGATGACCACAGATGTTAAGTCCCATAGTGCTCAGAGCCATTTGAACCATTTTGAATAAACTTGTGATGGGACGGGAATTTTTCTGACTGGTAGCTTGTAAATTCGGTCTCGAGGTTTATTAGCTGTAAACGGGCCTGAACCAGTGAGAATGCACGTAGGCCAGAAACAGACGAGATTTCTGCATTTACAGCCTTGAGTGACTAAGAACCCTAAATATAAAAAAATTGGGAGTTTCTGTGAACTGGAAAAATTGTTTCAGTGGTAGACCCTTGTGGAAGGAAGAAAACACTTTCAGGGAAGTGTTGGCAGTTCCTAGACTTCGATCGTGTTGGAAGATGCAATCGCCATCCCCGAATTGCTCTTCAACAGCGGGAAGCAGGAAGGTGCTTAATACATCAATGAAGGCCTGTGCTGTGATAGTGCCACGCAAAACAACACGAAGTGCAAGACCACTCCATGAAAAACACGACCACACAGTAACACCACCGCCTCTGAATTTTACTGTTGGCTCTACACACGCTGGCAGATTACGTTCACCGAGCATTCGCCAGACCCACACCCTGCCATCTGATCGCCACATTATGTACCGTGATTCGTCACTCCACACAACGTTTTTCCACTGTTCAATCGTGGCGTCGTTTGGCATTTACCGACGCGATGTGTGTCTTATGAGCAGCCGCTCGACCATGAAATCCAAGTTTTCTCACGTCCTGCATAACTGTCATAGTACTAGCAGTGGTTCCTGAGGCAGTTTGGAATTCCTGTGTTATGGTCTGGACAGGTGTCTGCCTATTGCACATTACGACCCTTTTCAACTGTTGGTGGTCTCTGTCAGTCAACAGACGAGATCGGTCTGTAGGCTTTTATGCTGTACCTTCCCTTCACGTTTCACTTCTCTATTACATCGGAAACAGTGGACCTAGGGATGTTCAGGAGTGTGGAAATCTCGCGTACAGACGTATGACGCAAGTGACTGACCTGACCACGTTAGAAGTCCATGAGTTCCACGGAGCGCCCCATTCTACCCTGTATGATGTCTAATGACTACTGAGGTCGCTGATATGGAGTATATGGCAGTAGGTGGCAGCACAATGCACCTTATATGAAAAACGAAAAACGTATGTTTTTGGGGGTGTCCGGAGACTTATGATCACATAGTGTATTTTCACGAATTCCTCTTCAGACAATTTAAGGACTGTCAGTCCCGGTAGAACAGGCATATCAGGAAACATAGGTATGTTACACGTATGTAGAAGCAAAGTAGTGGTAGAGGAGGAATCCAGAAATGAAACTACGGTCGCAGGTTCGAATCCTGCCTCGGGCATGGATGTGTGTGATGTCCTTAGGTTAGTTAGGTTTAAGTAGTTCTAAGTTCTAGGGGACTTATGACCACAGATGTTGAGTCCCATAGTGCTCAGAGCCAGCCAGAAATGAAACGATTCATGAAAAAGGCAAATGTATTTCAAAAAAATTAATTAAATAAAAATACAAAACAGAATACCAAAATAAATGGAAATGCAATAGCTCACGAAGAAGGAAACTATTTTCTTTTGTGTGTGTGTTTGAAAAAAGTCGTTATGTCGGCCAACCGTGGCAAGCTGAGACGGAATTCAGACGATATTCTCCCACATAATACTTTATCTGTCATTAGTTTGTGGGGATGTAGTCTTCGTTGCATTCATCTGGTACGGCTTCTTTGAAGCTCCAGCTGCGGTGTTGGAATTTTCTGTTCCCCTACTTCGTTCCTCTGAAATATTCCAAAAGTTTTTTTGTTTTTTTTTTGTTTTTTACTAAGCCTGTTGAAAGAGATTTCCGACCGAGAAACCATACTTCACACAGAAACTACTTTCCATACTGAATCTCAAAAACAACAATAAAATGAGGAAATCCAGTTAACGAAGAAAATTAGGGGAAAAAATTCTTATAGTCGCAAAGTTTTGCACAGTGGTAGGGAGGGAGTGTCATGAGCGTCGGGTTGGGGTCCTGCAAGTGTCACTTTTTTAGATTTCTTTTTAATATTTCGACAATCGTGGCTTCTGGCGAAAATGCTTCCCAGCATAAAATTAACCTGCATTACGTTTACGACAAAAAAGATCCGATTCATTTTTTCCTCTAGGATTAGGTTTCCGCGATACAGGGAATGGAAAAATCACATATTATTAAAAATTGTGTTTTAATGGTAGCTCAGTTTTTCAAGAAGCGGGAAGAAAATGTGGTCAATTGAAAGTAACCACTCCATCATTCGCATTAAATGATGCTGGGAAACCACGTAAAAATTAAATCTGCACGGCCAGACAGGAAGCCGAACGACATCGCTCATTTTTGTGCGAGCAAGGTAAAATACGTACGTTTTATGGGACATTGTATACACTTCATATAATTTTTTTTGTTTTTAAACTGCTTAAATACAATACGTAAATCGGTAGAAGGATAACGTGCCATTATTGTCGTTTTGGACTTCATATCTTCTGTGCAGAAATAGAAGTAAAAGAACAGAAAGGACAGTTTAGCGTTGCGTAGCACATCGCATTAAACTGAAGCTGTCCGGACGCAGCAATTAATGTAACGATGTCGGCAGTCATAATCAGCCCGTGTTCCACTCGAAGCCCTTGGCAGCTCGTCCTCTCGTAGTTGAAGCAGCTCTCGACTGCTCTGGCGCACACCGTAAAATACCCCTCCTATTTGTAACTACACAAGCTAAAGCTCTATGAGTGGACTAAGCGTTTCACACTGCGGTACCCCCAATACTTAACACCTCTGATTCCTTAAGTGGCGCAACTACTCTTTTTTACCTAACGTTCTTAACAAATAACATTGCGTCGGATTCTTTAATGAATTTTTCTTGGTTTCCCGCATTGAAGATTTTCAGCGTTATTGTGTAAATCACGAACTATGTAAACAATGTTGCTGGCGGCATCTGTTAATCTTCTTATAGCATTATACACTCCTGGAAATTGAAATAAGAACACCGTGAATTCATTGTCCCAGGAAGGGGAAACTTTATTGACACATTCCTGGGGTCAGATACATCACATGATCACACTGACAGAACCACAGGCACATAGACACAGGCAACAGAGCATGCACAATGTCGGCACTAGTACAGTGTATATCCACCTTTCGCAGCAATGCAGGCTGCTATTCTCCCATGGAGACGATCGTAGAGATGCTGGATGTAGTCCTGTGGAACGGCTTGCCATGCCATTTCCACCTGGCGCCTCAGTTGGACCAGCGTTCGTGCTGGACGTGCAGACCGCGTGAGACGACGCTTCATCCAGTCCCAAACATGCTCAATGGGGGACAGATCCGGAGATCTTGCTGGCCAGGGTAGTTGACTTACACCTTCTAGAGCACGTTGGGTGGCACGGGATACATGCGGACGTGCATTGTCCTGTTGGAACAGCAAGTTCCCTTGCCGGTCTAGGAATGGTAGAACGATGGGTTCGATGACGGTTTGGATGTACCGTGCACTATTCAGTGTCCCCTCGACGATCACCAGTGGTGTACGGCCAGTGTAGGAGATCGCTCCCCACACCATGATGCCGGGTGTTGGCCCTGTGTGCCTCGGTCGTATGCAGTCCTGATTGTGGCGCTCACCTGCACGGCGCCAAACACGCATACGACCATCATTGGCACCAAGGCAGAAGCGACTCTCATCGCTGAAGACGACACGTCTCCATTCGTCCCTCCATTCACGCCTGTCGCGACACCACTGGAGGCGGGCTGCACGATGTTGGGGCGTGAGCGGAAGACGGCCTAACGGTGTGCGGGACCGTAGCCCAGCTTCATGGAGACGGTTGCGAATGGTCCTCGCCGATACCCCAGGAGCAACAGTGTCCCTAATTTGCTGGGAAGTGGCGGTGCGGTCCCCTACGGCACTGCGTAGGATCCTACGGTCTTGGCGTGCATCCGTGCGTCGCTGCGGTCCGGTCCCAGGTCGACGGGCACGTGCACCTTCCGCCGACCACCGGCGACAACATCGATGTACTGTGGAGACCTCACGCCCCACGTGTTGAGCAATTCGGCGGTACGTCCACCCGGCCTCCCGCATGCCCACTATACGCCCTCGCTCAAAGTCCGTCAACTGCACATACGGTTCACGTCGACGCTGTCGCGGCATGCTACCAGTGTTAAAGACTGCGATGGAGCTCCGTATGCCACGGCAAACTGGCTGACACTGACGGCGGCGGTGCACAAATGCTGCGCAGCTAGCGCCATTCGACGGCCAACACCGCGGTTCCTGGTGTGTCCGCTGTGCCGTGCGTGTGATCATTGCTTGTACAGCCCTCTCGCAGTGTCCGGAGCAAGTATGGTGGGTCTGACACACCGGTGTCAATGTGTTCCTTTTTCCATTTCCTGGAGTGTAGTATACTCGAAGACTGAGAGGTAGCAAACTTGTGGAAGCACAGACAACACTAACTACCAGTGCATAGAAACATTTAGCAGTTTCTGCTCACGCCACAGCTTATCTGCTGCTATGGATCTTTTTTATTCTTTCACGTTGAGTATCCTCTTAAGTTCATACAGCTCGTATCTTTGGGGTATTAGCGACGCCTTATACGTTAAATTCCTCAATGTTTACCCTTTCTTTCAGGGGCTATTTCTATTCTGCATTTATTATTTACTGTGATTTAAATTCTTGCACAAGACTATCCGAAAAGGCTTTCCAGAGAACGCTACCACTGTCAACCTTTGTTGACTGACTCTAATGTGTTAATGGAGCAACACGTCTCAAGGTACAAAAATCATCTTCAGGTTACACTGGCAGTACAAAATATTTAACAAAATTGACCTAGATCGTTTTTGTATTGCCATTGTAGCCTCACGATGTGTTCTGCACTTCTAAACGTGTCACTTCATTAAATAATTTAAGTAAGTCAACAAATTTGCCAGAAGGATCGTTAATCGGTGGCTGTTATAACGCCTCCAATTAATCAGAAGAAAAATGAAAGAATTCAGAATAACTAACAGGCCAAGCAGTCAAATTAGAGCTGTGCGCCCGACCTAGGATAGTACACGAACACATACTAACAATTCGCTTCGCTTCAATAACATATTTCCGTGGTGCCGTTGTCATATTGCCTACAAAAACAACATTTCGGCCATTGAGAAAGTGATCTTCGTCAAGGAGAACAATATAAATCACTCTGGTGGAGGCCATTTTCAGCAGCGGCGCGAAATGTCTGTGCCGCGATCCACGCGGTTCTGGTCTGAGAAACAAACCCAATTCCGCTATGCGTCATAATTGCACAGCTTAGGTGAAGGAACGAACGGAGTGGATCAATTTTCCGTGTTACAACAATTACTACTTTCGTTTTCAGTAATGACCACCAGCCTCACAATATCCCACTAGACAAGATAAAATAAGTCTTAACTCTTACACCACTGATCATGGTCCTGTAGCAATTTGGCAGTAATAAGTTAAAATCAGAGCCGATTACACAACTGCAAGCAGCTAACAGTCTCATTAAAACCCCAGTTACCAGCAGTACTCAGGACAATTTCGACGACGAAAAACGTATCACGATAGCAATTAAGTTATGAAACTTAGACAGAAACACCGAAATCAAAGATTTCAGTTTCCAAGGAAACGAAATCGTCTATATCGTTGGCCAGTTCCTCTTAGCTTCCTCATATAACTGCGCCAAATAATACTACCAGCTGTGGCTAAGTGACTGTACATTCGACCCTGGAAGTCAAATGGTTCAAATGGCTCTAAGCACTATGGGACTTAACATCTGAGGTCATCAATCCCCTAGACTTAGAACTACTTAAACCTAACTAACCTAAGGACAACACACACATCCATGCCCGAGGCAGGATTCGAACCTGCGACCGTAGCAGTAGCGCGGTTCCGGATTGAAGCGCGTAGAACCGTTGGGTCCCAGCGGCTGGCCGTGGAAGTCACAACTGCCCTTCAGCTACTGCTACAGCAATGTCTCCAACATAAAATCACCTGCGACTGCATCAAAACTGAAAATTTCCTCAATAGAACTCTGAAACGGCAGTGGTACCACGGGGCCTGTCTTCTCTCCTCAACGGTCCGCGAACGTCTCCTCGATTTCGCGAATTTACCGGAAATTTGTTAAGCCTTTAGCTACCTTATCCAACCAGCACTGTAGCTTCAGGAGACTATGCTTGTCTGTTGCCCTTGGATATTCTCGTCGTTTCAACCCCCTACAGCTAATAACACCCTGTAAGGTATATCTAGCAAGCAACCGACCAGGAAAATTACTTCGCCCTCTGATTGTGGACGGGAGAAGTAGTCCAGCTTCTGTACAGCTCTGCATGGTTTCGAAAAATCTCGCTCAGTCTCGCGCCCGTCCAATGACTAAGGCAGTCCGTCACACATCCACCGAAGCACGTAAAATTATCTCACCCATTGAAATATTGATAGAATCATTACTCCTTTGACAATCCATCCTCAGCGGAATGGAAAGGAAAGGATACTTAAAAACCAGTGTAACGGCTTCAGTATTCTACTTAAAGCTACACGAAACTAAGAGCCTCTTTGCGAAATGAATGCTTCAACTTGCCACCAACCACTCAAGAATTCCATCTCAAGAACACTAATTGTTTGATCACACTGTCTGCCTCATTCATTCTGCCGAAGGTTTTAGTAACACAAAATCGTGGAAGAGCATCTGTCGCACTTTAAAGCAATGGCGAGGAACCAGTAGCAAACTAAAGTCGTGTGTCGCTCATTCGGTAGGGCACTCCCTACGTGAGTTAGTTTTGCCAGTAGGAATCCCATTCCGGCACTCAATTTTAATTACGCACACGTAATCACAGAATGAAAAGATTTACGAGGACAGTTGCGTAACAATATCAAAGATCTTGGAGTTTTCAGTCCTAAATAGATGCGTGCGGAGTCCCTATCTACACAATTTCTACCGCAATAGAACTCAGTGACATTTGGGACTCCGTAGGACTGCCCAGATAACGTACAAGAAATACAAATTATTTAGACCATCAGAAACAGTTCAGCGAGTCTTGGTGCCACTTTCTGCCATCATTTTAGAAATTTAAGAACAAAGGGTCTTTATATACTGAAGAGCCAAAGAAACTGGTGCACCTGCCTAATATCGTGTGGGCCTCCGCGATCACGCAGAAGCGCCGCAACACGACGTAGCATGGACTCGACTAATGTCTGAAGTCATACTGGAGGGAAATGTCACCTGCAGGGCTGTCCATAAATCCGTAAGAGTAAGAGGAGGTGGAGATCTCTTCTGAACAGCACTCTGCAAGGCATCCCAGATATGCTCAACAATTTCATATCTGGAGAGTTTGGTGGCCAGCCGAAGTGTTTAAACTCAGAAGCGTGTTCCAGGTGCGTCTCTGTAGCAATTCTGGACGTGTGGGGTGTCGCATTGTACTGCTGGAAATGCCCAAGTCTGTAGAAATGCGCAATGGACATGAATGGATGAAGGTGATCAGACAGGATGCTTACGTACGTGTCACCCGTCAAAGTCGTATCTAGGCGTATCACGGGTCCCATATCAGTCCAACTGCACACGCCGCACAGCATTACAGAGCCTCCACCAGCTTGAAGAGTCCCCTGCTGACATGCAGGGTCCATGGATTCATGAGGTTGTCTACAGACCCGTACACGTCCATCAACTCGATACAATTCGAAACGAGACTCATCCGACCAGACAACACGTTTCCAGTCATCAACACTCCAATGTCGGTGTTGACAGGCCCAGGCAAGGCGTAAAGCTTTCTGTCGTGCAGCATCAAGGATGCACTGATGGGCCTTCGGCTCCGAAAGCCCATATCGATGATGTTTCGTTGAATGTTTCGCACGCTGACACTTTTTGGTGGCCCAGCATTGGAATCTGCTGCAATTTGCGGAAAGGTTGCCCTTTTGTCACGTTGACTGATTGTCTTCAGACATCGTTGGTCCCGTTCTTGCAGGATCTTTTTCCGGCCGCAGGGACGTCGGAGATTTGATGTTTTACCGGATTCCTGATATTCACCGTACACTCGTGAACTGGTCGTAAGGGAAAATCCCCACTTCATTGCTACTTCGGAGATGCTGTGTCACATCGCTCGTGCGCCGACTATAGCACCACGTTCACACTCTCTTAAATTTGAATAACCTACCATTGTAGCTGCAGTAACGGATCTAATAACTGCGACAGACACTTGTCTTACATAGGCGTTGCCGACCTCAGCGCCGTATTCTGCCTGTTTACGTATCTCTGTATTTGAATGCGCATACATATACCAGTTTCTTTGATGTTTCAGTTCTACGGCATTATAGAGACCCCATAATGACTATGGGGCATTAATCACATTGATAAATCCTAACTAGAATAAGAACCCTAACGAAACAATTTCATGTCCAAGATATGGCAACCGGAATACAGGAGGATAACGAGGGACTAAGACGTTACTGACGGAACCCAAGTCCGGACTGCGTACGGTTGGGAAGAAAATAGGACCTGTCCTATGCAAAGGAACGAGTCCAGATCTTTCCTTGGGCTATTTACGATACCAACAGAAATCGAGACGATTTGATGGGATTTGAGTCCTGTCTTACCACTGCACCATCTCGCTTGGTGTGTAGCTCAGATATTTTCCATACAAACAGTAATCACGAATACTCAAGGTAAATGTCTTCATTTGCGACCGCATGGGTTCTTGGTATGAGTACCTTTGACAGTAGATCTACCAGATTCGTAATATACTATCTGATCAAAAGTATCCGGACTTCTTGGAGATTAATATAGCTTGATTCCATCCTTCGCATTTATGGCGCCTTGAACTCTTCCGGGGACACTTTCAATGAGGTATCAGAATGACTTTGTAGGAATGGCAGCCTATTCTTCCTCAAGAGCCGAATCCAGAGAACGCAGTGACGTTCAACGGAGGGGTCTGGAGAGAACTCAACGTTCCAATTGATCCCAAACGTGTTTAATTGAACTGAGGTCGAAACTCTGTGTAGGTCAGTCCATTTCAGGAATGCTGTTGTACTCAGACCACTGCCTCACAGAGGATACTTTACGGCAGAATGCTCTGTCGCACTGATACAATCAATCGGCGTCTCCGAACTGTTGCTCTACTGTAAACAGTACGCAAAGCTGTAAAATGTGTTCATATCGTTCCGCACTTAGCGTCTTCTTTATTGAATCCTGCCTAGTCGTCGAATATGGGGTGTCTACGAAACCTGCTTTCTCGGACTGCTAGACAACAAAACACTGGTTCAAATGGCTCTGAGCACTATGGGACTCAACTTCTAAGGTCATCAGTCCCCTAGAACTTAGAACTACTTAAACCTAACTAACCTAAGGACATCACGCACATCCATGCCCGAGGCAGGATTCGAACCTGCGACCGTAGCGGTCTCGCGGTTCCAGACTGTAGCGCCTAGAACCGCTCTACCACCCCGGCCGGCCGCTAGACAACAATTCAAGTAAATCGTATTAATGAGTCACAAGCAAAGGGCGACAGACAAAACAAGAAATTTCTTCAGCATAACACTTCTAGGTTTGAGCTACATAGAATGTATGAGCAAATTAATGAGCCTCGACGCTTCTATTCAGGTCGCTGGTCTTGAAGCTTTTCGTCGAATTGGCCGCGACCAGTCGGCACGGAGCTTATTTCCTCTTCGCATAGAGGCTGCTGCCATCGCGTTGTCGTCCTGGAGAGGAGTCGGGCAGCGTGCAGTTGGCTGACGTCTTCTTCACAGCCTTCTCTGCTCTCTCGTTTCCGGTATGGCGTGGCGGCGCTTGACTTTACGCTGTAACATTCTTAAGCGCAGTAAGAGTGTCACACTCTAACCACGAAAGACAACCCCATACAAAAAAACCACTTCCTCCTTGTTTCGCCTCTCATCGTATTCTCATAGGATATAGCGTGATTCATCATTCGCAGTCACCCGTTTCCAGTCCAGTGGCGTAGCTCTTGACACCACCTCAAGCGTCGGTTAGCAGTGGCTGCAGAAATGTGTGGCTTACAAGGAACAGCTCGACCATTGTATCCCATTTTTTTCTAGCTCCCTACGCATAATCATTGTGCTAGCTCGACTGCTAGTATGATTTTGGAACTCACGAGTGATTCCTTCCGCTGATTTCATGCTATTTTTTACATCCATCTTCCGCAATGCTCTTCCATCCTTATCCGTCAGTACACGGTGTCTGCCTGGTCTTGGTTTGCCTGTGATGTTTGCTTCACGTTTCCACTCCACAGTCACATCACCAACGGACTGCTTGGGTCGGTTTAGAAGAGATGAATTGTCTCTGATGGATTTGTTACTCAGGTGACATCCATTGATCAGACCACGTTCGAAGTCACTGAGCTCTCCCGGTCGACCCATTCTGCTGTTACTATTTCTCTACTCACAACCCAATACTCCCCTCCTCCTTTTATATTCTCGGGTCCGCCTCTTGTCGCATCTAGTGGTCAGTTCCTCATTACAAAGGGACTTCCGGGTATTTTTGATCCGATAGTGTAAATCGAGCGTTTAAAAATAATTTAATTTCTCTTTCCTATTTGCAAGTACAGTCACAGTTAAGTATCGTTGGCAGAAGCAACGAACTACTGCTCTAATTAAACCTCGGTTGTTTTGCTGTCATTGTTCGGATCTGTGACTGATGAAATTCTCATGCTCTATTTAAAATGCTCGTGGTCTATTAAAAAATTAATTGTGATCCAGACGGAGAAGCTAATTAGTTGCAGCAGCAATATAGGAAATTTCCACCAGGTAAAGACAGCAGAATATGATTTTGTTCACTAAAGCATGCGAAAACCATTTACTGTGTAAACAGAAGATAGTACTGGATCTTTGAGTAATTTGCTTTCTGGAAGCGGTTCGTGGAAGAAGTATACTGAGCGAAAGTTGCGAGGCAGGAAGGTGAGAACAGCTCTGGGCAACGCGAAAGCGAGTATTGGAGGAAATGGAAATGAAGTCCAATGCTTGTTGACAGAGCGTAGGGGAACGATGCGGGAGACCCGCATAGCTTTACTAGGCAAGGTCCTGATGGAGATGGGTTGCCCTTGCCTTCCTCCGACCGTAATGGGGATGAATGATGATGAAGACGACACAACAACACCCAGTCATCTCGGGGCAGGTGAAATATCCATGACCTCGTCGGGACCCCGTGCTTGGGAAACAAGAACTTTACTGTGGATACAACACAAACCAACGTCTGCGAATCTGAGAGCATTTGCACAATGAGAAATTTTATTTAGTATTTCAGTAACATGCGGAATGAAATCAATATGTAATGGTCAGCGGGGACGTAAGAAGCCACACATTTGCATCTGTGGGTGGAAGAAATTTTAATTCTTTGGCACAATAAAGTTGAAATGGCTACATTACTCTTGAGCGGGAAGGGGTAGTGCTTGTGGAGCACTTGACTAGAAAAATGACAATAAATGCACAGGTATTTTATATACGCTTCACAATAAAAACTGTATTTCGGAGAAAGAAATCGAACAAGTTTCCTCTGCATATAATGACCGCTGTTCTTCTAGTTCGGTGGTCAGCAAATTTATTGGTCAAAAGTGCCACATGTCAGCAGAACAATGAATGAATAAAATTTTGGGAGCCAAATTATTTTAACTTAAAATATATAGGTAGGTACATTATTATTAACGTAATTAGGGTACTCCAAAGCAGGCTTCTGCAAAAACCTCCTCCATCTGAATTACATTCGCTGAGGTCGACCCATTCCAACTCTTCCATACACATTCGTCCTGGATACTTGTTTCGTCTACCTGCTTTCGTTCATCCCTCTGTTTCTCCAAACCATCTCAGCATACCTTTCTCAACACTCGAAACTAAATGTTTCACTCTACAACACTCCATAAAATTAACTTAACAAACTTTACTGAATGTTTTAAGTGTTAATTAAACTTTAGGTACGTTGAATGAAACTTGATGTCGTACTTAATAACGATATTATTTATTGATGACATTAGACTTTAAGCTAGCCCTAAAATTAAATCGTGATAATGACTGACAAAAACTAATATTATCAGTTGCCTTGCATCTCCTTGGAAAGTAGAGATAAGACACGTTTGCATGTTGTTTGTAATGTTAGGTAAAACCCCACGCCCTCTTCAACAAGACGGCTCTTCAAATGCTTGAATATGGTCGTTCGCATGAATATGTGGAGTCGAACAAGGAAATAATAGCAAAACGTCATTAATACTATTCCAGATGTTATAACTCGACATATCTTCAATTTTGCGCATTGGCCTACAGAAAGAGAGACAAACACCAACTAAACATGTAAAAATAGTAATAAGAATACCAGTCACATTTACATGTATCTTTATTTGTTATTGCACACTTTTACATTTCTTTGTCCCTATCATAAATTGTTTGCACTTATTTTCGGACGCATAATTATTAAGTCGCTTTCGAAATGGTCCCGAATTAGTTCATTTGTAACACAATCTTCTTCTTTCGCCCGATCGGAAGCTTTTTCCCACACTCCGCGAGAAACAGTTCCACATACTTAAATGGAATAGATATTCCGTCCACTGCTTCAATATTGCATGACGCACTCTAAAAATTCTCACACACGCCTGACTTCGAAACATTATTCATCTCCCACTTTCGAAGACAAGTCACAAGCAGAGAAAGTGGTGAGGGTGGCAGCGAGTGCAAGTGGTCTGTCACCTACATACCGCCTAACGCCACTTCTTAAAGCAGACTCGCCCAGGCCGAAAACTACTTCTGCGCGTAGGCCGCGAAGTTTCATTAGCTCGTAGTATTTTGTAGAAGAGCCACACTCAAGGGCCCAAAGAGCCGCATGTGGCTCGGCAGCCATGCGTTGCCGACCACTCTTCAAGTCCATCCATTTAGCGCGATTCAATGGCAGAATAAAACTTTCAGCGCGCACAGCTCTGTGTTGGGAAAGCTTTGCGAACGCGAGGAATTCACATTCGAACTCCCGTTATAATGCGTTACACACGTCCGACGCAGGTGATACTTTATTGGTGATGAAAGATTTAACTCCAACCTCGACAAGGATTAAGCGATTATACCCGAAGAAAGTAAGTACTTTTTTCGCGATAATTACCGCTTTTCCACAGGAGAATATTCCGTCTCGCAAATCAACTACCAGAAGACGTAGAGTCTTGATTTGAGGCCAACACATAACCATCTTTTTACTTATTCGTAGCATACAGTTTATAACATTTATTTATAGAACTTTACAAATAGGTAAAATAAGGAACCGCACCTACTTGTAATCAACGATTACGTCCAAATTAGTAATATACGCAGTGCTTGGCCAGAAATGACTGTGAGAGAAGTGGGAGCTCCAGATGGCCAAGCGTTTGGGTAAAATAGGAGTTCTGGCGCGGGCTGGGTGAGGCATGAGCTGTTTGTGGTATCGTAGATTCCAGGCAGTGCCTAGCGCAGAGGAAAGAGTACAGAACTGTAATCCGAGGGTCGTTAAGTTGTCTGTTGTCTCTCTACGTGAAAACTTTTTTCTTCTTTTCAGCTATGAATAAACCGAGAGAATGATAAATACAGCCGGCCAAAGTGGCCGTGCGGTTAAAGGCGCTGCAGTCTGGAACCGCAAGACCGCTACGGTCGCAGGTTCGAATCCTGCCTCGGGCATGGATGTTTGTGATGTCCTTAGGTTAGTTAGGTTTAACTAGTTCTAAGTTCTAGGGGACTAATGACCTCAGCAGTTGAGTCCCATAGTGCTCAGAGCCATTTGAACCATTTTTGATAAATACATTTTATTTATGAAAGGCAAAGAAAAATTTGAGATTGCAAATAAATTTCCTGGATGCAGTTGTAACGCGTACACGAAAACATCGTAAACAAAGTAGGATAGTTTTATTATTTTACAGTTGATGATTAACACGTGCTGGTGAGATGTTCATCGTAAAATCACGGGCAGCAGTAATTTTTTGGCACAATGTACACGTCATAAAATCCGTATTTTTAGAATTACAGGTTGATAATAAACTTTCTATAGAAAAACGAATTTTGTTTACATTCGTAAAAGGTTCTCTCTCATCGCGAAGTCTGCCACAAAACCACGCGTAAATGATTATTTCACCAAGCATTTGCGAAGATAGCCCGTGATGTACAGTGGAATGTATTTTGATGTAAAATGAAATTTTTTTGATGCAGTCTTCCCGGGATGTGATTTCTTTTTCTCGCTCTATAAATTAAGAGCAGTTTTGAAGCCTTTTGATTAAAGGCTTCGCCTAAAAACAGACATTGAGGTCTGCACCAGCGGACTTTGTTTGTAGGGAGGGGCGACCACTTTAATACCAAAAGATGGCAATCCTTCATCTTGAAAAATCTCGTTGTATAACTATCGCTTTATTTGTCCTCACCACGAGTTAACAGAAAACGTTTGTTCTCCTGCGTTTAGGGTTCTATCACATAAAACAAAAACGTTTTGTAGAAGGTTGTTGTAAGTTTTCCAGGTTTTGATGACGTATTGACGACATTCCTATAGTTTTGTGTGTACTCACCCACAGTTTTTTGAATTAGCGGTACAAAAATTTCCTTTGCCTTTCCTTTCCACGCCCTTTTTGGGAATGGTAATGATACTATACATTGAGCTTTATTTCGGTATAGTTGCAGTGTAGGGAACTCGGAAATAAAAAAGAAATCCACATAGGGACTGGAGTCCACGACGCTCGAATTACCTTTATGAACTCTTTCTGTTGCGTCATCCGCTGCCTGGAACCTATGCCAACATAAATCACTCCTGCCTTGACCGACTCGCTCCAAAATGCTATTTTTTCTAAACGCTTGGCCATCTGGAGTTCCCACTTCTGTTACTTTCATTTCCGGACACGTCCTGCAATATGATTTGGACGAAACCTGTGATGACGAGTATGCACGGTCCTCTTGTTATAGTATGAAAATAGTGCGTGGCAATAGTTCAAAGTTCACTTGCACTGATCTGTCTTTAACTCTGTAGTGCAATCCTGAATCTTGTGAAAAATAACTACCAATTAGCTAGCTAGCTAAATAACTACAATCACTTGTAGAATGTCCACTTGTGCACTTCTTGGTAGCGACTGTAGACACTATCTTGAAGTACAGTGGATACTATCTTCAGCAGAGACGTGCATACACTTATAGCCGCGTTTGGCGAAGGGGTGTCCACTTGGGAACTCTTTGTACGACGTAAGGCGGAAGCATAAAATAGACCTAGCCTTGTGTTCCTCCCGCTGGAGACTAGTCTTAATTCAGAAATACCTGACAATTAGGGAGATCAGCGCTCTTCTACGTGTGGCTGTGTTTCGATGTTTTGGAGGACACAGCAGCCTATTAAGAAACACTCATAAGTCGTCGTTATTTTTCGTCGAAGAATGAAGAGATATAGATAGTGCCACTACAAGAATTAGCACAACGCCGTCTCTTCTGAGCAAAATAATTGTTTTTCTACGTTTGACAGCTGTTCGTTAATCGATTAAAAATTAAGTTACGAAAGGAACTTGGGCAACAGCTTTGCTGCAGTGGATACACCGATTCACGCCAGATCACCGAAGTTAAGCGCTGTCGGGTGTCGCCGGAACTTGGATGGGTGACCATCCGGGCCGCCATGCGCTGTTGCCGTTTATCGGGGTGCACTCATCCTCGTGTTGCCAATTGAGGAGCTACTGGACCGAATAGTAGCGGTTCCGGTCACAGAAAACCATCATAACGACCGGGAGAGCGGTGTGCTGACCACACGCCCCTCCTATCCACATCCTCAGCTGACGATGACACGGCGGTCGGATGAAACTGATGGACCACTTGTGGGTTGAAGACGGAGTGCTTTGCTTTTTTACGAAAGGAACTTAAGTAAAACAATGTAGCGAATAATTAAAACGTAACATCATAAAGCACTGATGTCTCATGGAAAATATTTTACTCATGATGTCTCAAGGAAAATATTTTACTCGTGCATCATACAACTCATACACTGTATGTCATGATCATAACAGAGTCGGACACATATAAACAGAACATCTTGGCAAACGTTCATTGTCCTTTAGATACAATGCAGACCTGAAATTCAACACAGAGCTGATAGTAGCTATGTTTGATGTCGTCTTGGGAGATGATTTCGACGCTATTTATACCGACCGTCGCAAACAATCTATGGGACGACGCCGGTAATGCAGGCCGGAGCAGGCGCCATCCGATCAAATTCTGACAGTCTAGAGATAGTGCTGAACGGAACAGCTGACGAACATTTTGGAGAGCACATTGGTCTTGTGATAAGTCTGAGGATAGGCATTTTCCCGGTTATATCCCATCATCATCATCATCATCATCATCATCATGGTTACATCCCGCACTGCACAGTGTTATAATACACCATGATTTTGGTCACATACGGTATGTCACCCCACGCCATGACGCGTGCAGTCGGACAAAGGTATGGAAACATCAAAATCACGACACATTGCCGTGTTTAGTACTATGGGGAAAACCGTTGTAATTCAAAACAGCTTCCACTCTTCTCGGAAAAACGCAGGTACTCTATGGTTTTCAAGGAAATTTTATATCTCTCTTCCTGCAAAATAATGGCAACGTTCAGGTGATGATGAAGGAGTTAGGCAGCAACTACGCATCCTATTCTCCTACGTAGACCACAAAGACTCAATAATATTCAGATCTGGCGACTATGGTGGCCAGGGGAGATGTGAAAGTTCATCCCCGTGTTCACAGGACCAGTCCTGGACGATGCGAGCAGTGTGAACACGGGCCATGTCGCCTTGGAACACAGCATTACCGTTGGGAAAAAAACATTGTACCATGGGACGGACTTTGTAAGTAGGCTGTTTATGTTTTCTAATTGGAAACGTTACGTAGCGCTCTGTATGAAAATCACTGGCTGTGCTGTGTGCAGTCTGTGGCTAGTTTGCATTGTTGTCTGCCATTGTAGTGTTGGGCAGCGGCAGCTGGATGTGAACAGCACGTAGCGTTGCGCAGTTGGAGGTGAGCCGCCAGTAGTGGTGGATGTGGGGAGAGAGATGGCGGACTTTTGAAATTTGTAATACTGGATATCATGCAGTGCTATATATATTATGACTATTAAGGTAAATACATTGTTTGGTCTCTATCAAAATCTTTCATTTGCTAACTATGCCTATCAGTAGTTAGTGCCTTCAGTAGTTTGAATCTTTTATTTAGCTGGAAGTAGTGGCGCTCGCTGTATTGCAGTAGTTAGAGTAACGAAGATTTTTGGTGAGGTAAGTGATTTGTGAAAGGTATAGGTTAATGTTAGTCAGGGCCATTCTTTTGTAGGGATTTTTGAAAGTCAGATTGCGTTGCGTTAAAAATATTGTGTGTCAGTTTAAGCATAGTCTTGTATAATTTTTCAAAAGGGATCGTTTTAACTTGATCAGCCAAAATGGTCACATGGTCCTTAGTAGTAATGCGACGTTTCGGAATAACAATGGGGCCCATGGATTGCCACGTTATGGCTACCCAAATCATCACCGAACCCCCTCCATGTTTCACTCTTGGGACGTAAACTCGGCCAGAACATACACTCCTGGAAATGGAAAAAAGAACACATTGACACCGGTGTGTCAGACCCACCATACTTGCTCCGGACACTGCGAGAGGGCTGTACAAGCAATGATCACACGCACGGCACAGCGGACACACCAGGAACCGCGGTGTTGGCCGTCGAATGGCGCTAGCTGTGCAGCATTTGTGCACCGCCGCCGTCAGTGTCAGCCAGTTTGCCGTGGCATACGGAGCTCCATCGCAGTCTTTAACACTGGTAGCATGCCGCGACGGCGTGGACGTGAACCGTATGTGCAGTTGACGGACTTTGAGCGAGGGCGTATAGTGGGCATGCGGGAGGCCGGGTGGACGTACCGCCGAATTGCTCAACACGTGGGGCGTGAGGTCTCCACAGTACATCGATGTTGTCGCCAGTGGTCGGCGGAAGGTGCACGTGCCCGTCGACCTGGGACCGGACCGCAGCGACGCGCGGATGCACGCCAAGACCGTAGGATCCTACGCAGTGCCGTAGGGGACCGCACCGCCACTTCCCAGCAAATTAGGGACACTGTTGCTCCTGTGGTATCGGCGAGGACCATTCGCAACCGTCTCCATGAAGCTGGGCTACGGTCCCGCACACCGTTAGGCCGTCTTCCGCTCACGCCCCAACGTCGTGCAGCCCGCCTCCAGTGGTGTCGCGACAGGCGTGAATGGAGGGACGAATGGAGACGTGTCGTCTTCAGCGATGAGAGTCGCTTCTGCCTTGGTGCCAATGATGGTCGTATGCGTGTTTGGCGCCGTGCAGGTGAGCGCCACAATCAGGACTGCATACGACCGAGGCACACAGGGCCAACACCCGGCATCATGGTGTGGGGAGCGATCTCCTACACTGGCCGTACACCACTGGTGATCGTCGAGGGGACACTGAATAGTGCACGGTACATCCAAACCGTCATCGAACCCATCGTTCTACCATTCCTAGACCGGCAAGGGAACTTGCTGTTCCAACAGGACAATGCACGTCCGCATGTATCCCGTGCCACCCAACGTGCTCTAGAAGGTGTAAGTCAACTACCCTGGCCAGCAAGATCTCCGGATCTGTCCCCCATTGAGCATGTTTGGGATTGGATGAAGCGTCGTCTCACGCGGTCTGCACGTCCAGCACGAACGCTGGTCCAACTGAGGCGCCAGGTGGAAATGGCATGGCAAGCCGTTCCACAGGACTACATCCAGCATCTCTACGATCGTCTCCATGGGAGAATAGCAGCCTGCATTGCTGCGAAAGGTGGATATACACTGTACTAGTGCCGACATTGTGCATGCTCTGTTGCCTGTGTCTATGTGCCTGTGGTTCTGTCAGTGTGATCATGTGATGTATCTGACCCCAGGAATGTGTCAATAAAGTTTTCCCCTTCCTGGGACAATGAATTCACGGTGTTCTTATTTCAATTTCCAGGAGTGTATAAACTGTGAAACAATGACTTTCTTCCATTGCTCCACCGTCCAGGTTTTACGGCATCGGCTCAACGTTTGCATGTTTCGGACATTTGCATCGCTAATGAGTGGTTTTACGGTTCCAGCTTGCCCTGCAATGCCGTGCTTATGGAGCTCCCTTCGTGTTGCTCTGTTGCTGACAGGGTTCACAAGTGCGACTTTCTGTTTGTAGGGACCTTTGCAGCTGTCGTCCTCTTATTTTTTTGTCACAATCTTCCTTAATGAAAGTCTGCTACGAGGGCTATCCACAAAGTACATTACGTTTTGCAGTTAAAAATAAATAAAGTATTGGAAATTTTTTTTTATATACAGATGAAAGCCACACTTAAATACTACTTTTCTACATAGTTGCCATTTAAATTAAGGCACTTATCGTAGCGATGGACGAGCTTGGAAATTCCTTCGCCGTAAAATTCGGCCGCCTGCGCCTTCAACCACATGGTTACCTCTTCTTGAAGCTGTGCGTCGTCATCAAAACGCTGCATAACCAACCACTTCTTCATTGCTGGGAATAAGTGGAAGTTGCTCGGTGCCAGGTCAGGACTGTACGGCGGATGAGGAAACAACTCCCACTTAAAAGATTCGAGAACTTCACGAGTGGCATTTGCCGTGTGGGCCCGGGCGCTGTCGTGAATCAGCAAGATCTTTGAGCCCAACTTTCCCCTGCGCTTGTTTTGTATTGGTCTTCTGAGGTTGTGCAGAGTTTGGCAATACCTTTGAGAGTTTGTTGTAGTGCCTCTTTCCAGGAAATCCACAAAAATCACACCTTTTCTGTCCCAAAAGGCCGGCCGGAGTGGCCGTGCGGTTCTAGGCGCTACAGTCTGGAGCCGAGCGCCCTCTACGGTCGCAGGTTCGAATCCTGCCTCGGGCATGGATGTGTGTGATGTCCTTAGGTTAGCTAGGTTTAATTAGTTCTAAGCTCTAGGCGACTGATGACCTCAGAAGTTGAGTCGCATAGTGCTCAGAGCCATTTGAACCATTTGTCCCAAAAGAGGTAAACACGTGGTTGAAGGCGCAGGCGGCCGAATTTTACGACGAAGGAATTTCGAAGCTCGTCCATCGCTACGATAAGTGCCTTAATTTAAATGGCAACTATGTAGAAAAGTAGTATTTAAGTGTGGCTTTCATCTGTATATAATTAAAAAAAATCCCAATACTTTATTTATTTTTAATTCCAAAACGTAATGTACTTTGTGGATAGCCCTCGTACTATTACCCAACATACACTTTCGTCCGCGTTGTGACTTAGCGAACGATGTTTTCCCGCTTTCCCTATACGCGGTATAAATCTTCGATACGGTGCCTCTTCAAACACCAAACACTGCGGATACCTTGGTAACGACACACGGACCACATGAGCACCAACAATATGCCCAGTATTGTAGGCTGCAAGGCTTGACTAGCACCTGTGTTTATGTTCAAGCACGCATTTCTCTAGGTGTTCCCATATTTTTGTTTACCCTCTGTATATTTCAGACCGTTCTGGGGCATCTAAAACAAGATGCTAGTAACAATACCGCTCTAATTTGTTAAAAATTTTCATGCTCTGTACGTGGTTCTTACTCCGTTAGTGACAGGATATTCTTACTTGAATAAGCATACCGTTGTTTCATTAAGCGATCCACGTAAATACGATGTCCCTACTTTATATCCTTAGAGATGCTATCCATGATGCTCCACTACAGTATCAAATATTGTCCGATAGAGAATGAACAGCTTCGTATTAAATGTTATAATGGCAAGCATGTTGACATAGTTACAGGCTACGGCTCAGTGGAGCTAAAGAAGTTTTTATAATATATTGTCTCTTTTACACCCATCATAGTTTTGAACATGTAAAAAGTGCCAAGCCGCTCGGGGATAGTACCTACGGTAATTTTTTAGCTCTGCGGCAACGTCTAGGTCAACCGGTTTTGAGGGCAAACGCTGAGAAGGAATGTAACATAGTGACATCTGTACGACGTGCTCAATCCTTCCTTAAAATCCGAACACTGTGATCCAGTTTCAAGGGACTCCATGGAAGGTACTGAAGTATTGAAGTTGTTTCGAACTTAGCGTATCGAGCACGAGTATTTCATATGACTGTCTTGTGAGTGCATCAGCAGTGACGTGCAGTGTTGTTCACGATGGTTACATAAATGCAAGGGTGGGTGGGTCAAACCGCGTTGGCAGCATATAGCCCACTCGTACCTACTGAATCACCGTTGAAACAAAACGTTGATTGTGGTCAGATCTGCATAAGGTTCCCATGGGCGGTTTTTTCGCCCTGTATGAGAAGAATCGTTGCAAGATTCTTTGGTCTTCTGTCGGTTAACAACTGGCAGGAACTATAAAATTGTTGTATGAGCATACTTGACTGTTCTACTTACAGTACAGACCCATATGTGTTGTACTTTAAAGCACTGTATGGCATGTTATACGAATAAAGTGTATATATTAACACAAAAAATGCTTGGGACAACACTCAGCGTAAAAGCAGCGTTAGTGTGTGGAGGTTCATTTTCTTCATTACTTTATGTGAAGATGGATGTGGTACCCCGACATCGGCTAGACGCTATCAGTTGGAATCCAAAGAATTACACATGATACTGTCTGCCGCAATTTCTTTCTTCATTACTGTACAATAGTTATTGCCAATTGTAAATAAAAAAGTCTACTATTATTTCGCTTTGTCGAGGTAGGCGTCACAGACCTGCATTTCAAGACGATACTTTTCAAGATTTCTGTAGTTTATACGTTATTATGAGACACACATCCGCAATTCACGTGCACACAATTGTAACCCGATCAACGGTGACATTCGACAAAGACACCCATGCTTCTTCAGGGAGTGCGGAAACAGAATTGGAGAACACTCACTCTTTTACTCGACCATCCTTGATTTCCCACAGGAATACTACATCAGGGTTCGCACGGAACGCGAAACTGGAACATTCGTTGGCCAACGTCACGGCAGCGAAAAAACAAAGCCGTTTCCTTAACACTTCGTCCACCACAGTAAACACGGTTGTCAGCACAAACCACAGGGAATCTCCTTCATTTCTGCTTCAGTGTTTAGGTCACTGGTTAAGAAAACGGATATTTTAACAAAATCAATGAACAATTGCACAGCTAATAGTACTAGGTTTATTAATTTTTAAGTATATGACGCCTGTTTAGACATTTATATGATTTAAAGTACAACCGCGTAATGAAGAATGAGGCAGAAGCGGAATTATAGAGCTGGACACAAATACGAACAGTTGATAAGCTGCCTGCAGTACAAGGGCAAGGTGAGAACTTCTTAGCGGAGCACTTAGATGGCGTTCATATCAACAAAACTTCTGAGTTGTGTTGGTATACACTGCGGAATAACACAATCCAGTGTGAATTTGAGTTGTGAAATAGTTTTATTTATACAGCTTTTCATAGCATTTGCCTTGTGTTCCGTTCGAGTGGACACCGCGAAATCATAAAATTTTTAGTTTTGGATGTGATGTAAGAAGTCTGGTGCTTCATTCTCAATAGTTCGAAATGAGTGATTAAATTCGGACGTGGCAGCACTTCTTCTGAAAACGACCCGCATGAGTAACATCCCAAATAAGCAGCTACAGATGAAAACACACAGAAAACACGCAACATGCTACCAGAATATCAGAAGTTGAAGATATATGAAATAATTGACATGACAGACATATCAGAAGAAATAACACGGTACATTTAAAACGAAGAATTAACGCTGAGGAATCTTTGTGCAATATGGATGCTTCAATTATTGAATGCCAGCCAAAATAAAATTCGAAAATACGTTTCTCGGGAAAACAGACATTTCCAAAAGCATCCAGATGGCTTTGCTTGTCGGTTTCTTGCTGCGGTTGATCCGAGGGTCCACCATTTGATGCCGGAAACGAAACAATAATCAAATCTGTGTGTGGTAACCGATACCAGTGTAGAAAGAAAGCAATAAGCATGTGCTCATAAGACTGTTTCAGCGGTAGAAATGCTGAAGGACTCCGACGTAAGAATTCGTTGAAAATCGACCACATTCATCAGATTTGACACCTTTGTTTTCGACGTAATACCACAAACAAAACTTAGGGTGTGGAAGAAGCTTTAAGTTCAGTCAAGAGGTTATGGCACTTATATATGGATATCTTATAGATCCTACAGAGCTGCACTTCAGGATGGAATTTGCTCATTGGAAAAACTTTCATCAAAGTGTATTGACCTAAAATAACAGTATTCCATTACCGGAGAGAGAACTTCCAACCATTCTTCGTAAAAATGCAGAGGTTAGGAGGCCGCTGCAGAATTACTTGAAGTATGGCCAAGGACTTACGTTTTCTGAATAAAATTTATACGTGTTATACAGTTTCGAATCACTTAACTGATAGTATATGGTCTCTGTAGTTGCCAGCTTCTAATTGTTATCCCAGGACTTTCACACTTAGTGAGACCTGCTTAATTCATTCTGTGTTTTTTCTGGTTTCTTTTTTTTTTTGCGTTTTTGAACATACGGAACATTATATCAATATGTTTATGCACATATTGTGCTTAATGTGCTTAATGTGTTGCGTTCATATTTTAGTTTCTCATCGAATGCTACCGACGTAAGTATTAGATTACGTACTGCACGTGCAGATGATTTCTTGACTGGAAAACGACTTGATAACTATGATCAGATTATTTTTAGGTTGTGAATGCGTCTGACAATGTTCGTTATTGTGAAAAATGTCGACATGCGCCGTGATTCGAAGTCCACAATAAACTGCACATCCGCCTACTACTGGTCGGTTAAATCAGTTCAAAGATCTGAGGAATGCAACGAAATACCATTTCGAATAGAACTGATCCTAGTAAAGCAATGTGGTGTTCAAACAAACTTTCGTGTTCGTGACAGCTTTACCTATACTTAAGTTCGCATGAATATAATTAGTACTGAGTTATCAATATAATATCCCGATACGTATTATCATTATCTCCATTTAATGAATGTCTTGCTTCCTCTGTATAGCCACTAACATTTGTTGTCTCCAATCTACAGTTCTTTATAGTTTCGGTATCCTATTACCAGTACTAGCTTTCCCACTATTTTTCTTGCTGATTATTTCCAGCATTTCCTATCACAATGCTTTACGCCAAAAACGGTTTTTGAACGTGTTGTTTCTTAAATGTGTATATCGTGTAACAAGTTTCATCCTTTCACTTTTATGAGCTTGTTTTTTCTGTTCACTTCATTATTGAAAAACTGCTTCATCTTTTTGAAGCAGAAGTTGCCAAACACAGGCAATATGTAAGATCTGTTACGTGAATGGAAACGTGATGATCTATATAATCCAGTTCAGTTTATCTAATTACTGAAGCACTGCTTTATCTGTTTTCCATCCTGCCATCTTTCTAGACAGCCACTTGTACACTATTTTTTAGAAGTTTTTCGTGATGTTTCGAGAGCCCACCTTTTGCAATCCTTGGAAAAATATAAAACGTTAGTATGTTTTGACTTGATAATTCCTTATATAGATTTTTAAAGCTTTGTTGGCTAACTTCTCTTCAATATAACCTCAGTTACGTTTCATGTACATCAAAGATTCTCACATTTATATACTCATCATGTACAAAATATAGTTTTAAGTCGTCCCCCTACATAATTCAGTTTTCCAAATGTTCACACTCGTCATGAATGGACAACTGGTTAACAATGGAACAGTTCCGCATAAAGGATATGAATAGCGAACAAGTTTTACACCTACATTTCAAAGCGACTGCAAAATCGACGCATAACTTTAGCTCATATTAACAATTTTGTCATCCCAGCTGCTGGAAACAGCCTTGCAGACTGAGAGACAAGCCTTTCGGACTGGATTTGGCGAGCAGCTCTGCGACTCGACAGCTCCAACCTACATCTAACTCTCACGGGAATGACCCGCCGCCAAAAAACGCTTCACAGAGCCTCCACCCCTCTCTACGTGAACTCAACTCTCTCGGGGACGGACATTCTGGCAGCACGCGCATCCAGTCTTTGCCTCAACAGAAGTAAATAAAATGTACGTCACATAGCGCTTGTTGGATTCCTCGTAGGGTTGATGTCTACAGTAATGTACTGGCTTGGCAAAATTTTCATTTAGGCGATGTTTATATTTCAATAATCCGTGTCTCATCACCGGAAATAAGCGGCATCATGAGTGTATCATTAACAGTTCAAGCTCTAAAGCAAAGAAATCGTATGAAGAGAACATGTTATTCAGTAACAGTGTTAATATGATTTCAAGACAGATATTTCTTGATAGAGCTTTGTTTCGTAAAACTTGCAGCGTACTGAGGAAAAATCAAATGGCTCTGAGCACTATGGGACTTAACATCTGAGGTCATCAGTCCCCTAGAACTTAGAACTACTTAAACCTAACGAACCTAAGGACATCACACACATCCATGCCCGAGGAAGGATTCGAACCTGCGACCGTAGCGGTCACGCGGTTCCAGACTGAAGCGCCGAGAACCGCACGGCTACACTGGCCGGCTACTGAGGAAAGCACGTTGATGTCCGTACACCGTCCGTCCAAAAGGTTTAGAGACTGATCTTATTCCTAGCGTATCCGCGACGTCAGCCCAGTAACTACGGCAGCAGCACGAACTAACAACTGTTAACAACAGATGTGCATTCGGCCAGTCACTTGTGATAAGACAGTGTTAAGTAATGGACGTGCGACCGTAGTGTGTCAGCGTTGTTCTGTCACAAATAGCAGTGGAGCAACGTCTGTAAATCAAGTGCTCAAGACATTCTTGTTTGCAAATTTTGTCCCGGACGTCTTGACTCCTGAACGGGAAAAACAACGCCTGAAGCGACTTAATTGAAATGAAAAACGTTGACTATTCTTTCCTGAAAAAATCATTGCAGGTGACGAGACATGGTCTTATCAGTGAAAATGAAATGATCCTAGGCAGTTATTGGCCAGGAAACCGGTTCTGCAATTGTTCGGCCGTCAGGCGCAAGTCTTTCTGTTAGAAGCCGCTTCGGCCACTTGAGTGTCTGACGAGGAAGAGATGAATGATTAGGACAACACACAAACCCTGTCCCGAGTGGTGAAGATCTTCATTCCGGCTGGGAATCGAACCCAGTGCCCCGTGATATAGAAGCAGCAACACTAACCATTAGAACCGGAGCTGGTGACGTGTTATCAGTACAAACCTACCACAAAACAACAAAGTCTAGAATGGGTCTCTGATGGTTCTCCAAAACCGAAGGAGCTGTGAATGTGACGCGCAAGTGTAACAAAATCCCAAAGAAGGACTCCTTGGTAGTTTCACATTGTTCGTTACACTCAGGTGTTCCACAGGGAACGAAGGGATGACATATGCATGTTTAAAATTACAGAGCAATGGCTTGTACATCTGGTAAACAGCGCTCTTTGGATTGTCATATTAAGAATGTGCAAGGTGTCCCGCAAATTTTTGTGTAAACGGGGGAGACGAGAGGTGGAACATGTTTCCAAATTGAGTGCTTTAACGCATTAAATCAAAGATTGGAGACGTCTAAACTAAAGTCCTCATGTAGGGACTGCAGTGCGAAATAGAACAATGAAAGTACACATTACGTTACGCATTTCTCTTTCAAAAGCACTGTCACTCCTTGTCTAACAAACAGAACAAAGCGTGAAACATCTAAGGTACTTTCGTACCTATTGTGGTGTCACAGCCAGACACCACACGTCCTAGGTGGTAGCTTAAATCGGCCGCGGTCCTGTAGTACATGTCGGACCCGCGTGTCGCCACTGTGTGATCGCAAACCTAGCGCCACCACAAGGCCGGTCTCGAGAGACTGACTCGAACTCATCCCAGTTGTACGGACGACAGAGCTAGCGACTAGACGTACGAAGCCTTTCTCTCTCATTAGCCGAGAGACAGAATAGCCTTCAGCTAAGTTAATGGCTACGAACTAGCAAGGCGCCATTAGCCTTACAGTGATTGTAATTAGAGTCTCACTTGTGTTCACCATAGAGATGTACAAGAAGAAATTAAAGATAAGTATATGAGAAGCTCCGTTCTTTTCCTCATAGCATTAATTACGTATCCTGTTCCAGTACTTCACGCCCGTCTGCGTTAGTCTCGCGTGCCCTTTAAGCCACCTCTATCTACAAGGTGTTGGCCCAGCTGCCGACACATCACCTATAGCAACGTACTTTTCAGCAGAGAAATCATCGCAGCATTTGCTTAAGCGATTTAGTGAAATCAATACCAAACTAGATGAGTATGGTCGGACGAGCATTAGAACAGTTTGCGTCACATCGCTGGATCACTGTTGGTACCACCAACCTCCCTCTCTGTCAAATCGCTAATATCTGTTGCAAAAAAAAGACAGCTAACAGCGCAATGAACAGGCCCTTGGTTTGTGCGTATTAAATTTTCTGTACTGTATAACAGTTTACGATAGCGGAAGTGACCTAGAACTGTGAATTAAGCGAATTCCCAGTTATTAATTTACACCAGGATACATGTTTAGGTGAAACGCAGAACTTTAACGTGATTTGCCAGTAGTAGAATAATGCGTAACAAGACAAACGTTATTTGCTGCCGTATAAAGTTTTGAATCCACATTTATAAAAAAAATTGAAGTTAGCGTGTGGTTCTAATATCACTGCATGATCATACCCAAAAGCAAGTCAGTCCCGATCGTGTATTTTTCGACTTTAAACTTCGTTTCTCCATGTATAACATCGTTCCTATATAGTAAGCTACGTAAAAATCTACCAGGAAGAGTCCATCTTCTTACGTGACGTCGTGAGCTGTTATAGACAACTTGTGACGCGAGGAACTTGGCCATGTTCAATGAAGGTTGAAAGCGACCACGTCAACCTAAAAATGGAGAGTGGTCGCGACGTCTTTCATTTAATCATTTCAGAAGTAGAAATGCTGGAAAAACAGTAATTTTAATGCGGACAATGGAAGTGAAATTACCGCGTGTACAAAGATATAACGGCCCCCTTCCGTTAACACAGCGTTAACGATAGCATATTCGTTGCCATTCCCGTTTGTTGCAGTCACGTTCTTCAGATCCACTATCCCCCGTGAAAAAAACAGTTTCAATTAGATAACCACTTATCGCGAAAACACAAGTGAGTTCAACATTCCAATATACTAGAAACAGTACACTTCTTTGATTTTCAATTAATGGTAGCAGATGCAGGATTAAAAAAAAAACGTACAAACCAAACTTCCGCTGCCCGTAACACAGATTGTGGCCAAGCTTACGGCTGTCCTTAATGAGGCGCCGTTTGCTCAGCCCTGTTTGCAATCTTCGTGGCGCACAACTGGAGGAACTGCGTAATGATAGCAGGAGTTTCACAAAAAGAACGAAGGGAGAATCGTCGCGGGAATCTTGTCGACCCTTTACCAGGAATTTCCCTACGGCGATAATGCCGTCTCCGCCGTGCCCAGAAAGCGAGTAATCTCGTTTTCGTGATGTGAAGAAGAATATGAAAAGCGCCCGCAGATGAATTTCTCGTAGTTGTCCTGGAAATCGTGAGATGAATGTGGGACGCCGTAGCAAGAGCAACGAGACGACGGCCGACTGTTCGTTTTGTTTAGGAGGCCGAAAAATAAGAGAGAAGGAGCGCGCGGGCGTATCCAGCTGCATCACGTGATCGCGGGAGACGTCTCACATTACGGAAAACAAGGGCGACCGGGCGTGGCGGCCTGGTGGGGTCCGTTGCTGGCCCGTGAGGGACGGGGGGACGGGAGGGGAAAAAGAGGGGGAGCTCGGTGACGCAGCCGGTTAACATTCCAGACGCGTACACAGCTCCGTCATTAACGCGCCGCACGGATTAGGAAGGAAACGGCGTTCTTCCTCTGAGAAGTAAACGGACAAGCTGCCGCGGGCGCCAACCCGATGGCCGGCCCATTCTTCTCGAGACCGTCGCATCTTACGCCGCGCTACGATTTACGAGTCTCGGCGACGTTCTGTGTCCTTCTGACCGAAGAGAAGTTGGAATTTACACTCCCCAAGGTTGAAACGCTCAGCCAGTTCTTGTAGTTTCTCTATAGCAAAACTCACGTGCAACGAAGAACGACATCGAAAAGGTAGCATAACACGCCACAAATGGTAACGGGGTGTAACTAGAAAAAAGAAATGAAACTAGATAATTAATAAAAGCATCAGAAGCTTCAAAGTACCATAATTCAAATCATTTTAAACGTTAAACACAAGCCAAAGAGATATTACTTCAGATACAGTATACTGTTAACGACAGTTATTTCATTCTGCTATTGCATATGAAAATTCCACACTATGTTATCGAATACTGACCGTAGGCTGATTTTTTAAATTTTTATTCGAAGTGCAGGAGACACGACCGGTATTCTCTTTTGTTGAAATAAAAGAGTAACTGGAGAATTTTAATTTAGTAAGAGACAATTTTTTATGCTTATCATCTTAGAATCTGAGATCCGTCTCTGCTTCTAAATAAAAGTCTCCTCAATGCCTTGTATATACTCGTCCAGGGCGAGGCATCTAGGACAAGCTACCCCAAATACATCCAGAATGAATAAACATATTGAGATGCGGTTTTTCCCCAAATTACAGCGGACAACGCGGCAAATTTTCCCACGTTCGCAAGTAATTTTTATCGATCATAGTCACCGAATTACGACATCGACCTTCGACCATCGAGCTATATGCTCTTTTCTGTGGCAGTATGGGACCTGATTAAATAGTATCAACATAACAGCGCCGCAAACCAGACCCGCCGTCAGGAGAAGAGGTTCCACGAACGTCATGAGCTCGCTCCCACCTCTGTAATTTTTCCACAAAACGTTCTTTCTCAATTTATGTTCGTGCTATTTAACGCCATTTAGAAAAGCAAAACAACACAAACTTATCACAGACCGAGTATTTTTCCATTAAATTGAGAAGAGAGACTGTAAGATGTATTTGAAACGATTTAATGGAACTATGAATATAATTGAAGAAGCTCTGACATAGAATCAAACCTCGGAGCATACGAGAGTCTGAACCTCCAAAACCGACGATATGATTCGAAAATTTGTATTTGAAGGAAGGAAGTTTAGAGGTCATTAGAGACTGAGTACAAAATGTTCAAAAGTGTGTGAATTCCCAAGGGACCAAATTACTGAGGTCATCAGTCCCTACTTAGACAAACTAACTTTTGCTAAGAACGGCCGGCCGAAGTGGCAGAGCGGTTCTAGGCGCTTCAGTCTGGAATCGCACGACCACTACGGTCGCAGGTTCGAATCCTGCCTCGGGCATGGATGTTCTTAGGTTAGTTAGGTTTAAGTAATTCTAAGTTCTAGGGGACTGATGACCTCAGATGTTAAGTCCGATGGTGCTCAGAGCCATTTGAACCATTTTGCTAAGAACGATACATACACCCATGTCCGATGGAGGACTCGAACCTCCATTACATATACCGGGTGATCAAAAAGTCAGTATAAATTTGAAAACTGAATAAATCACTGAATAATGTAGATAGAGAGGTACAAATTGACACACATGCTTGGAATGACATGGGGTTTTATTAGAACCACAAAAAAAAAAAACAAAGTTCACAAAATATCCGACAGATGGCGCCGGACAGCAAAACGTCAGTGACTGCGCATGACAATCGTGTATAAAAGGAGCTGTAATGAGAGAGAGAATCAGATGCGCCAGTGTCGCAGCATGTTGACGTCACCTGATTGGCGCTTTTAGTGAAGCTGTATGTGCTAGTTCAGCGTTACGATCCTATCGTATTCGAACGGGTAAAGGTCCGTTGACAAATGCGACCTATACAAGGGCTGCGCGTATGTAGCGCTTGGTGTGACGTGAGAAGCCGTGTACAGCTAATTTCACCTATATTGGTGCCTAAGCCTGGATTTTTAGTTAGTATGTCAATGCGTCTGAGATACATTACATGTACCATATGCTGATCCACGGGTGCGGACCATATTTTACGTTATGTTTATTTTAAAGTATTCTTTGTGAAGCAGAAGTGGTTAAATCTCTAAATTCTGTGTTTGTAAATTGGTTTCTATGTTTTCGATTGTAGTCTCTGAAGATATAGTAGTAAGTAAAAATCTTCTAACAGAAAGAATGATCACTTCTCATAATAAGTAATGTGACATTACGAATGTTATTCGATCATCACTAGTCCCCTTCACCTATCCACCACGTAAGAGTACGTTTACACGGACTGTAAAAATTGGCTGTTGTTGACAATATAGGCCGGCAGTGTTGTCTGGCAATGTCACGGCCTCACGAATTACAGCCAACTGTTGCCCGGCAATGTTTGCGGCGAAACATTTCCGGGCCAAATGTGTTTCCATGAGCCACGCTATGACCGCGTAATAAACAAAAGCAAGATAGTGGATTTGAGTCGAGCTCTCCTACATTTCCTTTCTACAAGGAGTAAAATTAGCAAGAACAAAAGAAATAGGACATCATGGATGCGTTCTTTTTTAAGGCAGGCGAACTGCTTCCCAAACTTTTGCTTGGGACTGGGAACATACCTTTTCCCGAATACTGAAATCCGATTTCAAATGACTCTGAGCACTACGGGACTTAACATCTATTGTCATCAGTACACTACTTAAACCTAACTAACCTAAGGACATCACACACATCCATGCCCAAGGCAGGATTCGAACCTGCGACCGTAGTGGTCACGCGGTTCCAGACTGAAGTGCCTAGAACCGCACGGCCACACAGGCCGGCTCCGATTTCAAATATATCGTTTAAAAGTAATTCGCCAGAGTATTGGTAAAACCAATTATCTACTATATTCGAGTTGCAACCGTTCGTTGTCGGCTAGTGGGGGTTGATACAGAGGTTTGACATTCCTCTCTCAAGAGCTGAAAAAAAAAATACATTTTTAAAAGTTTACACCAGATCTGCTAGTTATTTAATGTTGGCTGACAAGTTTCGGGCTTTGCCAATTTTCAGATGCCACCCGTTACAGAGAATATAATTTGTATTGAGTCGATGCGTCGAATGTGGGTAATAAATGTACCCTATCAGTTATAGTATGACTCATATGGCAACTAATAACGTATTTTGCATTTAGAATCTGTTTGGTGTTGACAGTTCTATTTGTGTCATAACACTTATATGTATCTCAGATTTTCGTTAAAATATGTCTCAATTGTAGTTACACCTTATGTTAACACATCTGCATAATATATATTTTTCTTAATTGTTGTGCCTTCGTTACCAGCATGATGTGATTCACGTGACAACGATATTTTATATACAATGGAGAAGTTCCTCAATGAACTACACTGTGCGTCACGCTGGCTTATTTATCGTAAATATTATCACAATTTTGACAGATACTGATGCAGCGAATTTTATTATGTCTTATATAATCTTTAATGTATTCAGTTTACTTCGCGATTGTGTTAAGATCAATGACTATATCCAGTGTAAGACAGTGTTCAATCACATCACAGTTGTACAATAAATATTTCATTTCCTTTCAGCAATATTTGAAAGCAGACATATTGTTTAATTTGTGTTTCAATGAAATCTACATACAATAGTATTCTGCTGTTATAATTCTCACCGTATAGATTGCGATTCATAAGCTGATTAAAGTACTCTTGAAGGTTTCTGTGAATCGTTTGTAGTCGCGTATTTGATGTTTAATGCATGGTGGAGTGCCTTTCATATGCTGATTAAGGTGCTATGGAAATTTTCAATGATTTTCTGTTGCGCAATTCTGTTTCTTGATTTAGCATTTGTTCTGGGAGCTTAGTCGTGTGAATAGATTTGAACAGGTATTTCTCCATGTCCATCAATTGACCTTTGACGAGATATGTAAAGTAGTGAAATTTCTGTCGATATTTTCAGTGGAGTGTTTATTTTTCTGAGGTGCGTGCTGAAAAATGAAAGGTTATTATTACTTCTGTTTATGTAACCTGTATTTCTCGTCTTAAGTGGACCTGGAGTTCAACGGGCTGCATATCCACGCCTCGCTTTCAATGCGTATTACTCTTGATCAACAATGCGAAGGAAGTTGCGGTTCTGTACCAACAGTGAAAGACATTAACTAAAGCTGTACAAGGTAAGTTATTTAATTAACTTTTATAGTTTAAGAAACACGACATTCTTTATAATATACGGTTCACTTTGGAGGAATTTGGTGAACATAGCTCCTTCGAGAAAATGAGAAAAGATTGTTCTCAGTGTTTTTGACTCACTGTATGCCACTTTCAGAACATTTCAACAGCATTGTTCTTGCTCGCCATCTGCTTCTTCATCCTCTGTAAACCTTATAAGGAACCTTTCCCTTACTCTGGACCGTTAGTGCTGACTTTTGCAACCCTGTCAGATTCAATTACTTCTAGCAATTTTTGGCATTCAACACAGCTATCATATTATTTCCATGTTGGATGCCTAGTTTTTCCATTAGTTTTGTCTTGCTAACTACACCATCACCGAAACAGATGACAGCATCCATTACACCTGAGTACTGTCAATCGAACAAACACGGGTTTTGGTACTCTTTGCCACACGCAACTGTTGAAACTCTCATTAGAGTTTGGTGTACGGCCGTGTAGACATCTGCTAAGTAATTTTGTATCTGCGAGGTCCCTGTATATTGGCTTTATTGTTTCCATGACTGTGGCGGGCAAAACATGCTTGTGATAATATTCCTTGCCTGTCGCATGAGCGTGGCTGGTTCGCAGATATTTGTTCAAAGAGCGTTTAAGACCAAATAAACAATTAAAAAGTAGATAAAAAATACATTTTTTGAAACGGGAGAAATTTGTCTTTTAGATAGTGACAAAAATATGTTTTTGAAAATTTTCACGTGCAGGTCCCCTTAAACGTCCGTCTGTCCAACGTAGGCTTTATTACATCTGTTGCATTCGTTTTTTTAACTGCCAGAATAGTTATATCGTTATGTTTTGGCTACTTTATAAATGATGTTGGTGTCGAGTGTGTTTCATTAACATAGTAACGGTACAGTAAGGTGTAAATACAATAGTGGCATATTCGAACGCAGATATGAGATACATTTAAGTGTGGTGACATAAACAGAACTGTCCACACCAAACACATCCTAAATACAAAATACGTAAATAGTTACCATACAAACCATATTATTTATGATACCTGTATCATCTACAATCAACGCATCCACTCTTAACAGATTTTGTTCTGTGTAAGAAGTGGCTTGTGAAAATGGGCGAAGTCCGAAACTAGTCAACCAACACTAACTAATTAATTAGCAGTTTTGTTGCCAGACGCGACGCACTGAAAAATTTTCTATATTCTTCATGGTACAAGGGATTTGCAACGCTTTGGTGGAAGGGCTCAAAGATTTTATTAAAGTAGTACTTGACCAGAGTTATAGGGTGTGCAAAGTAATGTATACAACCATTGCAATAAAATAATAGTTTGCAATTTAATGCCCAGTTAAAACGCACGATGAAGCTTCAAAAACGTTCAGGCATCTTAATAACCGATGTAGAATAAAATTTCTGTTCATTACTGCAGATCTGCTAAAACGATACCAGTGAGAACGTCCTGTTTCAGAAAACGCTGTTTGTTTAATTACTTTCTGCTTCTTTCGCTCTAGATGTAGATGTATTTATCACTTCATGGATTCCTCATTGATTCTATCGCTTGGTCAGTTTTACTTACTTGTAGCTGCTTCTGTATTTCTGTATTCCTGGAGCAGTGGTTCATGAAATTCGCTAGTCGAAGCTAACCTCCAAGAACGAAATAACGCTGTTTGACAAAGCAGCACTGTCGGCTGAGGAAGAAGAATACATGAATCGATGCTGCGAGTGAAAAGTAAACGCATACAGACAAGAACTGAGACGGCACTGCCGTGTTGCAGCAATGTTGCTGGCAACACTATTGCGGCCACACATTGCGGTAAAATAAGGGCTTCGGCTCTCCTATCTGCCGAGAGGGGTTTCTACCTGCCAGGGGAGATCGTACGGCGAGATTAGACGACCTTTCAACCACCTTTTCTGGCTGCTAATTTCACTGGGTGCGAATTACACTGGGTGCGAATTTCAGGACACCCGGAAAATAATTAATGTCAAATTTTATTCCCTACGAGGAATCACCGGTGCCATGCACACTGTAGAAACACGTGGCAACTTTCACTACGGACCGAAAGTTATGTGTTTAACCACAACTGAAATTGCTAAATACTGTTTCCTTGCTTCAGTTGAACAGCTAACACGGAAACTGGTTGTAGAGCGCTACTAGGTTATTGGAATTCCATCGAAAATAGTTGTCGGCACAGCGATGAGGGCACTGAAACCCTTAGAGCAAGTTCTGCACAGTTCACAGAAAGCAAGAACGGATTATCAAATCCGATATTCGTTTGTCGATTCCCTCTCGTCTTTTAATAAATGTTGCTCAAATTTTTAATTTATGATGATGTCTAAACTTTAAATGCCTTGACTTGTTTAGGATACGTAGCACTTGTTACTTCTCAACAGGTTTCTCCAGTGAAAGTATTTTTATTTCTGATGCACGCGAAATGGAATACTATATGTTCATTACTACAGTACAATGATCTTAGCTCTGACATAACAGAAACACTAATTCAGTTAGTTGCAACGGGGCCTGACTGAGTAATCACCGAATGCTTGTGACGAAATGACTTGATGTCATGGCACATTATGGGATACAATCTAATTTGCTTCCTGCTCTTTTTTAATTTGAAATATCTTGTGCAGGGAAATAAAGACTGCCTGTACTTCTGTATATTCTAGGATTTTCTCATCTCCGTCTTTGGGAAATATGTACTTAGGAGGGGTAAATAAGTTATTAAAATATTTTGTGAAAACAAGTTCTCGGAAAAAAACTGCGCTTCTTATACTGAACGATGCGTCATCTGTTGTTTCGTGTAATGGGCTCTATTGGCTATTTCTGTAACGCCTCCTATCAACCGAACGAACTCTCGCAGCGGTTTACGTAACATCGATTTGGGGAATAGCTCCGACACACTGGCAGCACCTAAGAATTAGTTGAGCGACTGCCTTACAAACTATGCCATCATTCTGCAATCCTCCCCAAGAACCGCATTAAGTCATGTACCTCATCGACTGTAAGAGACTTAACGGCATCTAATCGGTGTTACTACTCTCAGAAAGTGGCTTGTGTTTGGGTCTACTTACGCGTATTACAATACATTTACTTGAAGTCATCTGATAGGCTGTGTACAATACACTGACTTTTTTTCCAATAATAAATCACTGTGGATTTTACAATATTGTACCATCTCTTCCTTAAGGAAAGCCCACTTGATGAGTAATAGTACCGCACTCTAAACAGTAATCTTTAAACGCTACGTTCTACATCAGTGGCCGGGTAGTTCGACCCTCACTTTCCCTCATGAGGTTTAATGATTCGTCGTAAGGAACGCGTTGCAAACCTTGTGCGAAACAGTTTGGTTTTAGTGAGGAGGATGGTGATTCCAAAGCCGTCCGCCCCCGGTTGCTGAGTGGTCAGTGTGACAGATTGTCAATCCTAAGGGTCCGGGTTCGACTCCTGGCTGGGTCGGAGATTTTCTGCGCTCAGGGACTGGGTGTTGTGTTGTCATAATCATCATCATTTCATCCCCATCGACGCGCAAGTTGCAACCTTCCTACAGACAAGGGGATTGTTAGCGAACAGCTTCTGGCGCTAGGCGCTACATCATCTACAAGGGTAGGCAAAAATGTGAAAACGTGTCAATACAGGTCCCGTATGGTTTTCAATGAAAACTTATACCATTCTTCCTGCAAAAAAGTGGCAAGCTGAAGCGACGATGATGGACGTCGACAGGGATGAGGCGCCCTTCTCTTAAATTAGACCACGAAGGCTCAATAATATTGAGATCTGATAACTGTAGTGGTCAGGGAAGATGCAAAAATTAATTCTCTTACTCACAAGACCAGTCTTGAACGATGCGATTTGTGTGAACTGGAGCCCTGTCGTCTTGGAACACGGCAACACAATTGGGGATCAAATATTATATCATAAGATGGACCTGATCAGCAAAAATTGTCAGATAATCCATGACAGTAATGCGAACTTGTAGAATACCCATGTGACAATGGAATACCACGACACGGCTGTCCAAACCGTCAACGAAACCCCCTCCAACCCACGCCTCCAACCCGGCAACACGCCGACGTTTCGTTTTGGAAGGTAAACTCGGCCAGAAGATGGAAACGGTGTGGAACAAGACTCATACGGCAAAACTGATTTTCTTCCGTTGTTCCATAGCTCAGATTTTATGGCTTTGGCACCACGTTCTCTTCTTACTGGCATTTGCATCACTGATGAATAGTTTTGCAGTTCCAGGTCAACCTGAAATTTCCTTCCTTCATGTTCTTATAGTGCTGAGAGGGTTCACGAGCGCGATATCCAGTTCTGCAGTGTCTTTTGCAGCTGTTGTTTTCTTATTTTTCGTCACACTCCTGTTCAATGACCGTCTGTCAAGATCATTCAACAAACAAACAAACACACACACACACACACACACACACACACACACACACACACACACACACACCACACTTTCGTCCGCATTCTTACTTACGGAATGATGTTATTCCCTTACTCTTGTATGCGTTATATATCTTCGATACGGTGCCTCTTGAAACACCAGACACTTCGGCTACATGGATTATGGAAGCACCCACCACACGAGCACAAACCATTTGCCCAAGTTCGAATTGACTTAACTCTGACATAGAACAGTCTTCTGACCACGACTGACACTTGCAACGCATTGATCAAATTGCACAAGTGTTGATCCTGGTCAGATACAACAGGGCCTCCAGCACGCTTCGCTAGCAGTTGCAAGCATTTTCAATCTTGCATTTCTCGCGGTGATTCCGTAATTTTGTACCAACCCTTGTATATACACTATGCGATCAAAAATATCCGGACACCTGTCTGAAAATGACTTACGAGTTCGTGGCGCCCACCATCGGCAATGCAGGAATTCAATATGGTGTTGGCCCACCCTTAGCCTTGATGACAGCTTCCACTCTCGCAAGCAAACGTTCAATCAGGTGTTGGGAGGTTTCTTGGGAAATGGCAGCAGATTCTTCACGGAGTGCTGCACTGAGGAGAGGTAACGATGTCGGTCGGTGAGGCCTGGCACGAAGTCGGCGTTCCAAAACATCCCAAAGGTGTTCATAGGATTCAGGTCAGGACTCCGTGCAGGCCAGTGCATTACAGGGATATTATTGTCGTGTAACCACACCGCCACAGGCCGTGCATTATGAGAAGGTGCTCGATTGTGTTGAAAGATGCAACAGCCATCCCCGAATTGATCTTCAACAGTGGGAAGCAAGAAGGCGCTTAAAACATCAATGTAGGCCTGTGCTGTGATAGTGCCACGCAAAAGAACAAGGGGTGCAAGACCCCTCCATGAAAAACAAGACCACACCATAACACCACCGCCTCCGAATTTTACTGTTGGCACTACACACGCTGGCAGATGACGTTCACCGGGCATTCGCCATATCCACTCCCTGCCATCGGATAGCCACATTGTGTACCGGGATTCGTCACTCCACACAACGTTTGTCAAACTGTTGAAGCGTACAATGTTAACGCTCTTTACACGAAGCGAGGCATTGTTTGGGCGGCATGATGTGTGGCTTATGAGCAGCCGCTTGACCATGAAATCCAAGTTGCCTCGACTCCCGCCTGTCATAGTACTTGCAGTGGATCCAGAAGCCATTTGGAATTCCTCTGTGATGGTCTGAATAGATGTCTGCCTACTACACCTTACGACCCTCTTCACCTGTCGGCGGTTTCTGTCAGTCAACAGACGAGGCCGGCCTGTACGCTTTTGTGCTGTACTTGTCCCTTTACGTTTCCACTTCACTATCACATCGGAAACAGTGGACCTAGGGATGTTTAGAAGTGTGGAAATCTCGAGTACAGACGTATGACACAAGTGACACCCAATCACCTGACCACGTTCGAAGTCGATGAGTTCCGCGGAGCGCCCCGTTCTGCTCTCTCACGGTGTCTAATGACTACTGAGGTCGCCGATATGGATTACCTGGCAGAAAGTGGCCCCAAAATGCACCTAATATGAAAAACGTATGTTTTGGGGGTGTCCGGATACTTTTGATCACACAGTGTAAATGGTAAACAGTAGCCACCCTGTAACGCTTCCTTCGGGTACTGCCGAAATTACCTTTACATTTGTCTATTTAGCCGTACTATGAAACAATTTGTTGCGTTCTATATGCAAGGAAGTCCTGAATTTAGTTACAAATGTGGCCCGACATTCGGCGACTCCGTAGTTTTGTTCACTGAACGACGATGTAGACCTGTTTCGAATGCTTTCAAGGAGTGAAAGGACACAGCATCAACCTGGGCGACGTTGTCTACGGCTTTATGGATCTCACGGACGAACAGAACCAGGCGAGTTTCCCAAGATCTTTGTTTGCAGAATGCATGTTGATTTTCAACTCTATAATGCCCGAGGATATGGTTCAAATGGCTCTAAGCACTATGGGACTTAACATCTGAGGTCATCAGTCCCCTAGACGTAGAACAACTTAAACCTAACTAACCTAAGGACATCACACACATCCATGCCCGAGGCAGGATTCGAACCTGCGACCGTAGCAGCCGCGTGGTTCCGGACTGAAGCCCCTAGAACCGCTCGGCCACAGCGGCCGGTGTAATGCCCGAGGAAGAAGAGAAACTGTCTAAAAGGAACTTTCCTGGAGTGACTCCATCGAGCACTAAATCTGAAAAAAAAAACATGTCCAGCTACCTTGTTCATGTGTTTCATGAAATTTTAGAGGCGAAAAAGCGGATAATTCCTTGGGAAAAAATGTGATCTTTGCGCAGTTCGAGCGCTTGCTCAGTCACTAATGACCTTCACTTCGATGGTGCATTCCTTTCCAAAAGCGAGAATCGAACCGATAGAAAATAGAATACAATTCTTATAATGTGTAGATAAAGCATTTAGTACAGTGCTCGGCAGTTTATTATAATGGTGAATGTTTTTCACTATTCGATTTTTGTCTTCTCGAAAATATGGTTTCCTTAGTGATTGTGGTATCATAATTTTTGTTTTATCGTTAAATTGTATCTCAGAAAATGAGGTACTTCCGCTGTTTGTTTGAAACAGTTGCAGTGTGCCTATCGTGACCGTTGCAAACGACCAGCTGCACGAATGTATATGCACGGTTAGTGGCAGTGAATCAGGTAACTCGAGAAAGAAGTAAATGAACCAAGTAGGGCGTCACGCGAGCAAGCAGCGTCATTTGTCGTCGCTCAACTGGATCTCGGTCAACTAACGTGAAAGGGCGACCGGTCCGTCCGTCGCTCGTCTTCATTAAACCCGGCTAGATTTCTCCAACAGTTTACGCGTGCAACTGTTGTGCCGTTCACTTGCTATGGCCTTGGTGACCTAAATGCGTTCCATGCCATAAAAACATGCAAATATTAGGAGGACCTCAACTGAACATGTAGCATTTTCATTCCAAAATTTTAGAGTGCATTACTTTTGATCTGTAACGATGTGGTGTCATACCAACACTGGATGACATTACGTAAAGCAATATTATAAGATATATTTGTTTATCAATGAAAATTTAAGTGTATCAACTACCTAAAGGAAAATTCTCGAGAATGACTCTAACGATCACGAGTTTTGAAAAGAGCCATATCCGGTTACCCTATTCAAATTTTTCGTGAAATTTTAGAGGCGAATGAACGGATAATTCGTTTACGAGATGGATTTTGAATGCACATTTACTTTTAGGTACAATTATTTGGCCCATCTTTAACCTAATATCAATCGAATTGTGTCACACTTCTCTCAACATCCATGGAATTATGTTATGTCTCAAATCATATAGTGTGGAGTATAGTACGCATCATTATTGGTGGTAATTCTTAAGGGTAAATATGATTCGGTGAAACAAATTTTTTATTTCGTTATGTTGCCTTCAGACTATAAGGTGTGAGGCCTAAAGTAATTCGATGGATTTTCAGAGAAGCCTGCCACAGTTTGAGTGATGTTAGACGCATGATGCCTCAGATAATGTTACCGAAAACTAAACGTGCATTCAAAATTCATCTAGTACACAAACTGTTGTAGTAATTAAAGATCCGTAGATAAAGACACTGATCAGACAAAACGTTATGACCACTGCCCACTGCGATGTTGGATGACGTCTGGTGGCGTTGCGGCCACGTGACACGGTAACAAAAGTACGCAGGTGGAGCAGACACGGATGGAGGATCACCCTACAGAGGAATTGGGCTGCAAATGGGAAAATCCATTGAGATAAGCGGATCTGACAAAGGCAGATTCTTATTACGCAGAGTCTGTGAACGAGTATCTCGAAAAAGGCAACGCTGGTCTAATGTTCACGTGATACTGTCGTGAGCACCTACGGAAAGTGGTAGAAGAACAGTGAAACTACCACTAAGCGCTTAATGGTTGGACGTTCACGACTCTTCACAGAACGTGGGGTTCGGAGTCTTGCCTGCTCTGTAAAGTAGGATAGATGGTGATTTGTGGCATCTCTACCGAAAGAGCACAATACTGGTGCACGCACAAGAGTTTTGGAGGACACCGTTCTTGGTACATTGTTGAACATGGAACTCCGCAGCAGACCACCTCCCCCCCCCCCCTCCCGCTCCCTCACTCGTGTTCACATGTTGACTTAACGACGTCGTCAGTTACAATTGCAGTGGGCATGGATCATCGGGATTCACCCGTCCATCAATGGAAACGTGTCGGCTCTTTGGATGAATAACATTTTTGCTCCACTATGTCGATGGTCGTCTCCACAAAGGCCATCATCGAAGCGAACGGCGGCTCGAAAGGTGCAATGCGGCACAGTTGCAAGATGGTGTGAGTAGTATTATGCTATGGGAGACATTTTCCTGCGCTTACATGGGTACTGTGGTAGTAATCGAAAACACTCTGACAGCTGCGAATCACATGCATCCCTTCATGCTTGGTGTCGGCGACGTCACCTTTCAACAGTACAGCTGTCCGTGTCTTGGAACAAGAACCATGCCAGAGTGTTTTGAGGAGCGTTATAGTGAACTCACGTTGATGTCTCGGCGACCAAATTCGCCTGATTTAAATCCTGTGAAACCCATCTAAGTCGCTGTCAGACGCCATCCCCGCGTACTCAAATCAGCCTGTTCATTATTTACGCGAATTACAGGACTTGTGCGTAGGCATCTAATGCCACATACCTCCACAAACCGACCAACAAACTGTCGGATCCCTGACACGCATAATCAGTGATGTATTACACTCCAAAGACGGACAAAAAAGCTATCAAGCAGGTAGTCATAATGTTTTGGCTCATGAGTGCAAATACGATTTCTCATACTACTTTAGCTAATGTTATTCAGTGTTGGGATAAAACTGCAATGTCCTGAGTGTTATAGATGAAAAGGGAAAAAGGGGATGAAAATGCTACCTGTTCAAATCTAGGCCCCTTTAAACGCTTTTGCCCTTTTTGCGTGCGTCAGTAGGGCGGTCTTAAGTTTATACACATACAGCAACTTGTTTTAGTGAATGAATAAAATGGACATGAAGTCAGTTTCTTCCTAAAATCGAAACACTGCGTCCAAAACTACAGCAGTAATTGTTAGTTCAATTTCGCGCCTCACTTTCGTCACCACTTAAGTTGTTACAATCAATATTTTTGTTTAAGCGTTTGAGCGGAACGAACACAAGACTCTCAACAAATGACAACGCATTTTGGTCCGAATCTGCTCAGCCGACCTAAGAATGGGAAATGAACAAATAGGGCATCAAATTGACCAGCATGAGATCTAGTTTTTAAAAAACAAAAGTTAATTGCTTGAAATCGATTAGGATAATTAAGAGAAACTTAATTAGTTATTTGAAGAAAAAGTCAGATATTTCACAAACATCTGTTGGTTCAAATGGCTCTGAGTACTATGGGACTTAACTTCTAGGGTCAACAGTCCCCTAGAACTTAGAACTACTTAAACCTAACTAACCTAAGGACATTCCACACATCCATGCCCGAGGCAGGATTCGAACCTGCGACCGTAGCGGTCACGCGGTTCCAGACTGTAGCGCCTAGAACCGCACGGCCACTGCGGCCGGCAAACATCTGTTGCTAGCTGTGTAAAGGAAGTGTCAAAGAGTTCATCTCTTCAAGGTATAGCTACACTATGTGATCAAAAGTATCCGGACACCCCCAAAAACATACTTTTTCATATTGGGTGCATTTGTGCTGCCACTTTGTGCCAGGTACTCTCTATCGGCGACCTGATTAGTCATTAGACATTCTGAGAGAGCAGAATAGGGCGCTCCACGGAACTTACGGACTTCGAACATGGTGAGGTGATTGGGTGTCACTTGTGTCATACGTCTGTACTCGAGATTTCCACACTTTTAAACATCCCTAGGTCCACTGTTTCCGATGTGACAGTGAAGTGGAAACGTAATGGGACACGTACAGCACAAAAGCGTATAGGCCGGCCTCGTCTGTTGACTGACAAAGACCGCCGACAGTTGAAGAGGGTCGTAATGTGTAACACGCAGACATCTCTCCACCCCATCACACATGCAAATCCAAACTGCATCATATTCCACTGTAAGTACTATTACAGTTAGGCGGGAGGTGATAAAACTTGGATTTCATGTTGGAGCGGCTGCTCATAAGACACACATCACGCCGGTAAATGCCAAACGACGCCTCGCTTGGTGTAAGGAGCGTAAACATTGGACGATTGAACAGTGGAAAAACGTCGTGTGGAGTGACGAGTCCTGGTACACAATGTGAAGATCCGATGGCAGGGTGGGGGTATGGCGAATGACCGGTGAACGTCATCTGCCAGCGTGTGTAGTGCCAACATTAAAATTCGGAGGCGGTGGTGTTACAGTGTGGTCGTGTTTTGCATGGAGGAGGCTTGCACCCCTTGTTGTTTTGCGTGGTACTATCACAGCACAGGCCTACATTGATGTTTTAAGCACCTTCTTGCTTCCTACTGATGAAGAGCAATTCGGAGATGGCAATTGCATCTTTCAACACGATAGAGCACGGCCGACAGTAACATCCCTGTAATGGACTGGCCTGCACGGAGTCCTGACCTGAATCCTATAAGACACCTTTGGGATGTTTCGGAACGCCGACTTCGTGCCAGGCCTCACCGACCGACGTCGATACCTCTCCTCACTGCAGCACACCGTGAAGAATGGGGTGCCATTTCTCAAGATACCTTCCAGCACTTGACTGAACGTATGCCTGCGAGAGTGGAAGCTGTCATCAAGGCTAAGGGTGGGCCAACACGATACTGAATTCCAGCATTACCGATGGAGAGATCCACGAACTTTTAAGTCATTTTCAGCCAGGTGTCCGGATACTTTTGATCACATTGTATATTTTGCGCATAGAAAGTTACAATGGACTAAGCTTATCAATCACGGATGTTAGGTTGATCTTATATTTAACTGTCAAATTATTTTCAAATACAAAGTATTTGATTAGAGGTAAAAACTTTAGTGAAATGATTTGCCTAAATGTAAGAATTAAAACAGGTTAGAGAAACATTTGGTGTGCCTTTGAATGATGCCACACAGCAGCAGACGGTAAGGTCTACGTAATTCACCAGACATATATTCTGTAGGACCCTTTCAAATTCTAAGACTTTACTTAAACACTAAAATTCAAATTCTCAACCGGCACCTCATTCGCTGTAAATGATTTCGAACATCATTCAAAGGCGTCTCAAGTGACCTTCTATTCTATTTAATTTCTTTCTTTTATAAAAATCATTTGACAAAGCAGTTGACCAATTCAAAAAAAATTCGTAGTAAAGTAGATATCTGGGCTGCGAAATGGGCATGAACTGAATTCCGTTAAAAGAAACTGATGTCGCCCTCTGCCCACGACAATCCCATACCGATCATTACTGCATTCTAATGTCATCGGGCGATTTCAGCAGAATTACGGCACGCTTAACGTACTATACGCAGTAAAGACAATTGAGCTTCACTCCTAAGGAATAGCATGGGAGTGATCATTGCAACATTAACGAATAATTCACACTTGATCCATCGAAAAGCTAGTCTGTTTTAATACTGATGCCGTCACAAAATATTTCGTCGACATATTCACGTACTATATAAAACGTCGACCTGAACAAAATATGTGATTAGCACATTTTACAGATGATGAGTAAACATTGCATTATTAAACAGATCGGACATATTTAGGTTGGAATATTTACATACTTTTCTTCTTTCTTGTAGGTAGATACTGTGCATCAGATGTACTAAGCCCTTCAGATTGTTTCATAATGAACAGAAAAAAACGATAGCAGCCCGAACTTTTAGAACCAGTGTGGTTTCGCTAATTTCTCGCAAGGGAACTGCTAAGTCTTTATTTCTTTTTATTCCAGAAACATATTAAAAATGTGGTCATACGTCCGTATATGTAATCGATTCAGTTCAGAAATTCTTTTAACGTACATTCCAAAGATACTTTGTAGCTATGGCACGCGGTGTGTGCGAGAGGCGCTCTGCTAAAAGTTATTCTGTATTCGCGCGCCGACCTGAGCAAATTCACCGCTTCGCCCTTTCTCCTGGAGGCGTCCCAGTAGAGTCCCCACGGAACGTGGAATTGTGGAGGGTGGGCTGTGAGGGATAAGGACTGGATCTGAGCGGTGTGCTTGGCTGGCTCCATTACAAAAACACTTCCGGCAAGCAGTGTTCGCCAAACCGTGACTGGTTATATCGCACTATCACAATTAAGGTGTCCTTTCTAAACGCAGTTATCAAACTTACTTTAAATTTACGTCGAGGATCATACGAGGGCTATCCACAAAGTACAGTACGTTTTGGAATTAAAAATAAATAAAGTATTGGAATTTTTTTTAATTATATACAGATGAAAGCCACACTTAAATACTACTTTTCTACGTAGTTGCCATTTAAATTAAGGCACTTATCGTAGCGATGGACGAGCTTGGAAATTCCTTCGTCGTAAAATTCGGCCGCCTGCGCCTTCAACCACGTGGTTACCTCTTTTGGGACAGAAAAGGTGTGATTTTTGTGGATTTCCTGGAAAGAGGCACTACAATAAACACTCTTCATTTTCAGCTTGCGACGTCGGCATGTATACGTGGGCTATCGTTGTGGTTGTTGGTTTGCTGTCGATTCTGATAAGAATAACCCTATCACTGAACTGTTCACAGTAACACACTCTCTGCCCTACCTTTCATTTCATAACGAATCCTACTCCCGTTATACTATGTTCTGCTGCTGTTGATATTATCCTATACTCATCTGACCAGAAATCCTTGTCTTCTTTCCACTTCACTTCACTGACCCATACTATATTTAGACTTAGCCTTTGCATTTCCCTTTTCAGATTTTCTAGTTGCCCTACCACGTTCAAGCTTCTGACACTCCAAGCCCCGACTGGTAGAATGTTATTATTTCGTTGATTATTCAATCTTTTTCGCATGGTAACCTCCCCCTTGGCAGTCCCCTCCCGGAGATCCGAATGGGGACTATTCCGGAAACTTTTACTAAAGGAGAGGTCATCATGACACTTCTTCAATTACAGGCCACATGTCCTGTGGATACACGTTATGTGTCTTTAATACAGTGGTTTCCATTGCCTTCTACATCCTCATGCCGTTGATCTCTGTTGATTCTTCCGGCTTCAGGGGCAGTTTCCCACCCCTAGGACAAAAGAGTGTCCAAAACCTCTGTCCGCTCCTCTGCCCTCTTTGACAAGGCCGTTGGCAGAATGAGGGTGACTTCATGCCGGAAGTCTTCGCCATCACTGCTGGTTATTAATCAAAATTTAAGCAGCGGCGGGATTCGAACCTACGACCGAAGACGAGTGAGTATGAGTGAAAGACACTAACCCACGACCACGGGTCCAGCTGCTCAACACCACATAAAACGAAAAATATACGCAAAGTAATGCATACACACGACGAATTTTACTACAGATTTATGAAATCAGTCTAATCATATTCACTGAATTCAATTTTCCCCTTCTGTACTTGCAATAAAATTGTTATATGTAAATTATAACACTGTAAGTAGATAATACTCGATAATCACTACGGTTTATATGAGGAAATTGTATACGGGTGTATATGGCCATGAAACCGAAGGCCAATAGCAAAGAAAAAATTTCCGAAGCGTAAATTACGTCGTCAGACAATTAAAGCAATGCACAAACATCACCACATGGATTTACTCTTGTGAACTGCCCCGTGACGATCTGTAGGGCTGACTGAGTGTTGCTAGGCAGACACACGAGATTGGAGGCATCGGCGCCGAAATTTAACGAACTACGGTGATGGAAGAAGGACAAATCATCACGAGAGGAGTTCCATGATTGATTAATACAACGTACCTAATCACATGCTCAAACAACACTAACGGAATAAATATTGTATTCTAAATCGAGTGAAACAGTGACGACACAAGTTCGACGTAAAATTTGAGAAGGGACTTCTGTGTTCCATCAACCGAGGAAGTGTCGAAATTGCGTGCATTACGTATTAAATTGTGGCCATCAAACGCGCCATGGTTTCAATAATCATTTCACGCGTATTATATTTGTGTTATAAATCGAAAAGCGCTTGCAACGTGGTGCACGAAGTAATTATTGGACATAATTCCCCTGATGTGTAGTGAGTCACTAACCGAAACGAATTGGGGAAAAATGATACATTCTGGTGCTATAGGTCTGTGAAACAAGCGAGCTCTGTGAAATTTAAACAGCGTTGTACAAGGCTCTTAACAGAGGCGCTCGGGTGGAAATCGTGCAGCTGGCCGACCGTGAAAAGCTACCTCAAACAGCAATTGGACCCGTCAACATGCGAGGGCAGTGGCTTGCAGTTGTCACGGTGGATAGTATGGCTATAAATTCCCCTAAGACGTGTCAAAAGCACAATAATTGTAGTTAACGGCAGTTTGTGCAGGATACATGTCTATCGAAGTCGAAAAGCTCCTAACCTGACGACTGAGGCAAGCCGTGAGGTATATGTTACTCTAAAGGTAACAACAGTTCAGAAACAGGAAAAAGTAATACAGTTTGTGATTTTCTGATTACTTGTGACTAAAATTCTACACATCAAACATGTCTATCGAAGTCGAAAAGCTCCTAACCTGACGACTGAGGCAAGCCGTGAGGTATATGTTACTCTAAAGGTAACAACAGTTCAGAAACAGGAAAAAGTAATACAGTTTGTGATTTTCTGATTACTTGTGACTAAAATTCTACACATCAAACAACATCAATATTATTAGAAGCATGTCATAATTTCGATTCCGCATGCAGTGGATGCAAAGAGGAAGACACAAGAAGGTTAGTTATTATTGCTCCATCAACGTTGAGATCATTAAATCGATATTACATATAAACCATAAAGTGTTTGCTGGATGGTACTTCGCGCCAATATTATCAATTTTCTCCTCGATTCCACTCACGTACTGAGCGATGGAAAAACTGCTGTCTTAGATAGAAAGCACTAGCGCATACTGGAGAAAGGTGGAGACGGAAATCATCGTTGGTCTGACTTCCGTGGAATGACCCTTGGAATCGCGTATACAAAAATTTCGTGAAACCTCTGAAAAATCTAAACCAGGATGGCCGGAGAGGGTTTCTACCTCGCGTCTCCCAAACAGAAGCTAGTGTTTTAGACAGGGCCCCACCCTTATTGGCAGTGTAAAATTTGTAAGACTGCTTCGACGGTAAAATATTTACTGTATCGTTGCAATTTCGTAAATGTGTAATCTCATAAGAAGCAAGAAACTGTATCAAAAATTTATCTTTGAGTGAGTTGTTCTATATACCCAGTCGTCATTACACTGTCAAGGAATTTGCAGTGTGAACGTAAGACGATGCACGGCGGCATAAAGAAGTAGCACTTCAGTGTCCAACATATGGAATACTGGACTAAAATAAAGCCCTCGAAAACAAGAAAATGTGTTGAGTTCGTGACATTCGTTACTTAAATCGTGAACATTTATCCAAGATTGCTGTTGCAAAAGGAACACGAGCAATTTTCGCCTGGGCAGGATGGGTAAATCGGCAGTATCAGCTCATTCCACAAGATCAGGGAACTTCTAAATTAGTTTCCCTGGCCCTGTGATTTCAGCAAAATCTAATCATTACTGAACTGAGAGACCATAGAAGATCAAAAGGACCAAGAGCAACTTTAACAGAACTGAATGATTAAAATTACACAAGTTGCGGGCCTCAGCGATAAATACAAGGAACAGAGCCAAGCATTCCCACTGCGAGCTACTTAACATACGTTGGTACGGCAACGTGATCATAGGCAGCTGCTGTTGACGTTACGCACGGACCATAGGGTGAATCCACATAAACAATTCGGCTTGCTGAGCTCGTTTTAGACAGTAACTGATTTCTCAGTCGTTAAAGCCTCTGATGCTATCTCCAGCACTGGAAGACCTTTATAGTGATAGTTCATCAGAAACACTCCATAACCAGTCACTCAGCACTATGCATGTCGATTCTTCGTAAGTCTTAGGCCAGGGACGGCTAGGAATTCGGCTCGCAAGCCGTGCGCTGGTATTAGTGTCTTAGCGCGAAACAACGCTGCACACTTCCCCACCACCACGTCGTTCTGTCTGGGTGTGAGGAGGGAAGAGGGGAAACTGTGAAAGTGCCGCATTTAAATGGCAATGCAGTCGCACTGCATATGACTTGGTTTTATATTTCACACTTGTGAAAGTTGCATGTCCTTTCAAAGGACCATCCTGGCAGTCGCTTTAGGTGAGTTAAGAATTGCACAGGAAGCGTCACTCCTGATGCCCAGATGTTGATCTGAACCGTCATTCCCTGGAATACGAGACGCTGCGTTCGATAAATCCGATGATTAAGTTATAGCTAATGCAAATTTATTGTCCATGTTTTCTTTCAGGGTGTAGTCAGTGTGTAAATTATGATGGCTACAAATTTTAACGGTCCGTGACAGGTAGTGTTGTTACTTTAATTTGAGGATATGGAGTGATAAGTGTATTTTGAATGTCTTCTATTACATGCTCTTTGATGGGACCGTGAATTACAATTGATGAGTAGCTGCCTTTCATAAGATGGCGAGCTATCAGATCAAACTAAATGCAAAATCCCTTCCCAACTGGTCCATCATAAAAGGTTCTACAATCGCACTAGGGTTAGCAAAACTAACTTTGTTGCATTTCCTTATAGTCCATATAGACCATCAAACATCTAGACATTTAATTTGTTTTTTTATTTATTTCTTCCTGCATACAGATATTCATGTTATCCTCAGGATGATGTTTGACTCATACTAATATAAGTTTATTATCTTTTCTAAATTCAGTACATTATTCTCAAAAATAGTTTTAAGCTGTTGCATCTGATTCTCGAATATAGTTACTCACTGTATCTGCGAGCTAAAATATATTTTTTCTTCTCTTAGTCTGCAAAGACATCTAACAAAAATTAACTTTCGCTTTGCCTTTGATAAACATATAGAAAAGAACAAAGGTCACTTCCTCATTCGTGATGACTGGGTGTTGCGTGATGTCCTTAGGTTAGTTAGGTTTAAGTAGTTCTAAGTTCTAGGGGACTGATGACCATAGATGTTAAGTCCCATAGTGCTCAGAGCCATTTTTTTCACTTCCTCATTACATACGATCGTCCATATCTTTTGCGTGTGTTGCATTCTTTATTTTCATGGAATTCTCCTTTCTAGTGTCTCTATAGCCTACATATATTAATTATAATTTTTAGCAACCTGAATTTTTGTACTGTTTGTAAGTGGTCTTTGAAGAGAAACTGAGTGAGTTGTTGTTTTTATAGCTCTATGATTCCTTCGCAGACACAGTGTTTAGGAAAGAGTTTACGTGAAAGCATTACATCATTTGAAGGTTACAGCTATGCTTGTTGGTTCAGTGATTCATCTCGAGACAAAAGTGACATATATTTGAGAATGCTTTAGTGCCGTGTAGTTTGCGAGGTGTAATTGCGTCGTCACACAGTGAAAGCTGCCAGTAGCAACCGATCTATTAAACGGTAAATTACAGTTCACATCTCCGGTTACGAGTGGTAAAAAAAGGAATACTGAAATTAGTGGTGGCGTCACGGACGCGTGTAGCCGAAGTGATGAGGGATCAATTCCCTCTCCGCATAAATGAAAAATGAACAGCCAACTCGGTGCGTGCTCGTCGAGTGGTGTAGCGGGGGCAATTCAGCCGGGTGGCTGGGAGCCAGCGAGGCGCTGACGAGGAGGCGACAGGCGCTGCAGATGGGAATCCTCTTATCGCGGGCCCCTGCGCCCGCCATATGCCGCAGCCAACTTGGCGCCGGCGTGTCGTGTCTCGAGAGAGGATCGACAGGTGCGGGCCTAATAAATGTCGCACCGACAGTTGCCAACTGTCTCTCGAGGCGAGCGGCGCGGAGCTCGACACAAGCTTTGTATCGACATCCAACGCCGATAAGGGTAATCATTATTGTAACTGTTCCTTTGCATTCTATAACTGAGTGAACAACCGTCTCGCGTTGAGGAATGAGCCACACGTGCGGCGCAGAACTTCCTGTCTCCTTTAAGCTCCTGCCGACATCACAAATCCTTACGAAATTTAGTGACCCTCTGTTTACGTACGTCTCTACAAACAGATGACGACCTTCATTGGTACTGAAGCCTACTAGACACCACGTGGGGTATACAGTGTGGTTGTAATAAATCTTCCGTTACTTGAACCAGGGTAGATGGAAAACTATTTACCGTGTGGCTACCCAATTCTATAGGAATGATGTTCCGACTGTGTGCTGCACGCTTTACATTGTCAGTTGAGTGTCATGACTTGCCGCCGGCCGGAGTGGCCGAGCGGTTCTAGGCGCTACAGTCTCGAACCGCGCGACCGCTACGATCGCAGGTTCGAATCCTGCCTCGGGCATGGGTGTGTGTGATGTCCTTAGGTTAGTTAGGTTTAAGTAGTTGTAAGTTCTAGAGGACTGATGACCTCAGAAGTTAAGTCCCTTAGTGCTCAGAGCCATGTGAACCATGACTTGCCGTTAGGCGCCAGTGCTGGTATGGCGACGTAGGGTTGAAACACAAGCTTCAGTGTGCATTACAGTTGCAGACAGTCAACGAGGGTCGGGACAAGGTGAGCAAGTATATAGCCGCGCGGTCTGAGGCGGCCTGTCACCATTCGCGGGGCTCCCCCCATTGGAGGTTCGAGTCCTCCATCGGGCAAGGGTGTGTTTTTGTCCTTAGCGTAAGTTAGTTTAAGTTACATTAAGTAGTGTGTAAGCTCAGGGACCGATGACCTCCGCAGTTTGGTTCCAATAGATCTTATCACAAATTTCCAATTTTTCAGTCGTAAAACTGTTTTATCAAAGCAACAACAACAGTGGTGTTGCTCTTCGCGAGTATTGAAGCATTGACGAATAAGGAGAGGTCCCCTCCCGCACCGGGGTTGAAGAACATAAGTCGCAATTTCTAATTAACTGTTGATTTGCGAACTGCTCCTGGAGAGGCCGAGGGCCAATTGCGCCCCACAAATTGTTGAAGGTACTGTTGCCGTGGCTGAGAGTGCAGGACGGAATGTGCGATCTTCAGGCAGTACACGAGCTGTGTCACGACAGCTGAACTTTCCGTGGTCCATCGTTGTTTCGGGCAACAATCTAGCGCGGTTCCAGGCTGTCACGCCTGCAGATGGCTGTCACATTGAACAACGTTTGTTATCTGCAACGTACACGTGGTACGCAATTAGCAAAGGTTACCCTCTCATGTGGAAATTAAAATGTGATTCTTTCAATTGTTTATTCGTTATTTCTCTTCTGCGCGTCGTTTCATACGTTTCCACAAAGTTTGACTGTCTTACCATCATTTATTGTTTTTCATGGGAACCCTCTGAAGTAGCGACAGTTCAGTTATAACCATCCGTTATCTTTCGAAAAGACATGTGTATTGGAACAATATCGCGATTCTTTGGGAAAAGATAGTATGCTCCTAAACTTCACTCTCCTCTGAATGATACACGTTACAGTAGAGCTTATTTCAACAATTGCTCTAATCATCACATTTGTGGAAATTGGAAATTTGTGGTAAGGTCTTACGGGGCCAAACTACTGAGGTCATCGGGCCCTAAGCTTACGCACTATCTAATCTAATTTAAACTAACTTACGCTAAGGACGACACACACACCCATGCCCGAGGGAGGACGCGAACCTCCGATGGGAAGTGCCGCGCGGACCGTGACAATACGCCTCACACCGCGCAGCTACCGCGCGCGGCTCCCATTTGTGAAAGATTTCTGTTATTTCATTGAAATTACGCCTGTAGCGATGAGATTCAAAGGATGAGGTCACAGTTACTGCATACACCTATTCACTTACGAATGTATTTCATATATAGGGTGTTCCACAATTCATGTCACACACTATTAGAGGTTGTGGAGGGGGCTTACAAGGGCTGACCACATTGTTAGGACCACGGATTTACTACGAAACTAACGGCGCCATCTATCGGTTCTTTGGTGTACTATGCCGTGATGCTTAAACATCCGAACTACACTACTGGCCATTAAAATTGCTACACCAAGAAGAAATGCAGATGATAAACGGGTATTCATTGGACAAATATATTATACTAGAACTGACATATGATTACATTTTCACGCAATTTGGGTGCACAGATCCTGAGAAATCAGTACCCAGAACAACCACCTCTGGCCGTAATAACGGCCTTGATACGCCTGGGCATTGAGTCAAACAGAGCTTGGATGGCATGTACAGGTACAGCTGCTCATGCAGCTTCAACACGATACCACAATTCATCAAGAGTAGTGACTGGCGTATTGTGACGAGCCAGTTGCTCGGCCATCATTGATCAGACGTTTTCAATTGGTGAGAGATCTGGAGAATGTGCTGGCCAGGGCAGCAGTCGAACATTTTCTGTATCCAGAAATGCCGTACAGGACGTGCAACATGCGGTCCTGCATTATCCTGCTGAAATGTAGGGTTTCGCAGGGATCGAATGAAGGGTAGAGCCACGGGTCGTGACACATCTGAAATGTAACGTCCACTGTTCAAAGTGCCGTCAATTAGAACAAGATGTGACCGAGACGTGTAACCAGTGGCACCCAATACCGTCACGCCGGGTGATACGCCAGTATGGCGATGACGAATACACGCTTCCAATGTGCGTTCACCGCGATGTCGCCAAACACGGATGCGACCATCACGATGCTGTAAACAGAACTTGGATTCATTCGAAAAAATAACGTTTTGCCATTCGTGCACCCGGATTCGTCGTTGAGTACACCATCGCAGGCGCTCCTGTCTGTGATGTAGCGTCAAGGGTAACCGCAGCCATGGTCTCCGAGCTGATAGTCCATGCTGCTGCAAACGTCGTCGAACTGTTCGTGCAGATGGTTGTTGTCTTGCAAACGTCCCCATCTGTTGACTCAGGGATCGAGATGTGGTTGTACGATCGCCTACAGCCATGCGGATTAGATGCATGTCATCTCGACTGCTAGTGATACGAGGCCGTTGGGATCCAGCACGGCGTTCCGTATTACCCTCCTGAACCCACCGATTCCATATTCTGCTAAGAGTCATTGGATCTCGATCAACGCGAACAGCAATGTGGTGATACGATAAATCGCAATCGCGATAGGCTACAATCCGAGGCATCACAACAACGTTTCACAAGGCAACGCCGGTCAACTGCTGTTTGTGTATGAGAAATCGGTTGGAAACTTTCCTCATGTCAGCACGTTGTAGGTGTCGCCACCGGCGCCAACCTTTCGTGAATGCTATAAAAAGCTAATCATTTGCATATCACAGCATCTTCTTCCTGTCGGTTAAATTTTGCGTCTGTAACGTGTCATCTTCGTGGTCTAGAAAATTTTAATGGCCAGTAGTGTACTGACGAAAAGAGGCCACGAGCTTGGGATCAAGCTTTGTATATCTTTAGCAAGCCATTAAAACGACATAATGTGCAAGTAGCAAGGTGCACTACTCTGGCAATTCCGAGAAAATCACACTAGAAGTTTCACGCGCCTATTATGTAACGGATGTATCTGTGCGTGGGTTCCGGACCTTGGAGTTCATTGTGGGCCAGTGGTGCCGGCACGGCAGCTCAGCCTGTTGGGTCAGAGTGTTATCTGCCCTCTGTAATAAAAGAACTGAGTGATTGGATCAATAAAGAACTTCAACTGGCGTCAGGGGACGTCCACCACGAACAATTGAAACGAACTATGAGGAACAAAGTGAGATTAGCAAAAAAAAAAAAAAAAAAAAAGTCGTTAGAGTTCGAGTTTCATAAGACGACTGTGCCTAAGGAGAGGATTCGATTCACGGTCAAACTTCATTTTTGTAGTACAAGCGTAAATTCTATGAAATTCAAAAAATTTCCTCGTACACTATCTGTTTTTGCTACATTAGCAACATCTCACCTCTACGGAGGTTAACTGCCAAATGGGGCCTGCTTCTGTGTCTGCAGCTCGGAGCGTCAACGTACAAAGTAGTTCCGGGTACCTTGCCAGATTGCGTGTATAAGGGAGTTTGCAAATCACAACAGGCATACGAGGTGCGGCTAGAAAAAAACCGGTCTGATGCTGGAAAAAACATTTATTTACAATTATTTACAATTTCATGTTATCTCCTTCAATGTACTCTCCTCCTCGGTCTCTACACCGCTCCATACGAATTTTCCACTGTTCATAGCAATGCTGCAGATCATTTTCGGTAAGTCCATACATTACTTCCGTCGCTTTTTCTTTTACTGCTTCAACAGTCTCAAATCTAGTTCCTTTCAAAGCTGACTTGACTTTAGGGAAAAGAAAAAAGTCACAGGGGGCCAAATCAGGTGAGTAGGGTGGATGATCTAAGATGGGAATGTTGTGTTTTGCCAAAAATGTCTTCACTGACAACGCACTGTGAGCTGGGGCATTGTCTTGGTGAAGGATCCATGACTTTTTTCTCCACAAATCGTTCCGTTTTCTCCGTACTCGCTCACGTAGGGTAGCCAGGACGCTAATGTAGTAATGCTGATTCACTGTTTGTCCCTCTGGTACCCAATCAATGTGCACAATCCCTTTGATGTCAAAAAAAAACAATCATCATTGCCTTGAATTTCGATTTTGACATTCGTGTTTTTTTGTGTCGTGGAGAACCAGGAGTTTTCCAATGCATCGATTGGCGTTTAGTTTCGGGATCGTAAGTAAAAAACCACGATTCATCGCAAGTAATAACATTTTGTAAGAAGGTGGGATCACTTTCAATGTTTTCCAGGATGTCAGAACAAATCATTCTTCGGCGTTCCTTCTGTTCAATTGTGAGACACTTTGGAACCATTTTTGAACACACTTTGTTCATGTTGAAACTTTCATGAAGAATCTGCCTAACACTTTCCTTGTCAACTCCTGTTAACTCAGACACTGCTCTGATTGTTAAACGGCGATCTTGTCGAACAAGTTTACCGATTTTTTCAATGTTTGCATCAGTTTTTGCTGACAATGGTCTGCCAGTGCGAGTGTCATCACTGGTGTCTTCGCGGCCATCTTTAAATCGTTTAAACCACTCAAACACTTGTGTTGGCGATAAACAATCATCGCCGTACACTTGTTGTAACATTACAAACGTTTCACTTGCAGATTTTCCTAGTTTGAAACAAAATTTGATGTTAACACGCTGTTCTTTCTGTACACTCATTTTGCGACGCACAGACAAAACGTCAACTACTTAAAACAGACGCCACGGGCAGACTGAGTGCAGGAGGCAGATGAAACTCGAGCAGTAGGCGGAGCGAGAGTCACGTGACAGGCCACGCGACTTTCAGCCTTATTGCATTCGTTTTATTGTTTCACCAGTACTAGTCCGGTTTTTTTCTAGCCACACCTCGTACATTTTCAGGAAAACTCTAGTTGTTTCTTCATTTACTTGTCGATAGTTATAAATATGTTTGTTCTAATAATTAAATTTAATTAAAATTATAGTGTTAATCAAATAACATGAAATAAACTAAAACTTCAACCAAATATAAGTGCTTTATAAATTATATTATCTCTCAAATGCCATACAAATTAAATAATACGACCAGTGATGAAAATAATATAGATTAAAAATTAAGTTTGAGCGGGAGTCAAACCGTCGCTTGACACACGTTCTTCTTACGTACTCCGAACGCTAAGCACTTGACCACCATAAAGTCCAACGTTCAACCCCTACGCACAGGTACATCAGCTACATAACAGACGCGTGAAATTTCTCTTGCGATTTTTTCGGAATTGACAGAGTAGTGCACCTTACTACTTGCACACTATGTTATTTTAATGGTCTACTAAAGGTGTACGAAGTTTGAAGTAAATATGTGATCCCAACGTCGTGGCATACTCTCGTTAGATTAAATTATTTTAAACATACCCTTGTTAGAACATCCAGTTTTACACAGGAACCCACGTCCGGAAACCGTTCGTTTCCTTGTTACAGGGAAAAGAAGAGCTACTCAATCGTGCGTTAGGTGATTTTAGACAGTTCGCCTGTCATAGTAAGCTACCCACATTCATAATGGTACGATGACGCGATGTCACTTGATGCCCTCTGTTTCCATCTGCCGTGTTTTCATGCTTCCTAGTGAAGCGTAATTTGACATTGCGGTGAGTACTACTGTACTACCAGTATGCCTCAGTACACGTTTGCAGTGTACACCGATATGTTAATTTATGGTGACGATTGCCGTAATGGATGAGAAGCTCGATGACTCTACTACGAGTATTTTCCAAAACGTGTGACTCCATCTCATCCCACGTTTGCCAGAGTAGTGGGAATTCACGAGCGATAGAGCAAACTGTGGTGCTCCAACAAGGCGGCTCACTGTCGTACAGGAAGAGGAAGTCTTTCATCAAGCTGAAGACAACCCATTGACGAGTACTCGAGCCATTGCACGTGACCTGCATGTGTCTCACTCGTCTGTCTGGCGTGTTATGCTTGAACAGAAACTGCGCCCATGTCATTTTCAAAAGGTATACGCCATGCTCCCGGCCGATTTTTTGGCACGTGTCAATTTCTGTACTTGGTTTTTACACCGTTGTGGATTTTCCTCAGTTTCTTAGGCGATTTTTCAAAAATGGTTCAAATGGCTCTGAGCACTATGGGACTCAACTGCTGAGGTCATTAGTCCCCTAGAACTTAGAACTAGTTAAACCTAACTAACCTAAGGACATCACAAACATCCATGCCCGAGGCAGGATTCGAACCTGCGACCGTAGCGGTCTTGCGGTTCCAGACTGCAGCGCCTTTAACCGCACGGCCACTTCGGCCGGCTAGGCGATTTTTGTTCACCGGCGTAGCGCATTAAGGAGTTTTGAACCATCGAACCCAAGAAAACACAGAAGTCACGTCTACACGAAGATTTCACCACACCTTCGGCATCAGTGTCTGGGTAGGTATCCGTCCCTCCGTATTAACGGGTGCGAGGTACTTGATATTCCTGTAACAAGTGATAGTGGAGTTTTCGGAAGTGTGCCATTGGACAATTATAACAGATTGTGGTTTCAGCATGATGGAGCGGCATTATATTTTGCAGTTCATGTCCGAAATCTTCTGAACGTAGTCTACAGGGGCAGGTGGATCGGTCGAAGTAGACCACATGCTTGGCGCAGATGTAACCCCTTTGTACCTTTTCTTGTGGGGCAAAATGAAGAGTCTTAATTTCGAGACCGCTGTGCAGTCGAAAGAAAATCTGGTGGCACGGATAATGGCTGCGGCATAAGTGATTAACCTTACACCACGCTTGTTGGACAGAATTTATGCGAACTCACTGCGCAGATCGTCATGTCGAATTCACAGTAAATAGGAGTGATATCTGTAAATCTTGTTTTCCTTGTAACATGGAAACGAACCGTTTCCGGACATGGCTTTCTATGTAAAACTTGATTTAAAAGTCCCTTTTACAACTCGAGAAGTGTGAAACACCCTGTATATGTGGAATGCCCTAATGGTATGATTTCGTCCGTCTGCATACAAGTTACGCTCTCTCACATGATACTGCTGTATCGAATGAGTCCCACAGCGTTTGTAGCTGCTGTGGTGAAGGGGACTGCTTTTAATCGCTGCGACTTCCCCGCACTGGCGGCAGACAGCGCTAACCACGGAGCGGCTGCTCGGCGGCCCTCGGCCCTTGGCCAGCGCGCTAAGTGGGAGCTCATTTCGCTCAATTGCCGGCGAGTGGGCGATCGCGACAACTGGCGTGTATACCTCGCTGCCCACAACAGACGCGACTTAACAAGTCAGTCCGAGAAGAGAAATGTTTTCAAGAATTTCTCCACCCTACCGATCAGTCGTTGTTAGTATCGGGCACAAAAGTAACGCACAGGGAAGTGACGGGAACATTTCGTAGAACCTTCAGAAGCCTGGCCATAACAATTAAAATACAGCGTCGCAAAAAGAGATGAATAGTTGTCCTAAAAAGCTCTTTAAAGGAGTAGGGCTATTAGCTCTAGTGGAGAAGGATGGCGGTTGGAAATGGCTGTATCTATATCACAGAAACCAGTCCAGCAATCGCCTTAAGTGATTAGGGGAACTACTGCTGGCTCGACGACGATTTGAATCTCATTCCTGAATACAAAAATGGTAAACCGAGAGTTTACAGGAGCCGGGTAAAAATTTCTGTGGCTGACACACGAATGTTTATCATCTGAGTGAAATTTTCCTTTTATTATGTTATTACATGTCGTGCAAACATCTAATTCCAGTGTCGAAGTTATGTGCAGAAATTTCACTTTTACGCATTCTGAAAGCAAGTCGGGTACGATACGTATCGTCCAATGTGATGCAACACCGTGCCGTCATACAGATCTTTCTGCTGAACAGTTTATCACCAACAAACATTCATCGGAACTCGATGAAGGTTTGTAAGAAACCTGCAGCTTCATTTTAAAGTGTTAAATATGAATGATTGAATTCTGAAGTGGGCGTACCTCTCGTAAAAGTAAAGGACGTTTTATATCTTCAGACACAGATGAAAATATGTAGAGTGCATTGGATGACAGGCAGTTGTCACAGTGACGACATAAAAAAAGAAATTAATCTTTTTAGATAAATCTACATCCGTGTAACGTTGCATTGATGTATGTTAAATGACAGTATCTTAACATAGTCCATATAATACGATCATTTTTCATAAATCGTTGAAAATGCTGACTTAAGATTTCCACCAAGTAATAGTATTAAAAGGGGCGAGTATGTTCCTTTCTGGTTACGGTTTTCGAACTGCCGGTGTTATGAAATAAATGAGTGTATGGCTTCACAAACTTTTTTTACGGTATTCAATGGCCCTCGAAAGGGACAGTAGTACAGTCACGATGCATCATGAGATTTTCACCTACATAATACGGATACGTAACAGTGAAATGTTCTAAATTTGCAGTGAAGTCTGCTTAGACAGAACCTTGTCTCACCTCAGTTACCACGTAAATATACTTGAAACATAAAACGACCCCTTAGAAAAATTATACACGACTGTGCTTAAACTGACACAAAATATTTTTTTTGCGCAACGCAATCTGACTTTCAATAATCCCTACAAGAGAATGGCCCTGACTAACAATAACCTATACATTTCATCAATCACTTACCTCACAAAAATCTTCGTTACTCGAACTACTGCAATACAGCGAGCGCCACTACTGCCAGCTAAATAAAAGATTCAAACTACGGAAGGTACTAACTACTGATAGGCATAGTTAGCAAATGAAAGATTTTAATAGAGAACAAACAATGTATTTACCTTAATAGTCATAATATATATAGCAGTTCATGCCATTTACTTTTGATGTCTTTCCAAATCGGATCTTTATCTTGTTCATGAGCAATGTCCTTTAAAGATGTGGTGGTGAAGTTTTCAAAGGCGACTTTCTGAATGTAAAGAATACTGAAATTTTTCTCGAGGTTGCCTTCTGTATTACCTTTCTCAAGCCCAGCCGGTGCGCGTGACAGTGCGTCCACAACAATGTTCTCCTTGCCGGGAATGTAGACTATTGTGAAGTGGAATTCTTGCAGAAACAATGCCCAACGTTTTAACCTGTCATGATTTAATTTTGAAGACATAAGAAATTGTAATGCACGATGATCACTGTATACTTTTACGTGCTTACCAGAAAGAAAGAAACGGAATTTGTTAAATGCCCAAACGATAGCTAAAGCTTCTAATTTAGTAACGGAATAATTTTTTTCGGATTTTGTTAGCACTCGGCTAGCAAAAGCAATGGTTTTCTGAACAGTAGTGTCAAGCATATTTTAGCGGAAGGATTAGTTACTATCATTGTCACATGCCCTATCGCTGCACTATTGTTATCGTGGGCATGTAAGTTATACCACAAAGAAGATCCAAAACAGGTTGATATATTCTTAAACGAAAAAGATTATTGTCCATATAGAGTCATACTCTAATGGGGAAGCTGCCTTACGGTAGCACTGACGGTGCTGATGGAGAGTTTCGCGTGTTCTCATGAGATACACAGGTAGTGGCATAGTCAGTGATAGGGCCTCGAAGCAGGACAGGTCCCAGCAGATGAACCAGGCAAAGTATGTCCCACAACGTACCATTACTCTTATTTACCGTCCTGTACATCTTCGACATTTAAACAGTAAGTCCTACGTGGCAGCGACTCGAGCAGACATCATTTTACTAAAAAGACACACAAGGGGAAATCAGACATCAGCTTTGCCCGAAAGACGTACAAGGCCATTTCTCCAACACCCACCCCAAAGGGCGTGGTAAGTAGAAGTCTGTAGCCTTTTAGAAAGACTATAATATTTTCTGCAATAGTAAACTGACAGACTGAATGACACTGAATAACCATATTATGATGACCCTTTACTAGCACACGTTTAGCACCTAAAATGGACGTGTGGATGTCCATCTTAGACAATAATCGGAGATGTGTTGAAGGATGTACTCTGCCGACATTTAGCAATGGACATGTGTCTCTCCCGACTTTGCGGGTGTGCCAAGTTATTATACCATGCAATACTTGTTGGAGGCCCTATTGCTACCTGACAGTTCTTGGTTTCTTGATATATCGGTATCGCGGCCTGGGTTAAAGCATATTGGATATAGTGGACTGCGAGCGAGCGAGCGAGCGAGCGAGCGAGAGAGAGAGAGAGAGAGAGAGAAGCAGTGAGAGGTGGGGGAGGGGGAATTTAGACAGTGTTTTCGGAACATGAGGAACGTCCGTCTACTTCGGTATCCCCACCGTACTACGTGAAGTTTGGTTTAAACGAAATATTAAGACGCAACAAAGACATGACAGCCACCAAGACATTCCATGTGGAGACCACAAACCGTAGTAAGCTTACAAGCTAATGGAACGGGCAGTGAAACTAATATCAACTGCAATACAACTTTGGTATCAGAGGCAACTAAAACGGAAGAGGATAAGATACAGCAGCAGCCAGGAAATGTGCTTTACTACAGAGGTACGAGGCACAGCTTAAGTCCGGTACTCAGGAACAGTTTCATTACTAACAAGAAACTTATGGGTTGAATGAATCGATGATAAAGGAATCTCAAACATTAGGAACAAATAAAATATACTCAGTGGAAATAGTTCAGCCACCAACAACCTCACACTCTGATCCAGAAGTTGAAAACCTTTATGAGGAGTTACGAAATTGTTAAACAAAAATAATTTGTGCTATAGGATACCAACGCGCTACTTTATTGCAAAAAGGGAGACAAAGCTGAAATATGATTTCAGCAGAAAACTTCAGACTCGGTTCCACCAACGATACAGAAGTACTCAAGTGATTTTCTACGAAGAGCCACCTGTACCCCATGAAATGGTTTTTTATGGCAGAAAATGGACAGGGAAAAGATTAAACAGAGTTAAAAATGACACTGACGGTGTGCTGCCAAATAGTAAACAGATCGTGCAGGATGTATCGATCTTACAGCAGTTCAGAGAATGAAGTATCAGTGGACTTAAATGAGGGAGATAATGTTTTAACAAATATCACACTGGAAACACAGAGACATGTTGCAGAAGATAAGAATAATTGAAACGAAATTTCAAAACAGTTAACACAACTGATGAAGAGGAGAAAGAATTAAAAGTAAATGACAACAGTCAACACAGGGTCAAATGAAGTAATTAAAATTATACAGGAACGTGTAGGGGGCGGTACCAGATAGTTGTAACAGTGCTGCAATTTTTGTAACTCATAACTGAGTTAGCACTGAAGCTGCGACGAACTACTGCTGTGTGGCCTTCAACCCGATGACTGGTTTGATGCAACTCTCCTAGTTAGTCTACCTTGTGCAAGCCTTTCCATCTCTGCGTAATTACTGTAACCTACATCCATCTGAATACGCTTACTGTCATCAAGCCTTGGACTTCCTCTATAATTTTACCCCCGACACTTCCTAGTCAGCGATTTTGAAATGCCTCAGAACGTGTCCTACCAACTGAGCCCTTATTTTATCATATCGTACCACAAACTGCTTTTCTTCTCACTACGATCGAGTACCTCCTAATTATTACCCGATCTGCTCATCGAATTTCAGAAGCTTATTTGGACTGTTTATCGCTCTCGTTTCACTTCCGCACATCTCCACATTCCAGGCAAACACATGCAAACACATGAATTGTACATCTTATGTCTTCAGCCTCGGCCAGAGTCAATTGTCTGGCTGTCCAGTTACAAAACTCACCTATAACTAACAGTGTCTCACTTCTTAATCTAACTCTCCGCATAGCCTGATGTAATTCCACTACTTTCCATTATCCTTGCTTCGCTTTTGTTAGTATTCATCTTATAAATTCTTTCCAAGACGCTATCCATTCCGTTCAACTGTTCTTTCAAGTCCATTGTCATCTCTGATGGAAGTAGAATGTTTCAGACAAACCGCAAACAGTTTATTTCTTATCTTTGAAATTCAGTTCCATTTCCAAATTTCTCATTGGTTTCCTTTAGTGTTTGCTCAATGTACAGATTGAGTAACATCGGGGATAGGGTCAACCCGGTCTCACTTTCTTCTGATCCACTGCTTCCCTCTCATGTCTTTCCACTCTTATCACTTCAGCCTGGTTTCTATGCAAGCTATGTATAACCTTTACTCTCTATATTCTATCCTAAATACTTCCAGAATTTCAAACAACACTGTCAAAAGCTTTCTTCAAAACTACAAACACTATAAACATAGGTTTGCCATTTTTCAACCTATCTTGTAATGTAAGTCATAGCTTCCCCGTTGCCTCATGTGTTCCTACATTTTTTCGGATCCAAACTCATCTTCCAAGAGGTCGGCTTCTATAACTCTTTCCATTCTTCTGTAAATTATTCATATTTACATGCTAGGTGGAATAGTTTTATTATTGTATGCTCTCCCAAGGATCTAAATAATTATGAGGAAACGTCGTCTACTCCATGTGCCTTGTTTCGATTTCAGTCTTTCTCTGCTCTGTCAAATTCTTCTAACAGTATTTTGTCTCCGATATCATTTTCACTTATTTTCTCTTTTTATAATATTGTTTTCAAGTTCATTTTCTTTGTGCAGCCCGTCTACATCTTCCTTCCACCTGTTAGCTTCACCGTCTTTGCTCAGTACTGGCTTGCCACCTGAGTTCTTCATACAGTTCCCTCTCTTTTCTCCAAAGGTCGCTTCCACCTTTCTGAACGTGGCATCTATCTTGTCCATATTCGTGCACCATTCTACAGCTATTAATTTCTTCCCTAGTCGTTCCTTTTTTGCCATTTTGCAGTTCCTATGAATGTCATTTTTATTCGTCTGTATTCCATTTTGCCTGCTTACTTTACTACGTTTTTATATTTACTCCGTTCGTGTGTTTTATCCAAAGATTTCTACTGAACTTTGTCTTTTGATCCAGTTAATCCTCTGCTGCTTTCACTGTTTCATGTATCAAAGCCATCCATTCGTTTTCTGTTGTATTCTGTTCTCTGTTTCAGTCAATAGTTGGTTTACGCATTTTGCGAAACCTTCAACAACCACTGGTTCTTTTAATTATTTCCTTAGTTTCCGATGTTCCTGTCATTTTTTCAGTTTCAATTTGCAATTAGTAACTAATGAATTGTGGCTAGAGTGCACAACTGCCCCTGGTAACGTTATAAATTTAAATTTCGATTTCGAAATCTCTGTCTTACCGTTATAGAATCTACCTGAAGCCTTCCGATGTGTCCATGTCTCTTCCACGTGTACAGTCTTCCCTATAAAGAGTTTTCAATCATATGTGTCCAGTGGGATCTATTTCGTGGTGTACACGTTCCATGGGACACCTTTTGTAATGAAGGACGGCGTCGCAGTTGTTGCTTTACAGTCTGCAACCGCGCGACCGCTACGGTTGCAGGTTCGAATCCTGCCTCGGGCATGGATGTGTGTGATGTCCTTAGGTTAGTCAGGTTTAAGTAGTTTTAAGTTCCAGGGCACTGATGACCTCAGAAGTTAAGTCACATAGTGCTCAGAGCCATTTCAACCATTTTTGTTGCTTTATAGGCTTCTCGGAGGTATTCAGCATTTGCAGAAATTTGTTTTTTTTTTTTCCAAAAGTATTCAGTTCCATGCAACTTATCCTGTTGGCTATTTTATGAGGTGTGAGGTGCTAAGTTTGGTTGGAGGGCACTGCAAATACTGTTGGCAAGTTCTGCTTGTAAGCGTAACACTGCTTTGGACACATCCCATCTGTACAAGCAACGAAATCATGTGCGAACAGTGAAAGTATCCTGTTTACCATGAGCACAGTGTTTTTTTTTTCGGATTTGACCACACGATTTGTTGACTCCAGACACTTAGATATATTCCGATAATTATTTTTTCACTATTGCATTCAGTGGACTGTGAGGCCTTTATCTTTGCCGAAAATTGTAATATCTTTGTAGCGCAACTGTAACATTGTTGCATTTGAGATGAAATGAGAATTAAAATGAGATTTTCCGCGTCAGAATGCAGCACTCATACTGTTCTTCGTACACCGTAAGTGCATCTTTTACATTTAAACTAATTGATATGTCACACGTATAGAAAATGTAGGTAATTGAGCAGCACTTGAAAATTATTTCTCCACAACGATACACAGTGAATTGTACACGTATTTTCGGGTGGAACCATATACGGCAAGTGAAAGATCCTGCAAATAGGGAGGTTAATGTCAGAGTTCACACATTTGCCTCTTGTCGGAGCTCGTACCGGTATTTACATCCCAGCAGTATTTCTATGACCATTAGCAATGACTGCGTACATTTATACACGTATATTCAAGTTTAAGCGACATCGCGGGATCAGGATTGCCATTAATTGCGCTTCTGTATTTTAACAGCTGGTCCGCCACCGCTACACAAACTAATTGCAGCCTACCGGTCGTTACTGACAGCTGTCAATCTTCACAGCTTATTACTTTTATTTGTATCTACGCCCAGCAACTCCCACGGCTATTGCTTCCGCAACGTAAACTGCAGGTTCACCTCACTCGTAGATCGGCCAGCAGATTTCACAAGTTATTGACAACAGGAAGCTTCGACCCACCACAATACGCAGTGTTACTGTTAGCATAATAGGTCCAAGTTATCAGTGGAATTAGTTTCACTGCACGTTGTGAATTTCAGTTGTTTTTAGCTGTCATCGTTGTGCACATACCGCAGCGAATGAAGTACCTAAGTTCCTTACACATTACCTAGATTAGAAATAGGCATTAATGGACTATGGACAGTGTGAAAGTTATGTAACAATAAAAACTCATTTGGAAGTAAATGGACATCTGTCAAAAAGGAATACTCTCTCTCTCTCTCTCTCTCTCTCTCTCTCTCTCTCTCTCTCTCTCTGTGTGTGTGTGTGTGTGTGTGTGTGTGTGTGTGTGTGTGTGTGTGTGTGTGAGTGTGAGTGTGAGTGAGTGAGTGAGAAAGAGAGAGTGGAGTGAACACTTGTGGCTTGATGAAATCTACACTGCGTTAATTACAGAGTAGGGCGTTACTAACATAACGCAAACACTCTACTCATATGTTTCAAAGACGTGATAAACTGTGTATGCATACTTTTAGAAGAGTAACACACAGTGTGCCAGGTTTAAACCTCACACAGATGTTTTAGTAGGAACTAAAATTCATCTCAGATTTTTGGCTATAAATGTTGAGAGTCAATGCTCACATTGCTCAAGAGTCAGCATTAATTGATAGCCTTTATATTCAGATTTAACAACATCACGGACGTTCTTCACCAACAAAATGACATGTTCATCTCAAATGGGAAATAATAACTGTAACAATAATGTTATTATTAATGATAAAAAAATTTTAACCAGGTGGTTTTAGTCATCCGTTCCTTCGCGTTTTCTGTACTTTATTTGAATTCAGTTGGAGTGAAGTGCAACATGTGTGCTCAATGCGTAGATTTTATGTCAGGTACACTGCCAAGACCTGCACAGGGATTATTTGTCTCGATAGATTCAAGAAGTGCAAATGACATAACAAATTGCCGGAAGAAAAATGAATACTAAAATTCGAAAGCTAGTTTTACTTTGACTATGATGTGACAAATGAAAATTGCACGCATTAAGATGAGACATCTGCACCTGTCCTTTCGATGTTATTTATTGTAAAGCAACCAGTTTCGGTGACTCAGTACACCATCTTATGCCATAACTGATGCTGAGAGGGTGAACTCCAATTGTGTATACGATCACATCAGTGGCCAACATCTATGAACTGGCTTCCGTAGACTATTGTAACAGTTGGTAGTTGATGGCTGCAGACACAACATCGCTGTTACAGTAGTTTACGGGAGCCAATTCATAGATGTTGGCCACTGACGTGATCGCGTATACGACTGGACTTCATCCCATCAGCGTCGGTTTTAGGCCTGAAGATGGTGTATTGAGTCATCGAAAATAGTTGTTATGTGATAAATAACATCGAACGGACGGCTGCAGATGATTCATTTTATTACGTAAGTGAACGGCCAAAGTCCCAAAACCCTTCAATCAGGAGAATGGACATACAAAACTGAAAATTGTCTCAGACCAGAACTCAAACCCGGATATCCTTCATATCACGCGAATTCATCTTAACCACTAGCATATTTGAGCAGCCCTAACGGGCTGACTTAAATATTCTTTTCCACTGTTGTTTCCTCCTGATACTTCCGAATAACCAGAGATTTTCCCACGGGGTAGCCAGGAATATCTCCAGTTGTTGAACATGATTTACCTGCTGTAAGAATGTATACCAGTTGAATAAAATTGATGAAATGTGATGAATCGAGTAAATGGGGACAAAATCAATTGTCCGCAGCTCTTGGTCGTGCGGTAGCGTTCTCGCTTCCCGCGCCCGGGTTCCCGGGTTCGATTCCCGGTGGGGTCAGGGATTTTCTCTGCCTCGTGATGACTGGGTGTTGTGTGATGTCCTTAGGTTAGTTAGGTTTAAGTAGTTCTAAGTTCTAGGGGACTCATGACCATAGATGTTAAGTCCCACAGTGCTCAGAGCCATTTGAACCAAAATCAATTAAGACACAATGGCATGAAAACCATTCAGAAGCGCAAGTGCAAAATTGTGCGATATAATGAATACAACGTGACATATGAAAATCTGCGCCGAACCATAATTAGAACACAGACCTCCAGGTTATCGCGAAGAAATGTTCCGGCGGGTCCAGTAAGTGGTTTCAGACAGTGTATTGGCTAAGGCTACTGCAGTTCTTTAGTTCTTTCTTCCTACACCAGTGAGGGCCACGTTGACTTCACGTACAATTATCCCTTCTGTCATCTACTGCAGATACACGACTCTACGCAGACATCTGGTTTGGTAGCACTCAGGACATTCTTTCTGGGCGTGACAACTTCCACAAACCCATTCAAAGTAAGCATCAGTCCTCTCGCGAAAAGATCTTTAGAGAATGAGGGGGCGCTCGTACTGTAAAAGCATAGGGAAGGAAATGTAGTCGAAACATTTCAGAGTTATCACCTTAAATGATCAAGGGAATCATAGGAAATATGAATTTAAATGGCCGGACGGGGTTATCAACCGCTGTCCTACAGAATGCGAATCCAATGCCTTATCACCGGGTCACCTAATTCAGTCGGATAAGGCAACGATGGCGAAAAAATCACTCCGACATTACCCTTAATCGATCTATGTAAACAATGTAAAAGCTAAAAGTGGATATGCGGAATGAGGGTTTGACCTCAGCGCTTTAGCAACTCGCGGTGTTAAAGAGCCCTTGAAAAGAAAGGCGATTTTATGGGTTGCCTTGAAAGTTTTCATTAGAAAATCTGGGGAAACTGCTACTTGTGTAGACTAGGTCTGCTGAAACAACACAATTTTCCCTTCTTAACCACGTAAACTGCAGGTATACTATGCTTAGTACAAGTCCTGTCTCATTATCGATACTTCCATTGCAGTGGACTGCAAGCACCATACCAGCGTTTTCTTATTTTCGAAACCTGCGAACACAGCTAACTGTGTTTGCAGATTTATAAAATATAACTATGTACACAGATTGAATATGTTTAATGCCCAGCAGTGTATTACAACACGAAGGCAGCATGTAATAAATGTCAAATTGGCATAAAATGTATACGGGACAATCAAAAAGTTTCCCTTTGAGGGCGTTGCTGCAGCGTATATGCAACGCACCGGGTATGTAAGCACCGAAATCTAAGCAAGCGATTAGTGTGGCACACGTGTCTTTCCGATGTACGAGAGGTAAATGCGGATACGTGAACCATGGCAACGTTGTTACCAAATGAATCCAAACAGGAACAACGAGTTGTTATTCTCGTTTTGGTTGCCGAAGCACAAACACCGGTAGACATTCATCGGAGAATGAAGGGTATATGGGACTATGTATGTCGAAAACCATCATTGGGTGCCACGGCGTGCTGCTGCTTATTGGTAATACACGTCACCATATAGCGATTGTCGTAACGCGTAAGTTAGGCCAACACAATTGGGAGACTCTCGAACACCCGCCCTATAGGTCTGATCCCTCCCAATGAGATTATCACTGTTTCGATCCCTTAAAAAAGGACTTGAAGAATCGACGATTCCTGCCTGGCGAAGATGTGCAGTACGCAGTTATGGACTTCTTCACGCAGCACGGCACGGGTATCTTCAGCTTGGTGCGTCGCTGGGATGATTGCCAAAATCCTCACGACGATTTTGCCTCATTGGCATACCCATATACGGCCTTCTAACGTAACGTTTTTGATCACACTTTATATTACATGCTTAGATATGCAGATAATTAACATTTCAGTGCAACAGTACGATGTCCGTGGGAATAACTTCATCTGTATTCTGTATACAGGCCTAAAGGAAGATTACGCAGCGGGTTCAAAAAAATGGTTCAGATGGCTCTGAGCACTATGGGACTTAACTTCTGAGGTCATCAGTCCACTAGAACTTAGAACTACACTCCCGGAAATTGAAATAAGAACACCGTGAATTCATTGTCCCAGGAAGGGGAAACTTTATTGACACATTCCTGGGGTCAGATACATCACATGATCACACTGACAGAACCACAGGCACATGGACACAGGCAACAGAGCATGCACAATGTCGGCACTAGTACAGTGTATATCCACCTTTCGCAGCAATGCAGGCTGCTATTCTCCCATGGAGACGATCGTAGAGATGCTGGATGTAGTCCTGTGGAACGGCTTGCCATGCCATTTCCACCTGGCGCCTCAGTTGGACCGGCGTTCGTGCTGGACGTGCAGACCGCGTGAGACGACGCTTCATCCAGTCCCAAACATGCTCAATGGGGGACAGATCCGGAGATCTTGCTGGCCAGGGTAGTTGACTTACACCTTCTAGAGCACGTTGGGTGGCACGGGATACATGCGGACGTGCATTGTCCTGTTGGAACAGCAAGTTCCCTTGCCGGTCTAGGAATGGTAGAACGATGGGTTCGATGACGGTTTGGATGTACCGTGCACTATTCAGTGTCCCCTCGACGATCACCAGTGGTGTACGGCCAGTGTAGGAGATCGCTCCCCAGACCATGATGCCGGGTGTTGGCCCTGTGTGCCTCGGTCGTATGCAGTCCTGATTGTGGCGCTCACCTGCACGGCGCCAAACACGCATACGACCATCATTGGCACCAAGGCAGAAGCGACTCTCATCGCTGAAGACGACACGTCTCCATTCGTCCCTCCATTCACGCCTGTCGCGACACCACTGGAGGCGGGCTGCACGATGTTGGGGCGTGAGCGGAAGACGGCCTAACGGTGTGCGGGACCGTAGCCCAGCTTCATGGAGACGGTTGCGAATGGTCCTCGCCGATACCCCAGGAGCAACAGTGTCCCTAATTTGCTGGGAAGTGGCGGTGCAGTCCCCTACGGCACTGCGTAGGATCCTACGGTCTTGGCGTGCATCCGTGCGTCGCTGCGGTCCGATCCCAGGTCGACGGGCACGTGCACCTTCCGCCGACCACTGGCGACAACATCGATGTATTGTGGAGACCTCACGCCCCACGTGTTGAGCAATTCGGCGGTACGTCCACCCGGCCTCCCGCATGCCCACTATACGCCCTCGCTCAAAGTCCGTCAACTGCACATACGGTTCACGTCCACGCTGTCGCGGCATGCTACCAGTGTTAAAGACTGCGATGGAGCTCCGTATGCCACGGCAAACTGGCTGACACTGACGGCGGCGGTGCACAAATGCTGCGCAGCTAGCGCCATTCGACGGCCAACACCGCGGTTCCTGGTGTGTCCGCTGTGCCGTGCGTGTGATCATTGCTTGTAAGCCCTCTCGCAGTGTCCAGAGCAAGTATGGTGGGACTGACACACCGGTGTCAATGTGTTCTTTTTTCCATTTCCAGGAGTGTACTTAAACCTAACTAATACACACATCCATGCCCGAGGCTGGATTCGAACCCGCGACCGTAGCGGTCGCGTGGTTCCAGACTGTAGCGCCTAGAACGTCTCGGCCACTTCGGCCGGCGCAGCGGGTTCCTCATTCAGAAATCTCATTCGAGTACTAGTGAGAAGGAGAACTCTGTATCAGAACGTGTCGAAATTCGATGGTGGCACGATCGTGGCCCATACAGGGTGTCCCGTGATGAATGCTCAATACTTAGGGACATGACAGGATACATTACTCGAAGTTCAATGCTTAGGGACATGACAGGATACATTACTCGAAGTAAGAAGGTCTAGTAAACATGGGCTCTAGAATGCAAACCTTAATAGTTATGACCATGATTTTTGTCACAGTATCGAACATGAAGTGTTCATAGTTCCTGGGACAGCTTGTATAAACGTCAGTTTTTCGTTCCGCGATATTACTGCTCCCGTCGGCCGGAATACCAGGACTGTCATGCGAATATTGGATCGATCGGTTCAAGAGAACCGTACTCAACGCCATGCAGGATCTCGTCGGCCTGAAGAGGACAGACATAAGCTAACCGGACCAAAAATTCGTCATCCCTAGAGAAATCATTAAAAGCATCATTTAATACTGCGTAAATGCGTCCCTGGACTTGAAACCTGCCTAGATTCCTTGAGGAAGTGTGTCCACAAGGTTGTGCGGGTACGTCGCAGCCACGTAAAGCCACTCGCTGAGGATTTGATCGCGCAGTTCCACCAAATTGCGAGGATTCTGATGACGGTGTTTTTCTGTGGGTTTCAAGTCAGGTGATTCTGCAGGCCAATGTAGATGTAGTAGGGAGAGGCAGTGTCCTGAAATCCAGTCGCTTATTCTTGCAACCCGACGAACTCTGTTGTTGTCGTCTTCGTGTACATGAGAGTAATGGCCTCTTGCGAGGTGACCGACTCCAAATGTTCGTTAAATGCAGTTCCCGTCGAAATTTTCTCTCGCTAGCACGTCGGGAAAGACCTTCATTCCCGCCTGCAGCAATTCCAGCCGGGTTTGGAAGCGATTTTGTTTCACAAGCCGTGAAACGCGTCTTCTGGCAGTTTCAGTCAGGATCTTCTTCCGACTACAATTCTGACGTCGTGTTTCGTGGCCACGTGTGTTCCACCACTGCTTGTGCACCCGCCGAACAGTCCGCTGCGGAACACCAAAAAATCCTGCAACTTCACACACTGTATGACCATAGGCACGGCCAAACACGGTTGTCCCTTTTTGCCACTCTGATTCGTCTTACACATTTACCTACGCTTAGGTACACTTTCCGTTTGAAACGTAAATGTTCTACTGATCGGTACTCCCTTATGCTCACGTGGGAGGGATGCACGCGCGGTTGGGAAAGTGGCTCGATCGCTGCACCATCTAAAAAGGCTAAACGATTCACCTGTGCGTGCACACTGGGGTGACTAATTTTTTGTTCAGTGAGATTATTAATCCGTGGGCCGTGCAGCAGTCAGGAGGAAGGATTGTTCGCAGCACAAGTATCCAGACAGATTGCGCGACTACGCCTGGAGCACCACGGACTGTCTGGACGGTGACTACCGTTACGGCTACCAAAAAAATGGTTCGAATGGCTCTGAGCACTATGGGCCTTAACATCTGAGGTCATCAGTCCCCTAGAACTTAGAACTACTTAAACCTAACTAACCTAAGGACATCACACACATCCATGCCCGAGGCAGGATTCGAACCTGCGACCGTAGCGGTCGCGCAGTTCCAGACTGTAGCGCCTAGAACCGTTCGGCCACTCCGGCCCTGCTGCGGCTACCTTTGCCGCGACAGCAGGGAGAGGAGCGCAGACAGCGATGGGATCAAACACAACACTCGACACAAGAATTTCACCACGTCTTTTTCAGACGAGTCCCTGTTCTTAGTACATCACGATGTATGTATTCGCTCCCAGGGTAAAGAAGTCTCCCACATATTATTAATCGTTATCATACGAGCAGGATGATACCATGTGACATTAGGTACACCTCAAGTTCGCATAGACGGTAATTTGTACTGCACGCGTACAATTTCTAACGTTTTAAAGCGGGTGACAGCGTCCTAATATGAAGTCTGGGTGACATCTTTCAATACGATAACGCAAGATTGCATGTCGCTCGATCTGTATTGACATACCTACACAGTCTAGTCACATTAATGTGAACACCGCCTATTTCCAAATCAACGTGCAATAACCACCCACAGACTGTGGTTGACAGCACTAGCAGTGGAAGGTATATAAAGTGTTTCAGGGGAGACGCGGGAAACAGTGCAGTCATTGTCCTAATGCGAAAACGGAACGATTTGCCTGACATCCTAAAAGATCATGATCATTGGTTTTCGGACCAAGAGTGGAATCATTTCCGAAACGACGAAGTTTGTAAACTGTTCGCGTGCCGCCGTGATTGAAGTATACCGTGCGTGGCAAAATGGCACTATCCGAAACCGGCGCCGAAGCAATTGTGGCGCACAACGGGTCATAGGTGACAGGGGTAAACGATGGCTGCGGAGATGTGATCGGGCGAATAGACATGCAACTGTTCAGCAACTGACGACCCTGATGAACCAAGAGGCTACCAACAGTGTCTCCTCGTTACCGTTCAGCGAACGTTGCTGGGTGTGGACCTCCGCAGCACTTCGACAACGGAGGCTGGAATTTCCAGGCTGGTACTACAATTGGACGTCCACTAGTGGCGACAAGTGGTATCTCCAGACGAATAACGTTTTATACTCCATCGGACCGAAAGAAAACATCCTGCAACAAATATGCAGGACCCAGGCCGGAGGAGTGAGCTTTATGATCTGGGGAATGTTTCCGTGCCATTCACAGGGTGACCCTATCATTCTGGAAGACACAATGGATCAACACAATTATGAGTATATCTTTGGGAATCATGTTGTCCGTTACATGTGACTTGTTTTTCCTCGGCACAATGCCATCTACATGCACGCTGAGTACGTGCGTGGTTCGAAGAGCACCAGGATGAGTTTGCAGTGCTCCGCTGGCCACGAAACTCGCTAGATTTAAATCCAGTCTAGAATCTGTGGGATCACCTCGATCGCGCTGTTCGCGCCATGGGTCGTAAACCGAGAACCCTAGCGTAGCAGACGATGGCACTGGCGTTGACATGGGTCCATATCCCTGTCGGGACCTTTCTGAACCTACTGACTCTTCGTGCACGTCTCACAGCGGTCCGCTCTCCAAATGCGGTTATTTAGGCGTGTGACAAGTGTTCACATTAATGCGACTGGACGCTGTAGATACGGAGGGTGTTCGGCTGTTGTCCTAGCGAGCACATTCTCGAGATCTCTTCCCCATTGGAAACGTCTGGTTCTGGACTGGTGAGTGACTAGCGCATCTCCACTCATCAGCCACAACGGTTTATGAATACTGGCATACAGTTCAAGTAGCGCGGAATGACGAACACGTATGTTAGAGTCACTATTGCTGACAGATGTGGCGGTTCTGTACACTGCATTTTGCACCCTATATACACATTAAGGTAATCTTGAAAGTTAATCGTTCATCCTTTCTACTATAATGTATAAGCATAATATGAAAAATTTTGATTTGTATCCTTCCTAATGTTGCAGTTTTAATTCATTTTTAGTGTCCATTAGTGTAATTAAAGAGATGCATATGTCTCTCCCTCAGTGAATCACTCAATTCTTGGTGTACTGCCGCATGTCGAAACCCATGATTCGATAACACGTTTGCTTCTAAAAATATTTGAAGTCAAAGCTATGTTGGCTCACCGTGTGTATGTGTATGTATTTCAGTATTATTCACGTAACCGTGAATACACCGCGAAGGTAACGTAAAATGGAGTTACTGCGGTACGTACGGGTAAAATTGTAACAACCCCGTTTTTATACATTTAGCATTTGATAATTTGTCATATTTAAAAATATATCAGTTTCATCGCGTGCGTTGGTTGTACTGGTCAACAATCGTTTCTTTCCATTGTGAATTTTCATCACAAGTGTTACGTATAAGTCAGTTTTAGGAGCATGCTGATAAGTTGCACAAATCTACTGACGCCAACACGATTGTGACTGTTCCCAAATCAAAGGTAAGCGTGAAGTTTGGTAACAATATATTCCAGTTTAATTTGCAATGACATCTGTGTTTCTATCTACATTCGTAATTCTAGTAATTTGATAAAATTTAAATATGAAGATTCGTGAGGAAAGTTTAGTACTTTACTTTTAGTACCTTTTTTTGGTTGTTCTAAATTATAATAACAATACATGTCCAACATTCCTGTAAAAGTGATCTACGGATGAATAAAACTGCTGCTGCTGCTTCTGCTGCTACAACACTGGAACCGCGCGACCGCTACGGTCGCAGGTTCGAATCCTGCCTCGGGTGTGGATGTCTGTGATGTCCTTAGGATAGTTAGGTTTAAGTAGTTCTAAGTTCTAGGGGACATGACCTCAGCATTTAAGTCCCATAGTGCTCAGAGCCATTTGAACCATTTTTTTGCTGCTACAACAACAACAACAACAACAACAACTACTACTACTACTACTACTACTACTACTAATAATAATAATAATAGTCTGCTGTCAGTCTTTTTGATGCAGTGGATCTGTTTGATAAAGCCTACGTTCGATGACAAATAGCTCATACAGCATTCAATAGATTTTAAGTAAACTGGATTTTTTTATTGCAATGGACCTAAGGTACCCTGGGGTCGAAGACTGATATATTTAAAGGACAGATGAAGAGCCAGGGTTACATTTGTTCCCACTTAAAAGTTTTTTCAGCATTTTTGCTCATGATAGAAGCTGGTATGTATTTAAGTGTTATTTCTAACTTTTTTTTCTATTTTTCTGGTGATCTTTCATAGGCACAATGGTAAAGTTGGAAGCTGAGGAAATATTCTTGAAAATCTTAAAACATTTTGAAAACATCTTTTTTTAGCAGAAATTTGTTTTGCTACTTCTTAAGAATTTGAGGAAACGTTTATAAAGTGGTGACAATAGTACAAAAGGCTATGTTATTTCAATGGGATACACGCTTGTACTAAGTTGACCCCACTTAATGTGGTAACATCAGTACATTTTTATTTTAGTTTTGTAACCATTGTCACACTACACAACAGTTGAATTTGGGCATGAAAGCTGAAGCTTTCACAGAAAATAAAACTGGACTGCGGAAAAAAAGCTTGCTGCATGTTCAAAGATATTTCAAAAGCGTAGTGGAGTAACTCCGTTTTACGTAGTACAGCCCTTTCACAGACTGTTGAAAATCCTGATGCTAATTTCTAACAGTTTCAATGAAAGAATAAACGCGAACAGAAGACGAAGAGCTCGGGAAGTGCTTATTTAACGGGCAGAGGCGTGAAGAGGGCCGCTGCGCCTGTAAGGATGCGTGACGCAGGGCTGCCGTGTTATTTCCCAGAGGCTGCATTACCGGCCGTAACGACGCGGCGGTTATGAATTTCTCACGGCGGCTCAGCTGGCACGCGGCCGCCCGCCGGAAGCACACAAATAGCCTCCTCGGTCACATCGCGTTTCACACCCGCGCTGCCCGCCGGACGCTGGACTCTGCACGCTGGAAGCTGTCCCACGCACCTCCACCTCTAAGCTCTTTCGCCTGGTTTCCTACCATCCTGTCTCTCGTTCCTGATCCAGTTTCCTACCTTCACTGTGGCTGCTCTCATTTACACAGTGTACCACGAGGAAATGCCGTTGCTACTGGAGGGGTAAAGTGTGGTTAAAATACGAGGCGTAGAAGCAAAAGCTATCCATAGCTAACAATTAAACCGTCAATTAAATTTTGAAAATCCGGTCTTCGACCTATTGCAATGTTCAGCTCTTTTGACAACAGTGACAAGTGATTTCTGGCGTTCCCCAAGGTAGTGTTATAGGCCCTTTGCTGTTCCTTATCTATATAAACGATTTGGGAGACCATCAGAGCAGCCGTCTTCGGTTGTTTGCAGATGACGCTGTCGTTTATCGACAAATAAAGTCATCAGAAGATCAAAACAAACTGCAAAACGAAGTGTTTTTCCTTAACAAATTTAACAAACAATCCTGGTTCAATACCTGATTTGGCAAAAATTTTCTGAAGAAGGATACTAGTCCAAGAAAAGATTTTAACTGCTTACGATTACCAGGGTATGGGCATCCACTTATGGCTTTTAATTTCTTAGGATTTGGAGTTATGCCTAAAGGAGAGATAATATGACCAAGAAATTTGACTCTCTCTTTCCCGGACTCAGATTTGGAAAGGTTTACCATTATTCCATAATTTTGTAACCTACAAAACACTCGTCGCAACAACTTCAATGTATCAGTAGCCACTAGGAGATCATCCACATACAATGTCACGTCATTAACCAAATCAGGGCTCAACACGGTACCAAGTGCGGAAATGAAAACTCCACCACTGATACTCAAACCAAAAGGCATAACTTTAAAGTGAGAACTCTTACCCACAAAAATAAAAGCTGTATACTTCCTAGATTCTTCATCTAAAGGGACCTGCCAAATCGAACTATGGAGGTCCATGGAGGATAGATACTTTACACCATAGAAACGCTGTAACAATTCATCTAGATTTTCTGGCCTTGTTTGGACAGATATTAAGATTTTATTAATGTTCCTAGCGTCAAGTACCAATCTTACGTCTGCATTAGGTTTTATTACTGCTAAGAGTGGACTACTGTATTGCGAGTTGGATGGTTCATTGATACCCCATTCCAACATCCGTTGAATTTCTATCCTAACCGCTTCACGTTTTGACCAGGGTATAGAATATGTTGTCTTACAATAGGTGTCATGAGGTCTCACACGCATTGTATATTTAAATCCTCTCCTTACACCAGGGTGACTATCAAAAACTGGAGCATATTCATGTAACAACTCTGATAGTTCCTGTCGTTGTACGCTAGACAAAGAATCTGATTCACTTATTTTATCTCGCATAATCTAGCTACTGACAAGTTCTCGGTAATGGTGCGAAAAGTGGCAGTTGACCCTAAATAACGAAAAGTGTGAGGTCATTCACATCAGTGCTAAACGGAACTCGTTAAACTTCGGTTACACAATAAATCAGTCTAATCTAAAAGCCGTAAATTCAACTAATTACCTAGGTGTTACAATTACGAACAACTTAAACTGGAAGGAACACATAGAAAATGTTGTGGGGAAGGCTAACCAAAAACTGCATTTTATTGGCAGGACACGTAGAAAATGTAACAGACCTACTAAGGAGACTGCCTACTCTACGCTTGTCCGTCCTCTTTCAGAGTACTGCTGCGCGGTGTGGGATCCTTACCAGATAGGACTGACGGAATACATCGAAAAAGTTCAAAGAAAGGCAGCACGTTTTGCATTATCGCGAAATATGGGAGAGAGTGTCACAGAAATGATACAGGATTTGGGCTGGAAATCATTAAAACAGAGGCGTTTTTCGTTGCGGCGGAATCTCCTCACGAAATTCCAATCACCAACTTTCTCCTCCAAATGCGAAAATATTTTGTTGACACCGACCTACATATGGAGGAACGATCACCACGATAAAATAAGGGAAATCAGAGCTCGTACGGAAAGATATAGGTTTCATTCTTTCCAGGCGCTATACAAGATTGGAATAATAGAGAATTGTGAAGGTGGTTCGATGAACCCTCTGCCAGGCACTTAAATGTGATTTGCAGAGTATCCATGTAGATGTATATGAAGTATGTTTTACGATTTTCTAGCTGTTGGCGTTTCTCTATTGGCTTAACTACATTCATTCACAATTTTAAACACGGCTGACAGCAGAACCGTAAAGAAATTTTCACTGTACAGAGTTCACAGCCACCCGGTTGCATCAGTTTAATGTAAAAATCTTTACCAGGTTTCGATACCACTAAGGGTGGCATCTTCAGAAGTAAGTCACCTATAATGTTTGAACATATTATAAAATAAACGTCTAAAATACTTAATACTTGACAACATTGGAAGAGAGAACATGGAATAAGACTGGTACTTTCATAAATTACATGACGTTCAAATTGTACACGGCTATTCGAAAAGAAGGAACAGATTTCAAAGACTTTCATCTTCCAAATAATTCCAACATTCCTGGACAGACAACAGTTTAAAATTTGAACAGTCCCGGAGGGGTGTCTGTTGAGAGGCCAGACAAACGTGTGGTTCCTGAAGAGGGGCAGCAGCCCTTTCAGTAGTTGCAGGGGCAACAGTCTGGATGATTGACTGATCTGGCCTTGTAACACTAACCAAAACGGCCTTGCTGTGCTGGTAATGCGAACGGCTGAAAGCAAGGGGAACCTACAACCGTAATTTTTCCCGAGGGCATGCAGCTTTACTGTATGGTTAAATGATGTTGAGCTGCATCAAACCAGTCTCAGGACTGAAGACCACAACAACATCTAGACATGCTTAAAAACTGGTCATTTCCTCAACTTGAAGATGATTCAGATGACTTCATCTTCATGCAAGATGGTATTCCGCCTCATTTCTCTAAGCACGTCCGACGTTACCTGAATGACACAATTCCAGGACGTTGGACTGGAAGAGAAGGAGCAGAAGATGAACTTCATCGCCGGTGGCCTCCCAGGTCTCCAGATCTCACACCTTGTGACTTTTACCTGTGGTGTTACGTAAAAGGCTGCGGTTTTTATCCCCCCTATGCCTGATACTATTGAAAGTCTGCGACATCGCATTGTTGAAGCTGTGAATTCGATAACGAGAGACCAGCCGCTTCGTGTGTGGCTGGAAATGAGGCACCGTTTTGATACCTGTTATGTAACACATTGTGCTCATATTGAATGCATAAAAATTTGAACTTTTCTCTTCCCAGTAACGTTCGAATTGTGTTTCTGCTTTCTGTACTTTGGAAGCAATAAATATTTGTAATGTGTTCCTTCTTTCTGAATAGCCCTATAGCCGCGCGGTGCAGCCGCGTGGTGTAGCCGCACGATCTGAGGCGCCTTGACACTGTTTACGCGGCCCCGCCTGCCGGAGGGTCGAGTCCTCCCAAGGGCATGGGTGTGTGTGTTGTCCTTAGTGTAAGTTAGTTTAAGTTAGATTAAGTAGTGTGTAAGCTTAGGGACAGATAACTTCAGCAGTTCGGACACACAGGGACCTACCACAAATTTCCAAATAGCCGTGTACATGATGAGCTAAGGAGCTCAAGTCAGAAATCTGGAAATATCAAATAAAATCCTCCACGTGAACAGTAAAAACTGTTACAACAGGTACAGCTTGTTAGAAGAGCACATATTAGACTAAGCGTTTGGCAACTAGGATGCCAGGTAAACTTGGTGCAGAGCGCACTACTTACTGGGCGCTAGTAGCATGATAAACGCTTAACTAGATGAAGTACGTAATTGTCACAGTAATACATCTTACAACACATATTTAGATGATTAAAATAAAATAATTGTATGTGGTATGAAAACAGGATTTATAAAAGATACAAAAGGAATAAAATAAGATTTATAGAAATGACTACGGCAAAAAGTAGCAAAATGAGTAAAATGTCTCTGGACTCTGTATTTGCTTACTGTTTGTACGCCAGAAGCCACTGCATACCACATTCTGTTTTGTAAAGTTTATGTGAGGCAATTTCCCCCAGTTTTCCTTGTTGTAACATCTCTATATAAAAAAGATCTTGCTACACTACGTCCATTATTCGCAGCTTGTATTTGTGATTAATTATTTTACTCATTTTGCTACTTTTTGCCGTAGTCACTTTTATAAAAATTATTTTGTTGATTGGATAACTTAAATGCTAATTAACTCGGAAAGGGCGCTCGCTGCCTATCGAATTTTTTTTCTTAACAGTTATATCTCAGCGCAACCTACCCTGCAACACTCTTACAAGCTTTTCAGACTGTTTCTAACCACCCTCTGTAAAGTCTTTCCTATACACGCGTTTTCGTCACTCTTTTACCAATTAGAGTATTGCAGACGATAATTTGCCTTCTGGTAAATTTTCTAATAACAGTGCAGTCCTCGTATTACTCTTAGCTTAAAACTGCTATGGTCCTGCAATATGGCTGACTGATGTGTTGCGGAGCCTGGCCGAGAGAAAATCACATATCTGCTACTAGCTGTGAAGTTCGAATACTGACGGCAAGGGAAATTTATGGGAAGCTATTGAGTTCATGTGAGACGTTCATATGGGGTGGTTAAAAAAAATGGTTCAAATGGCTCTGAGCACTATGGGACTTAACTACTGAGGTCATCAGTCCCCTAGAACTTAGAACTACTTAAACCTAACTAACCTAAGGACATCACACACATCCATGCCCGAGGCAGGATTCGAACCTGCGACCGTAGCGGTCACGCGGCTCCAAACTGACGCGCTTAGAACCGCACGGCCACACCGGCCGGCATATGGGGTGGAATTTGGCTAATTTTCCAGCAGTGGTCATTTCGCGAGACTTACGTGGATTGAAGTAATAGATTACCTGACTGCTCCTGAAGGCCGCCGCTGTAGCCGAAGGGCTGCTGGCGCGGTAGCTCAAGCTGCTCGGTCAGGGAGCTGACCACCCTCTGTAATAAAAAAGAACGGAATGAAGTTTGCATCGATGGTGTGTGAGAGGTGTCATGCAACATCTGTACAGAACTGATGACAAAAAATGGTCACAAGAGAGACAGATAGAACGAAAGGAGAAAAAATATGGTTAGCGTCACTGTCTCTGGTGTGCGAAATAACTTGCCTCCCTTCTAACAGCCGTGTACCGCAAGTCTCTAGAGGAACGGAAGGTTCCAATTGATTGGAAAAGAGCACAGTAGTTCCAGTTTTCAAGAAGGGTCGTCGAGCAGATGGGCAAAACTATAGGCCTATATCTCTGAAACAGCGATCGTGTGAGACCCAACTCGCTTTATTTGTTCATGAGATCCAGAAAATATTTGATACAGGTTCCCAGGTAGATGCCATTTTCCTTGACTTCCGGAAGGCGTTCGATACAGTTCCGAACTGTCTCCTGATAAACAAAGTAGGAGCCTACGGAATATCAGACCAGCTGTGTGGCTGGATTGAAGAGTTTTTAGCAAACATAACGCCCATGAACCATGGACCTTGCCGTTGGTGGGGAGGCTTGCGTGCCTCAGCGATACAGATGGCCGTACCGTAGGTGCAACCACAACGGAGGGGTATCTGTTGAGAGGCCAGACAAACATGTGGTTCCTGAAGAGGGGCAGCAGCCTTTTCAGTAGTTGCAGGGGCAACAGTCTGGATGATTGACTAATCTGGCCTTGTAACATTAACCAAAACGGCCTTCTTGTGCTGGTAATGCGAACGGCTGAAATCAAGGGGAAACTACAGCCGTAATTTTTCCCGAGGACATGCAGCTTTACTGTATGATTAAATGATGATGGCGTCCTCTTGGGTAAAATATTCCGGAGGTAAAATAGTCCCCCATTCGGATCTCCGGGCGGGGACTACTCAAGAGGACTTCGTTATCAGGAGAAAGAAAACTGGCGTTCTACGGATCGGAGCGTGCAATGTCAGATCCCTTAATCGGGCAGGTAGGTTAGAAAATTTAAAAAGGGAAATGGATAGGTTAAAGTTAGATATAGTGGGAATTAGTGAAGTTCGGTGGCAGGAGGAACAAGACATTTGGTCAGGTGATTACAGGGTTATAAATACAAAATCAAATAGGGGTAATGCAGGAGTAGGATTATTAATGAATAAAAAAATAGGAGTGCGGGTTAGCTACTACAAACAGCATAGTGAACGCATTATTGTGGCCAAGATAGACACAAAGCCCATGCCTACTACAGTAGTACAAGTTTATATGCCAACTAGCTCTGCAGATGATGAAGAAATTGAAGAAATGTATGATGAGATAAAAGAAATTATTCAGGTAGTGAAGGGAGACGAAAATTTAATAGTCATGGGTGACTGGAATTCGTCAGTAGGAAAAGGGAGAGAAGGAACCATAGTAGGTGAATTGGATTGGGGGGGAAGAAATGAAAGAGGAAGCCGCCTTGTAGAATTTTGCACAGAGCATGACTTAATCATAGCTAACACTTGGTTCAAGAATCATATTAGAAGGTTGTATACCTGGAAGAATCCTGGAGATACTAAAAGGTATCAGATAGATTATATAATGGTAAGACAGAGATTTAGGAACCAGGTTTTAAATTGTAAGACATTTCCTGGGGCAGATGTGAATTCTGACCACTATCTATTGGTTATGTACTGCAGATTGAAACTGAAGAAATTGCAAAAAGGTGGGAATTTAAGGAGATGGGACCTGGATAAACTGAAAGAACCAGAGGTTGTAGAGAGTTTCAGGGAGAGCATAAGGGAACAATTGACAGGAATGGGGGAAAGAAATACAGTAGAAGAAGAATGGGTAGCTCTGAGGGATGAAGTAATGAAGGCAGCAGACGATCAAGTAAGTAAAAAGACGAGGGCTAATAGAAATCCTTGGGTAACAGAAGAAATATTGAATTTAATTGATGAAAGGAGAAAATATAAAAATGCAGTAAATGAAGCAGGCAAAAAGGAAAAACACGTCTCAAAAATGATATCGACAGGAAGTGCAAAATGGCTAAGCAGGGATGGCTAGAGGACAAATGTAAGGATGTAGAGGCTTGTCTCACTAGGGGTAAGATAGATCTGCCTACAGGAAAATTAAAGAGACCTTTGTAGAGAAGAGAACCACTTGTATGAATATCAAGAGCTCAGATGGCAACCCAGTTCTAAGCAAAGAAGGGAAGGCAGAAAGGTGGAAGGAGTATATAGAGGGTTTATACAAGGGCGATGTACTTGAGGACAATATTATGGAAATGGAAGAGGATGTAGATGAAGACGAAATGGGAGATCAGATACTGCGTGAAGAGTTTGACAGAGCACCGAAGGACCTGAGTCGAAACAAGGCCCCGGGAGTAGACAACATTCCATTAGAACTACTGATGGCTTCGGGAGAGCCAGTCATGACAAAACTCTACCATCTGGTGAGCAAGATGTATGAGACAGGCGAAATACCCTCAGACTTCAAGAAGAATAAAATAATTCCAATCCCAAAGAAAGCAGGTGTTGACAGATGTGAAAATTACCGAACTACCAGTTTAATAAGTCACAGCTGCAAAATTCTAACGCGAATTCTTTACAGACGAATGGAAAAACTGGTAGAAGCGGACCTCGGGGAAGATCAGTTTGGATTCCGTAGAAATGTTGGAACACGTGAGGCAATACTAACCTTACGACTTATCTTAGAAGAAAGATTAAGAAAAGGCAAACCTACGTTTCTAGCTTTGTAGACTTAGAGAATGCTTTTGACAACGTTAACTGGAATACTCTCTTTCAAATTCTAAAGGTGGCAGGGGTAAAATACAGGGAGCGAAAGGCTATTTACAATTTGTACAGAAACCAGATGGCAGTTATAAGAGTCGAGGGACATGAAAGGGAAGCAGTGGTTTGGAAAGGAGTGAGACAGGGTTGTAGCCTCTCCCCGATGTTATTCAATCTGTATATTGAGCAAGCAGTAAAGGAAACAAAAGAAAAATTCGGAGTAGGTATTAAAATTCATGGAGAAGAAGTAAAAACTTGGAGGTTCGCCGATGACATTGTAATTCTGTCAGAGACAGCAAAGGACTTGGAAGAGCAGTTGAACGGAATGGACAGTGTCTTGAAAGGAGGATATAAGATGAACATCAACAAAAGCAAAACGAGGATAATGGAATGTAGTCAAATTAAGTCGGGTGATGCTGAGGAAATTAGATTAGGAAATGAGACACTTAAAGTAGTAAAGGAGTTTTGCTATTTAGGGAGTAAAATAACTGATGATGGTCGAAGTAGAGAGGATATAATATGTAGACTGGCAATGGCAAGGAAAGCGTTTCTGAAGAAGAGAAATTTGTTAACATCGAGTATAGATTTAAGTGTCAGGAAGTCGTTTCTGAAAGCATCTGTATGGAGTGTAGCCATGTATGGAAGTGAAACATGGACGATAACTAGTTTGGACAAGAAGAGACTAGAAGCTTTCGAAATGTGGTGCTACAGAAGAATGCTGAAGATAAGGTGGGTAGATCAAGTAACTAATGAGGAGGTATTGAATAGGATTGGGGAGAAGAGAAGTGTGTGGCACAACTTGACTAGAAGAAGGGATCGTTTGGTAGGACATGTTTTGAGGCATCAAGGGATCACAAATTTAGCGTTGGAGGGCACCGTGGAGGGTAAAAATCGTAGAGGGAGACCAAGAGATGAATACACTAAGCAGATTCAGAAGGATGTAGGTTGCAGTAGGTACTGGGAGATGATGAAGCTTGCACAGGATAGAGTAGCATGGAGAGCTGCATCAAACCAGTCTCAGGACTGAAGACCACAACAACAACAACACAGCATGTTGTTCTCAATGGAGAGACGTTTACAGACGTTAAAGTAACCTCTGGCGTGCCACAGGGGAGTGTTATGGGACCATTGATTTTCACAATATATATAAATGATCTAGTAGATAGTGTCGGAAGTTCCATGCGGCTTTTCGCGGATGATGCTGTAGTATACAGAGAAGTTGCAGCATTAGAAAATTGCAGCGAAATGCAGGAAAATCTGTAGCGGATAGTCACTTGGTGAAGGGAGTGGTAACTGACCGTTAACATAGACAAATGTAATGTATTGCGAATACATAGAAAGAAGGATCCTTTATTGTATGATTATATGATAGCGGAACAAACACTGGTAGCAGTTACTTCTGTAAAATGTCTGGGAGTATGCGTACGGAACGATTTGAAGTGGAATGATCATATAAAATTAATTGTTGGTATGGCGGGTGCCAGGTTGAGATTCATTGGGAGAGTCCTTGGAAAATGTAGTCCATCAACAATGGAGGTGGCTTACAAAACACTCGTTCGACCTATACTTGAGTATTGCTCATCAGTGTGGGATCCGTACCAGGTCGGGTTGACAGAGGAGATAGAGAAGATCCAAAGAAAAGCGGCGCGTTTCATCACAGGGTTATTTGGTAAGCGTGATAGCGTTACGGAGATGTTTAGCAAACTGAAGTGGCAGACTCTGCAAGAGAGGCGCTCTGCATCATCGCGGTGTAGCTTACTGTCCAGGTTTCGAGAGGGTGCGTTTCTGGATGAGGTTTCGAATATATTGCTTCCCCCTACTTGTACCTCCCGAGGAGATCACGAATGCAAAATTAGAGAGATTCGAGCGCGCACGGAGGCTTTCAGACAGTCGTTCTTCCCGCAAGCCATACACGACTGGAACAGGAAAGGGAGGGAATGACAGTGGCACGTAAAGTGCCCTCCGCCACACACCGCTTGGTGGCTTGCGGAGTATAAATGTAGATGTAGATGTAGAGAGGACCCAGGCTTGGTTCCCGGTACCTCCTCAGACTTTTTCTGAGGGAGAGGGGTCTGTAACGAGGTCCAATCAGCCTCAGAAGGACAAATGCGGAACGATGCAGCGGCAGGATTTATCTGTTGGCAATAACGGCTTGAGGGATCGGCGACCCACTGATCATGTGTCCCACGATTGTACATAACTTTTCCTACTGCTTCCTAGGCAGCAGTTGGCAAGTCGGATCATGTTTAAGACCAAATCCGTGAGTGGAGTTTGCGCCTACTCTACTTGGAACGTACGCTCTCTTAATCAACCAACCAACCAGTTCATTATAAATCTCCACTATACCGATTTCAACCAAAGTTGGTAGACATATCACTTACTGTCTGGAGAGAATCTTCATGTGAAAGGGGAGAGGTGGAACAGAAAAAGAACTTTAGCCCACGACGCGTGAATACCCACACTTCATTCATCCAGTAGTAGAGAATAAGAGTTAAACGAACTTCACACATAATTAAAAAACTTTACGAAACTTTTTCCCGCTGATAACCCTCACAGAATGATGAAAGGGCAAACTGCTGCATCAGGCACGGTCCTTTAATTTGTTTCCTCTTTACTACCAACCATATTCGTGACACGTTCTGTAGTCAGTATTAACATACACTACTGAATGTACCTGGAAAGTTATATAATTCTGTGACACTTAGTTCAGGAGGTACGACGTCGTAAACATTTAGCTGCGTGAAAACCAAGCGGCAGGGTGAAATTCGCTAGAGATAAAGGTGAAATATGTGTACAAATATGTGTGAAATATGCTCGTATTAAACTTATGTGACATGTGCGTAGGTGGGCAAAGTAGCGGGTAAACAGCTCCTGCTAAACCCCTGGATCGATTTCAACCAAATTTGGTACCCATATTACTTACAATGTGAAAAGAAGTACTGTTGGGGTAAGAACCAGCAACCTAACGTGGAGTGAGGAGATGGTCAGACAGAGAGGGTGAAGGACGACATGGACACAGTTGTGAGGGAGGTGAAGCTGGAGAGAGAGAGAGAGAGGGAATGGGGAAAGGTACAGAGAAAAGGAAGAGGAGGAGATGGGCGGAGACAGGGGGAGGAGCAGATGAACAGAGGAAGGAAAGAGGAGATGGATAGAGAGAGGGGGGACGAGGAGATGAAATAAGAGCGAGTGGAGAAGAAGGTGGACAGAAAGACGGGGAGGAGGAAATGAACAGAGAACTGGAAGAGGAAATGGAAGGGGGCGGAGGAGGTGGACGTAAGAGGAGGGAAGGGGGAGGAGGATGTACACTACTGGCCATTAAAATTGCTACACCACGAAGATGACGTGCTACAGACGCGAAATTTAACCGACAGGAAGAAGATGCTGTGATATGCAAATGATTAGCTTTTCAGATCATTCACAAAAGGTTGGCGCCGGTGGCGACACCTACAACGTGCTGACGTGAGGAAAGTTTCCAACCGATTTCTTATACACAAACACCAGATGACCGGCGTTGCCTGGTGAAACGATGTTGTGATGCCTTGTGTACGGAGGAGAAATGCGTACCATCATGTTTCCGACTTTCATAAAGGTCGGACTGTAGCCTATCGCGATTGCGATTTATCGTATCACGACATTGCTGTTCGCGTTGGTAGAGATCCAATGACTGTTAGCAGAATATGGAATCGGTGGGTTCAGGAGTGTAATACGGAACGCCGTTCTGGATCCTAACGGCCTCGTATCACTAGCAGTCGAGATGACAGGCATCTTATCCGCGTGGCTGCAACGGATCGTGCAGCCACGTCTCGATCCCTGAGTCAACAGATGGGGACGTTTGCCAGACAACAACCATCTGCACGAACAGTTCGATGACGTTTGCAGCAGCATGGACTATCAGCTCGGAGACCATGACTGCGGTTACCCTTGACGCTGCATTACAGACAGGAGCGCCTGCGATGGTGTACTCAACGACGAATCCTGGTGCACGAATGGCAAAACGTTATTTTTTCGAATGAATCCAAGTTCTGTTTACAGTATGGTGATGGTCGCATCCGTGTTTGGCGACATTGCGGTGAACGCACATTGGAAGCGCATATTCGTCATCGCCATACTGGCGTATCACCCGGCGTGACGGTATGGGGTGCCATTGGTTACACGTCTCGGTCATCCCTTGTTCGCATTGACGGCGCTTTCAACAGTGGACGTTACATTTCAGATGTGTCACGACCCGTGGCTCTACCCTTCATTCGATCCCTGCGAAACCCTACATTTCAGCAGGATAATGCACGACCGCATGCTGCAGGTCCTGTACGGGCCTTTCTGAATACAGAAAATGTTCGACTGCTGCCCTGGCCAGCACATTCTCCAGATCTCTCACCAATTGAGAACGTGTGGTCAATGATGGCCGAGCAACTGGCTCGTCACAATACGCCAGTCACTACTCTTGATGAACTGTGGTATCGTGTTGAAGCTGCATGGGCAGCTGTACCTGTACACGCCATCCAAGCTCTGTTTGACTCAATGCACAGGCGTATCAAGACCGTTATTACATCAGAGGCGGTTGTACTGGGTACTGATTTCTCAGGATCTATGCACCCAAATTGCGTGAAAACGTAATCACATGTCAGTTCTAGTATAATATATTTGAGCAATGAATACCCGTTTATCATCTGCATTTCTTCTTGGTTTAGCAGTTTTAATGGCCAGTAGTGTATAGAGAGAGAAAGGTGGGGAAGTCGGGAGGAAGTGAGGTACAGAGAGAAGGAGATTAAGAGAGAGGAGGGCAGATGGACAGAGAGAGCGGGAGGGAGAAGGTGGACTAATAGCAGTTGAATAAATACCCACCCGGCCAACGCTGATTACTCAGCTAGTTTTGTAAGTAAACCTCTCCGGGAAGAGCTCTTCCCCTGCCACTACATTTCCGCGACGCTCTCACCCTTACTAAATGAAGCCATGACGAAATGCACTTACCTTCTATGGATGTTCGCTATTAATGCTAGCTTTGTAAGGTTTTCAGATCGAAGTGTAATAGTTAAGAATTAATAGAGCCCTGGTTTGTAAGTTACCTCTTTTGTGTGTCTATTACCTTTTCTTAGATTTCTTCCGATTAAAGTTACCCTCGCTCTTCGGACAATTAGTTCTATGTGGTCGTTTAACTGTAGGTCACTCTGGATACACCCTCCTAGGTATTACACGGTGGTTCTACTTCCAATGACTGATGGGCAATAGTGTAATCTAACAATAGTAGATCTTCCGGCCAATTAGTACACAATACGTTATATTTCTATATGTCGCGAAACTCTATGCCAAGCGTCGACCGCTGCAGGTCTTCTTGAGTTTCTTTACAATTTCCCGGCGTTTCGACTTTTCTGCTTAGAACACCATCTTCCATGAATATCCTCACGAAGATTCGGACGTTGTTCGCCGGATTATTTTGTACATGTGGGACGAGTGAAGTTCTAAATTAGCGCCGGGATGGTTCCTTTGAAAGGGCACGGCCGATTTCCTTCCCCATCCTTCCCTAACCCGAGCTTGCGCTCCGTCTCTAATGACCTCGTTGTCGACGGGACGTTAAACAACACTAACCTAACCATCTAAATTAGCTTAGAGACGTAGTTAATAGTTCATTCTTCTTACAGAGTACAAATTTCGTTTTTATCAGTTAATGGTATGTTCTATTGATTATTGGCAAAGCTGTAAATTAAAAATTAAACTGATTTGGAAAAAAATGTTTCCCGGTGATATTAAATACCTGCTGTGATATACTCGATCCTGCTGCTGAACCGTCACTGCGGCTGTTTGATACGTACAAGAACTTGGTTCAATACAGGAAACCGACAACATGTTTTAAAAACATCTAACAGGGTACACTAAGAAAGAAAAGGTGATCATTTCTTGAAACTATACAACCACACAATTTTTACTGTAATGGCAGAGAAGATCCAGTTTATTTTTCTATTGTTATTTTAGGAATTCCTACTTTTTTGGTTCACGTCTTAATGTAGATTCGTAAGAGCGAAAGTCAAATTCAACCTCCCCCTCCTCCATCCTGACCGCTAGACAGGGGGACAAAATCCTCGTGAGTAGTTTTTTAGATTTGTATTTTGTTTCAAGGTTGGTTGGTTTGGGGAAGGAGACCAGACTGCGTGGTCATCGGTCTCATCGGATTAGGGAAGGATGGGGAAGGAAGTCGGCCGTGCCCTTTCAGAGGAACCATCCCGGCATTTGTCTGGACTGATTTAGGGAAATCACGGAAAACCTAAATCAGGATGGCCGGACGCGGGATTGAACCGTCGTCCTCCCGAATGCGAGTCCAGTGTCTAACCACTGCGCCACCTCGCTCGGTTTTTGTTTCAAGGCTCAGTAAAGAGTTCACCTGCAATTTATATCTTTTACCATCTGGAAGTACCATTAATGAATAACTATATTACCAAGTACGTATGAGGTTTCCAAGATCTTTGAAGGGAACTGTGCAACATGTCTAGTTGAGAGTTTCTACTCTTTCTACCACATTAATAACATTTATCATTTATATTACCATAGACGGATTAATACCGTGGGGCTTATATCGTTTTGGTAGCCAGTTCTGAAAGAGACGAATTATTTTCCTAAGTCTGACATGAAATACATAGAAAACTGCGTTAAAATTGAAATTATTCTCTTGCTTTTACAACAGAATGAAAGAAACTCCGTGTGGGATATGACGCCACTCTGTAAGTGAATATGTTTTGCCGAAATGAGAGCAACTTGCCCAATTCCATACTGGCGGACTGGGAATTTTAATAAAGTACTGTAGATACGAGAGGTGTTCTAAAACAGTGTCGAAACAAGAAAAATAAGTCCAGTAATCATGGGTCCGGAAATGCATACTTTTTGCGATAAATATGTCTTTAAAGGTGTTCAACGTGCCGTCCATTCATGACAATGCATCCCTCTGCCCTCCGGCGTAAGGAATGACGCACTCTTTGAACCATACCCGGTTGTTTTGTACTTGCTGGTACGTATTGAAGACGCGATCCTGTAGTACCCGCACATCGTTGACTGGCGTGGCGTAGCCCGCTCTCACTCCCAGCACCCCCCCCCCCCCCCCACCACCACCACCACTACCACCCCCGACGAATCCAACGGTCCTGAAATGTCTGCGTAACATTTTCGCGCACATGCGCACATTGTGACGAAAGTGTGCTGGTGCATTATCATGCATGGACCACATTTGTATTCGTTGCTGCAATGTCACAGCCTCCAGCAAGGTAGGCAATACATTAACGAGAAAGTCCAGACAATGCGCCCCAATTAGCGTTTGTTGTAGAACGTATGGCCCTATTAATGTAGTACGCCTGCCCATACGTTGGTTGAGAATCGGTACTGATGCCCTCTTTTCCTGAGTTCTTTGAGGATTTGCATCTGCCCGTACATGTTGCTTATGGAGATTCACAACACCATCTGTTGTGAACTCCGTCTCATTGGTAAACAAAATCTTGGATGTGAACAGTGGATCTGTGGCACACTTCTGCAACAGCCATTGACAGAACCGCATCTGCCATGATGATCCTGTGGCCTTAGGGGCTGAACGCGCTGTAAATGATACGGGTACAGCAATTGTTCATGAAGTATTCCCGAGATCAGAGAGTGAGACACGTCTGCTGCTGCTACTAATCGTCGCATGGTGGTCCCAGGGGTTCCTTCCACAGAAAGTAGCACAGACTCCTCCATGTCAGGCGTGAGAACTGTGCAGGATCTACCACTGTCAGTTTTCCGAGGTGCGCCGGCCGCCTGGCCGAGCGGTTCTGGGCGCTACAGCCTGGAACCGCGCGACCGCTACGGTCGCAGGTTCGAATCCTGCCTCGGGCATGTATGTGTGTGATGTCCTTAGGTTAGCTAGGTTTAAATAGTTCTAAGTTCTAGGGGACTGATGACCTCAGATGTTGTCCTATAGTGCTCAGAGCCATTTGAACCATTTTTTCCGAGGTGCAAGGGTGCCTGTGTCCCACAGACGCTGGAAAAGTCTGCCGAAGAGCTTATCAGAGGGTACTCTGCTCTGTGGATGTTTTTCAGCAGTGAGGGCACGGGCTCGCTGGCTACATCCACTTGTTAACCATAGAAGAATATCATATCCGCCATTTCACTTGTCGAGTAATAGGCTTCCATTGCTAACAAGTGGTGGAAGAGAGAAAATATTAGTGCACATACAATCAGCGCGATAACAGTAAACACGTAAGTGAATCCGAAGAATGTAAAACAAGATGACACGTACCCACGGTTGACAATACTGTACAAAAAGGCCTAAAGTACTGTGAGTAAGAAGTCATAATACCCTGCCGACAGATTTCACAGAGCGCCAATGGAACGACTGTGCTAAAATCCTCAACGAAGCCTTACACAGACCTTCCTATAAACACGTTTTTATGTTGGTAATTATGCGTTTCAGGACCCATGTTTATTGGACTTATTTTTCTTGTTTCGATGAATTCTACTCTCTCTCAAAGTATTCGATACTTTTTTGAACACGCTGTAAAATACAATTACTTTTGACTCATCCTTTATGTATATATAAGTTAATTCAAAGCTAATTGTACATAATTGTACAACTTTACACACATCTTGAGTGTGATGCATGCATCAAAATAGGACTAAAATGTTGGATAAGCTTCTGTCTGAAACGCTTAATGTCGTTTGTAGGACGCGTTACATCACGGACAAGTAAAGGCTTTTGGCGTGTCTTGTTCGCCTCCATATTGGCTGATGTTTCTTTGTACACACCCCTACACTGCTCGGTTGATTCTGGCACGAAATGCCTTTGTTTTCGTGACTTCGGTGTGGGCCGTTGTGCTCAACGGCGCTGTTGTAGTCTAGCGGCACCAGCCGTAGTGTGTACGTTCATCCTAACGGTAGTTCATGGACTGCAGTTGTTGGGTACGGTACGATGGCGTACTCGAACGACGAATACCCAGATATGCACAAGCACCTCAACGACAGTATATGGATACGTTTCCAAACAGAGGAGCATCAAACCAAACCATCACACTTTTAGAGCTGTGGACGGGTGTCTGAGGGAATATGGAATTCATGGTACACCACAGTTAGGTCGTCCCCAACTGGATGGAGTGGGTGTTGAGCATATCCTGGGAATAGTAGATGAAGATCCGATCGAAAGTACCCGCCGTGTAAGTGCCATTGCAGCGGTTCGTCAACCAACTGTATGGTGCCTGCTTCGAAGTCAGCAATTCCACCCCTTTCACCGGCAGAACGAACAGGAGTTAACACTTGTTGTCTACCCTAGACGTCAGAATTTCTGTCAGTCGCTACTCGAGCGCCATGCTACTTATCTACTGTACGATCGTCGGATACTGTTTACGGATGAGAACCTCTTTACCCATGCGGGTATCGTGAACGCTCATAACATTCACATGTGGGTGTTTAAGAACCCTCAGGTAACAACAGTACGAGGATATCAAAATCGTTTTGAAGTGAATATTTGGTGTTGTATAATGGACAATTAGCTACTCGGATCGCATGTTATTTCGCAAATCCTGCCTGGCGGAATGCATCGACAAGTTTCGGAACATGAACTGGATGGTGTGCTTCATGATGTCCCACTCGTTACACGAACTAACTTATGATTTATGCACGAAGGTGCCCCTCCACGTTTCAATCGGGAGGCAAGAGTTTCTCAGTGCCGCTTATCCCGATAAGTGGATAGACCGTGCCGGGCTAGTTGCTTGGCCTTTCACAGATCTCCGGACTTCCACTTTTCGTGCCATCTCAAGAATCTCGCGCATGGTGTTGAACTGAGAATGTAGCACGACAGCAGCAGCTAACTGAAAATGACTGTGCAGCTGTGCAGAAAGAGACGAACAAAGCCTGCGACATTCCGAGAACAGTAAGACGTGGAGCATGTCACTGTCTTTGTCTACATTGACATCATTTTGAATATGTTTTGCAGTAAATGTTACCCTACTGGATAACTCTGAAATAAAGCAATTCCAGAAAAAAACTTTATTTAAGATTTTACGCTTATTATGACGCATACATTACACCCACGAAGTTGGTACAGTTACTTTTGAATCACCCTATCCCCGACGAGCAAAACGCCTTAAATGAAATGGAATATACAAAACAAACAAGCACCAATCGCACAGGCCATGAAGGCCCAACGGTATGGACCAGCCGAGGTGTCATCCTCAGCCCTTAGGCGTCACTGGATGCGGATACGGAGGGCATGTGCTCAGCATACCGCTCTCCCGGCCGTTGTCAGTTTTCGTGACTAGTGCCGCGACTTCTCAGTCAAGTAGCTCCTCAATTGGTCACACAACGGCTGAATACATCCCACTTCCCAACAGCACTCTGCAGACCCGGACGGTGACCCAACCAAGTGCTAAATGTCGTTTGACTAGAGCCTCACATCGGGTAGACCGTTCGCCGGGTGCAAGTTTTTCAATCTGACGTCACTTCAGCCACTTGCGCGTCGATGGGGATGAAATGATGATGATTAGGGCAACACAACACCCAGTCCCTGAGCCGAGAAAATCTCCGACACAGCCGGGAATCGAACCCGGGCCCTTAGAATTGACATTCTGTCGCGCTGACCACTCAGATACCGAGGGCAAAAACCAAGTGCTAGCCAAGCCCGATAGCGCTTAACTTCGGTGATCTGACGGGAACCGGTGTTACCACTGAGGCAAGGCGGTTAGCAATGAAATGGAGTATGGATGAAAAAACGACACGATTCTGAAGTTTTTATTGGAAATTGAAGGACACAACAACAGTTTATAACGAACGTCTGCATTGGTGGAACTAATGTGTTATTCAAACATTGTTTTGCACTCAAGTTTATTTTTCCTTCGAATATTCTTAAATGTTAGGTGATACTACATTTTATGTACTAGTAAATTTAGTAACTTTCTTACGAATGTGAGCACATATTTCTTCACAACCTAATTGGGCTGAAAATAAAAATGGTTCAGGCGTATACTGATTTGCAGGTCTTAAAGCTGACGCTACTAATCACATTTGCTTAATTGATGAGGCCACATTCAAGACAATTTTTTAATTAAATAAGTGTATTAAAGTACATGTAATTTCCTATCTCGATTCTTCTTAGTTTGGATTAACATTAATATGCTTTATATAAGAAAGAATACCTATTCTGCCTCTTACCTTAAGTGACACTGGTGGTTTTATATATATATATATATATATATATATATATATATATATATATATACCAAGATTAATAGAGGACTCTTAATCAAACCTCCATTATCGCTGTATGTAATGAAGTCCTCAGGTGAATGACATAATTCCGTTCCATGAAATACTCCAGTTATTTAGCTAACTTCTATGTTCCATAGTTTTCTATACTAAGGATTTGTTACCAGAAATCTCATCATTGTCAAGACGAGCAAATAAGAAAGGGCTAATCTTCAGACGACTGTTAAAATAACACATTTCTTTTGCAATAACCGCTACCAGATAACAACTGTTGCTTTACCAACAATTGAAGTATAGTCCTACAAAATATGAAAGTTAGCGATCACTGTAAAACATTTATCAATTAAGTCGGACACCAGTATCTTAATTAAGTTACTCTCAGGTATTATATCATATGATTTTGATCAGGCTCATTATCATTCATAACAGTTATTGAATTTTGAATTTAGTCATGTCGTTTAATTGACTGACTGTAGGAACTGCTTTACATTTGAGTAATAAAACTGTATTCTGCGAGACTGACGGGAACTTTAGATCAGTAATTACTAATAAATGAGAGCTGTATTTGTAGACCACTATTTCTACTTGCATAGTTACGCAGTTTTAATTTCATTGTGTTGGTAGACTGGCCGTCATTTATTTTCGAGTATTAATATGCTCGTGTAACTTTCTGCATAGAATCATATTTGAATTCATACTCATATTTGGTAAGTGTAATAACTCATACTTTATCGATATGCGTTCAGTATTTATGGCCCTAAACAGTAACGAAAACTTTGATTATTTTATTTAAGAATTGATTTAACCAGTTGGGACGATTCCCATCCTTTTGCAACCAGTAAATGTGTCTGTATGCTAGACATGTGAATTTTATTGTAATAGAGACATTTTCCACACGTATTCTTCGTATAAATGTACAATCACATCAACATACAATTTGATATATTCTTGTGCGAACTTCTTTTCCCTTCGAAACTGTTCGAATACTTCCAAGACAGATATTTATTATTCCCTTCGAACAACTCTTGAATACATTTCTGTACGCCTTTAGCGGGTATTCAAACACAGAAAGGCAGGGAAAACAGGAGTATATTGACTCACTCTGGAGATATAAAAATCGCAGCCGCCAACAATATGTGAGCTTCAAAATCAGGTGACAGTGGAAAACAATAAACGCAATAAAAAAGTGCAGATTTCGCTCGAAGTTCTAAACGAGTGGGTGGTAATACACAAATCAAATTAAAATACAGTAGCCGGCGGCTGGTGGAAGTGGGAGTAATCTGAGAGGCCGCAAATCTGGTAGCAACTCAGTCACTGACCAAATGCACGGACTGAATCCCAAATGTGATGTAACTGCGCAACTGGCGCGTTTGGAATTCGTTATTCCGCTGGCGCGTTCTTCACCGCGCATCGCACATTCACTAATTACTCGGCACAAAGCGTGACGGTCGAGGCGGATATCCCGTAGGCGTCATTTGCCTTTATACGTTTATGACATTTATTCGCAATTTCAGAATCTTTCTGATATTATCTGCATTGGGTTTGAAGATGTTACCTGTTGATACACATGAAAATCTGTGCCGGACCGCGATTCGATTCCGGATTTCCCGCTTGTCGCGAGCGGTCGAGAACGCTTCCAGGACCGACCCAAACTTCTCCGACACGTCTCAGTTCTGCGTATCTGGTTTGAACTTCACTCCTAACGAGAGACATGGGCACAATTGTGACTAGAGGCAATAAAGCATGGTCCCCTGCACTGAGACTAGGCAGTCTGCTGTAAAAATACGAATAACATTTACTTTTATATCGTATCCCGCAAGCCACCTAATGGTGAGTGGCGAAGGGTACTTTTTGTACCACTAACTGGACCCTCCAACCCTGTGCCACTCGCTATTCGCGAGTGGGAAGAATGATTGTCGGTGAGCCTCTGTATTGACTCTAATTTCTGTAAGTTTCTCGTCGTAGTCATTACGCCACTTTTCGTTGGATCTTCTGTATCTCTTCTATCAGTGCTACCTGGTAGGAACGCGAGACAGATCAACAGTATTCAAGAAACGTTCGAACAAGGGTTTTATAAACCACTTCCTTCGTGGATGAGTTACATTTCCTTAAGATTCTCTCTATGAATCTAAATCTGGCATTTGTGTTTCCCACTATTTGTTTTATGTGGTCATTCCACTTAAGGTCGCTTTAGGTAGTTACTCCTACATATTTTATGGTTTCTGTTGTTTCCAGTAGTTTGTCCTCTATAGTGCAGCTGCAAAGTAATGGATTCCTTTTCCTATTTGTGCGCAATATGATACATTTACTTACGTTCAGAATCAACTGCCAGAGCTTGCACCATTCATCAATTCTCTGGAGATCATTCTGGTTGGTTGGTTGGTTTTGGGGAAGGAGACCAGACAGCGTGGTCATCGGTCTCATCGGATTAGGAAAGGATGGGGAAGGAAGTCGGCCGTGCCCTTTCAGAGGAACCATCCCGGCATTTGCCTGGAGTGATTTAGGGAAATCACGGAAAACCTAAATCGGGATGGCCGGACGCGGGGTTGAACCGTCGTCCTCCCGAATGCGAGTCCAGTGTCTAACCACTGCGGAGATCATTCTGCAAGTCGTTACTATCTTCTGGCGTTACTACTTTGTTATAGACAACCACATAATCTGCGAAAAGTCTTAAAGAGCATCAGACGCCTTCTACTAGATCGTTTATATATATTGTAAATAGTAACGGTCCTTTCGCACTTCCTTGGGGCTCTCAGGAAATTTCCTTTACATCAGTCGATTTTCTTCCGTTAAGAGGGACGTGTTGAGTTCTGTCTGCAAGAAAGTCTTGAATCCAGTCGCAAATCTGCTCCGATACTCGATAAGCTCGTTTTTTTTTTTTTTCACTAAACGACAGTGCGGGGCGGTGTTAAATGCCTTCATGAAGTCAAGCAACGCGGTATCAACCTGAGCACCGTTGTCTACTACGGTGTGGATCACATGGAGTAACAGAAAGAGCTGTCTTTGTGGAATCCATGTTGACTTTTATAGAGGAGATTTTCATTCTTCAAAAACGTCATAATTCTCCATCATCAAACATGTTCCATAATTCTACAACGGATTGACGCCACTGATATAAATCTATAATTGTGTGCATCTGTCCGACGGCCCTTCTTAGAAACGGGAATGACCTACCTGCCTTTTCTTCCAGTCCCTAGGTAACAAGTTTTTTTCGCGTAATCTTTGTAGGTCTTACAGATGTCTCATCTGGCCCTGACGCCTTTCCATTACAAAGCGATTGTAGTTGTCCTTCTGTTTCGCTATCGGTTATTTCAATATCTGTCATTTCGACGTTCGTACGACTATTGAAGGAAGGGATCGTGTTACGATCTTCCACGGTGAAACAATTTCGGAAGACCGAACTCAGTATTTAGGCCCTTCTCTCTGTTATCTTCCGTTTCGGTGCCAATATGGTCACTGACCAAAAGAATAGATGATTTCAACCCACTTACTGATTTTACATACGACCAAAACCTCTTAGTGTTTTTATTCAGATCGGTTGACAAAGTTTTACTTTCAAAGGTCTTGAAAGCTTCTCTCATTGCTCTCGTTACGCTCATTTTCGCTTCTTCCACCTTTTGTTTGTCTTCTCTTCAATCTGAGATGAAGTTCTCTCTCTCTCTACCTAGCAGTTTTCTAACAAGGCTATTAAATCATGGTGGGTCTTTCCCATCCCTTAAGACCTTATTCGGAACATACTAGTCTAGGGCAAACAGCACGATGCCTTTGAAATTTTGCCATTTGTTCTCAACATCTTCGTCCTATCACCAACTTTTTGATGCTGACTGCTCAGATATCCTGAAATTTGTATCCTATCGCTCTTGGTAAGCAAAACTATCTTCGTGCCTTCCTTAACATTTTTTGTAGGACGTTGTCACAGATGCTATCATACTCCTGTACGTTAAATGATTCGATAAGTTCAGGTCTATTTGTTGCCAGGTGGAGAGTTTTTGGTGTTACAGTGATGAAACAAATCCTTATGACAACCCGCTCAACAGCGTGTAGTCCACCTTTCGAACGCAACACACCAGCAATTCTTTGTGAGACGTATTCGACAAGTCGTTGGTACGTTTCCGGAGGTATGTCGCATCAAATGTCTACGCGCTGGTCGTGAAGTTCCGGTAGCGTCCCACATGTGTTATATCGGTTTCAGATCAGCCTATTTTGGTGGGCATGACTTAAAAGGAAGTTTACAGTCATGCTCCTCAAACCAATGTTGCACGATTCTGATCTTGTGACACTTAGGATCTTATCAGTCATGCCACATCTCATAATATCGTCAAGGAGGCAAGTCAAGGACTCCGCTTCTGCCACACAGCTTCCAACGTAGGCTTTGTGACCATCGATCAATTAGAGCCTTCAAGCTGCCTCTTGAACGACTTGCTGATGCTGTAATAACAACCCTCCGCCCCTACGGCACGGTTCTCAACAACGTAGCCGAGACAGGCACAGTTCAAGACATACACTATCTTGAATGGTGTCCGACAAGTGCGTATTGAACTCTGTGGCCATGTGCCTTCCTACCTCCATAACCACGGCTGGAGAGCCATGAAATCACGAAGCCTGCCACTTAGCCACCCGAGCACGCAACAACCACCAGAAAGCGACAGCTTTGACGTTGTGAAGGGACCAATAGGCAGCGAAGCTGCCTCCTCCTCTATCCAACATCCCGATCGGCGTGTTGACCATGCCACCACTTGGCTCTCTCGTGGTGCCAATGGAAGCTTTCGAACCCAGATGTTGGGACTTGATGCTGTAATCTGACGCAGAAACAACGATCGCCACTTTGACGCAAGAGGAGGTGTAAGTCGATACCAGGAACTGGTGACAGTCTCTCGCATGAGGATGATGACGTCACATGTGCAATCGACGCCCACCTCCTGATGTCAGTTGACTGTGACAGTAACGGACACCGTGCCTGATGATCACTCTAGTGCCCGTCCCCTCTATGGACGGCATAACGATGAATGTCTGGCTGGGAGTAGTCGTCTCCCGACTGACAGTGTACAAACACTACCTCCAAAGGGTGTACTGTATAGACACTGAACACTCACCTACCACAATTCCATGGGGAAATGATAAAGAAGACGCATCGGTGATTCTTCTGGGGTTGATGCATCCACTTAGCCCAACCCACCAACGATTTACAAGGGTGCCCCCTGCAGTCAGGTGGGGTGGAGTGACGTCACCATTCTACTACACCCACTTCTCCTCTCACCTGTTCTGGGTCAGCTTCCAACGACACCAAAAAGAGCATGCAGAATAGTCACAGTTAACACCGCTATGATTCACAGTATGGTGAAGATACTGTTACTCAGAGATATGATTTGTGCAATGGACGTCTATGTTGCCCTATTACAAGAGGCATATATTGCGATGGATATTTATGGATACAACTTGCAACACTCCACTGGAGATCATGTCAGGTGTGGGCTGGCGATATACATCCGAAAAGGGTTACCAGTCATAGACGTGACAATACTCCCATTCTCACAGGGCTACTATATTCAAAACGCGTATCATCAATCTATATACCGATGTCAGCATTCTGGTTTTTGCTTTTAAGACATCTCCCCCCCCCCCCACCCACCCTCTACTCCCAACTAGCCTGTCTCTTGGTTGTTTCGACCACACCATAGTTGGAGGTGACTTCAATTGCATGTTGTTGTTGTCTTCAGTCCCGAGACTGGTTTGATGCAGCTCTCCATGCTACTCTATCCTGTGCAAGCTTCTTCATCTCCCAGTACTTACTGCAACCTACATCCTTCTGAATCTGCTTAGTGTATTCATCTCTTGGTCTCCCTCTACGATTTTTACCCTCCACGCTGCCCTCCAATGCTAAATTTGTGATCCCTTGATGCCTCAGAACATGTCCTACCAACCGGTCCCTTCTTCTTGTCAAGTTGTTCCACAAACTCCTCTTCTCCCCAATTCTGTTCAATGCCTCCTCATTAGTTATGTGATCTACCCATCTAATCTTCAGCATTGTTCTGTAGCACCACATTTCGAAAGCTTCTATTCTCTTCTTGTCCAAACTATTTATCATCCATGTTTCACTTCCATACAAATACTTTCAGAAATGACTTCCTGACACTTAAATCTATACTCCATGTTAACAAATTTCTCTTCTTGAGAAACGCTTTCCTTGCCATTGCCAGTCTACATTTTATATCCTCTCTACTTCGACCATCATCAGTTATTTTGTTCCCCAAATAGCAAAATTCCTTTACTACTTTAAGTTTCTCATTTCCTAATCTAATTCCCTCAGCATCACCCGACTTAATTCGACTACATTCCATATTGCTTCTGAAAGGCCAACATCCTGGCTACTCACAACGCCGAGCCCTACATAGAATGGCGGAGGAACTCCGCCTTCTTGATGCATGGGAGAAGGTCCACAGTGCCGCCCCTGGCCACACACATCTTACAAGCCATCCTGCAGGTAGGATAGATTTCGTCCGTGTCTCTGACACCCTTTAGTCTGCAAGCTCGGTCGAAAAAATGGCCACTCGCCATTTCCAGCCATTGCGCACTCATGAGCACCCTCCTACTTCCTCCACATTCTGTCTGGCGAAGCCATGGGACATGGAAACTTAACACATCCCTCCTCCATGATTCGATTTGTCGACAGTGCGTCGCAGCAGTGTGGACTTCCTGTGAACACCACCTTCCCAGGTATCCCTCTATACTGACGTTTTGATTCACATGCGCCACAAACGAGTTGGACTAATTTATGAAAGAATCAGGACCGAGACACCACGAACAATTAGTACACTGTGCCACAAGAACTCGACAAACAGACTCGTCACATGAAACGCACAGGGAATGACAACACATGAAGGACAAGCTCCTTTCACTGAAATACAATAAGCTGCAGGGTATGGTGGTGAGTTCACACAGATTTAATACCGCACCCGAGGAACCACCATGCTCCATACCCATCTGATCTCCATCGTTGTTGCCACCAGCTGGTCTCCACACTCATCAAGCAAGACAGAAGTCGTGTCACTTCACAGACGACTATTGTCTCCAGTTGTGCTGACCACTATCGACAATTTTATGACAACAAGACCATGGACAATGCAACATATTAGGATCTTCTCCAACATGTCACACACATTCTCACTGCTACCGAAGCGACATCCTTAGCTGCGGCAATCAGTATGAGTGAGGCGGCAGATGCTATCGCCAAAGACGCAACGAACAAATCACTAAGCCCAGAAGGCCTTGCAGTTGAATTCTACTGGGCATTCCATGACCTGATGATCCAGTGGTGGATCAAAATGTTCCAGGAGCTGCTCAATTCTAACTTCACCGTACCAGCTGCCTTCGTCGCTGGCATTTTAATTCTGGTACGTAAACCATCCTGAGATCCAACTTTCACTGACTTACTCTTCTCAGTGTGAAGTATAAGATCTATGTGCACCTCTTGGCGATGTACATACACATGGTGATGGTTTCAACTACTGGAGCAAAAGTCACATGGCCATGGTGCTGGTTTCAATTACTTGAGCAAACGTCACACGGCCAAGGTGCCAAACTTCCTTGGGAAAATGTTGGGATCTCGCTTTGCTCTCCGTATCCTGCTGCCTCCGGGTGGCACTAGTATCAATTGACTTCAATAGCGAATTTGATAGGGTCTGACACTGGTTCATTTTATCAGTAGTGACGTATATGGTTTTCCCTCAACCATTCATTAACACCCTGCAATGCCTTTTTATCAGTATCATATCAAGTACTCCAGTCAACAGACGCCAGGCAGCACCGATTCCAATACTGCGATCTGTCAGACAGGGCTGTCCCTTCTCCACTGTGCTGTTTGTGATCGCCCTCAAACCCCTTATCAGAGGCCTCTTAGCCCAACTAATGGGAGTCACTGTATGCAACCATACCTTCCACTGCTGGGCGTATGCCTCCACCACCTGTCAGATACAGGAACAGATAACGCCATTGTATGGATCAAACAGTACAGAAGAACCTTGGGAAGCATCCTCAATGTGGCCAAATTAGCAGTTGCGAAAATCGGCCGTAGCTTTCGAGATGAAGAGGCACTGCTGTTGCTCACCTTAGACAAACTCTATTACCTGGGTATCACATTTACCAGACAAGCGACATACGGCGACATATGCCTACCACAATTTGCTTCGGATGATATGAGCCCACATCCAACACAACGTCCACTGCTCCAGAGAGTGGCTGATGTCAACACCTATGTTGCGCCCAAGGTGGTACACGTTACCCAAATTTTCCCTCTGCTGATGGTCCTAGGACGACAATTCAAGAAGGCCTTTGGGTACTTCATATTGGTGGGAACCATCTTTAAGATCCGCTATAACACCCCATCCTCCCCGTTTCAGCATGAGGACTTGGTATCGTCCACATTGGAGCTAGGACATCTACTTTATTCTTAACTACTATGACAAGGTGTTGGTGTAGGCCTTCCACATCCCTTACACTTAGCCTCTTCTAGCTTCTCAAGCTGGCCTCCCCTTTCTCTCCAGTCAGTGTCACCCACACTGCCCCAACATTTTCCCACTTACCGACCTACTTTGTCGATCTTAGGTATGTGTATCTTCTGGCCACTTTTACAAGATTTTCGCAACACACACCCAACAATACGTTGGAGAACCTCCACCCAGATATCTACTGGAGAATGGTGTGAAGAACATCCATGTCCCTTACATACAACAGACGCATGAGCCGTGTGGTGCTGCATTGCCAACGGTAAATACCCAACAAAACTACTAATCTAACGTATTGGACTGGCTGAATCACCGTTATGTACTTGTTGCCACAGGGAGGATACTGATGAGAATTGTCTCATGTGTCCATCGACGCATGATGTCTGTCAACTCATGCATGTTACCTTCACGCTCCGCCAACGATGTTTCGCTCGCAATTCCTCCTCCTTCTGGAGGACACATATTTTGCACTCACCAAGCACAAGTCTATCACATGGTTCATGGGCCTGACGATTGCCCACCTCTTCAGCGGCAGAGTGCACTCCAAGCTCAACTTTTGGTACTACGTTTTGGATGCTGACACTACACTTGAACGGATACCACATTACCACTGTCAATTTACCAGTCACATATACAGTGTAATTTATGACCTTCCCTCTTGAGTTGGAGCATATCCGACACTCGACGTGCCTGACACCTCATGACATCCTTTTAGGATGGGTGCGGCATACCGGCCTAGTTACAGACAGTGTGTGGGAGACGTGCTTGAAGGATTGCGCAGTGTGCAACCCTCATTATCTTTCTTTGGTATCTCTTTTGTTCGTCCTTTTTCTTTCCGTTTATTGTCATGGCCCTAGTGTTTGCGGGCCTCCAGATGCTAGAGAAATCTACTCCTATTGAGATTAGCCGAGACAAAAAGAAAAAAAAGACACCATTTAATGTTTCCCATTCTAGATTGCTTCCGTACATTTCCTAACCTGTCGCAGTGGTCGCCATGTGCCATGGGGACGTCGTGGCCAGGCCTCGGGTTGCGACCAGTACTCCCTCCGCCCTCCACCCCCTATCAACAGTTGTGTCACTTCCTTAACAAAGAGGCGTCGAAGGCAACTGTTCGAGTTAAGCGGAAGACACGGGTTAGAGTCCTGATCTGGCACAAATTTTCAACTTTCACCGTCGAAATGGTCGATACCCATCTGCGGCTGGCGTCGATCTTTCCTTCGAGGAAAGAGGTTATAGATTTTATTTGTGGGGGAGGGGAAGGGGAGGGGGAATAGAACGACGATACCGGACGATTAGGCTCAGTTATAGAGTTTTCTGACTTACCTGCGTACGAATTTATAATTTTTCAAATTCTTTCGACTTGGTCTGAAGACGTTCAAATGGTTCAAATGGCTATGAGCACTATGGGACTTAACATCTGGGGTCATCAGTCCCCTAGAACTTAGAACTACTTAAACCTAACTAACCTAAGGACATCACACACATCCATGCCCGAGGCAGGATTCGAACCTGCGACCGTAGCGGTCGCGCGGTTCGAGACTGAAGCGCCTAGAACCGCTCGGCCACACAGGCCGGCTCTGAAGACGTCAGCATCCTGAATTCTTCTGTTAATTTCATGTTTAACTTTGTGGTAGTGTCGACGTCTAAAAGATTCAACTGAATAAGAACGAAAATGGAAGAAGTTAATTGCAGACAGGCATATTTATATGAGTGCAAGAGAGAAAGTAAAGGCATTTCTGAAACAGAAATTCGTACTAGTAGCACAACATTGCAAGTAACATAATTTCTCTACGTGATCTTCCTGCATTTTTATGCACTTGATCCATCTGGGGACAAGCTTCCAAAGTCAGTCCTTCAAGAAGCTTTGTGGTCTCGTGCACATCCACGGTCATATCGCCTCTAAAACTTCGTCATGCACCTAAAACGTACATTCACACAGGTGCGCCTTCATCGGACCAGAAAGTTTAAAATCACTTGGAGCTAGTTCAGAACTATACGGTGTGTGCTATTTAACATTTGCGATAGTTTACAGATTCACGGACGATTGCAAATGCAGACACGTGGTTAATTGTAAGTTCATGCGCAGTAGCATCAATTCTGGAAGGACTTCAAACGCTAATCATTCGCTTAGCTGTCTCGCTATACGTGTCCGTTTACGAAGTGGATGACCTATCTGAACACTCTTTGATTCAGACTGTTTAGTCGATCTAAAAGTAAACGTGTCCCTCGTCAAATTTTTCCTTGACTGAGACAGCTATCAGCACTACATTATGCCAGCAATATCAGCGGCTTTAGCCCTTTCAGAGTGCAGTGAGTGAGTCACTCTTCTCATTCCTTCCACGGTCCACACAAAGGTGAGCTCAGAATGAAAAGCTTCGGAGCCAACTCAAAACAGAGTTATTGAAGAAATCCATGTAGCTAACGCACAGGAACTGGCTAAGGGGAGGCTATGGTCCAGATGCACGAAAAATGGGTGAAGTAAAGAATTTTTTCCACACAAGGGTTGTTTTAACGGATATCTTACCGCTTTATTATACGCAAATTTTTGTACGAAATTGTTTTATCTCATAACAAATTAAAAACTGTGGCTGCAGCAGTCAAATTATGCGCCTTGTGGAAATATTGTATAGCCTTATGGCGATTTACCAGGCGAGGTGGCGCAGTTGTTAGCACACTGGATTGGCATTCTCGAGGACGCCGGTTCAAACCCGCGTCCAGGCATCCTTATTTATTTTTTCCGTGGGTTCCCTAAATCGATTCAGGCAAATCCCGGGATGGTTTCTTTGAAAGGGCACGACCGACTTCCTTCCCCATCCGTCCCTAATCCGATGGGACCGATGACCTTGCTGTTTGGTCCCCTCCCCCAGACTAACATGTTATTTCTGAAACCCATAAAAAAATAAAATTCTTACATAATAATGAGTCTGGGAGGCCATCATGATGGTGTTTCCAAAAATGCCTCAAGATTGCAGCTATATCAATTTCTTGCCACGTTTTTATACGTTCAAATGTAAAAAGATATTTAAAATACGAATAGAAAAAGCTCCCGCTACGGCCCCCTAAATTTAATTATTTTTCATTAAAAAATCACATGAACTCGTTAATCTGTCGATACTCTAGACCGGTTCGCACACTGAAAAATGTTATTTCGAGGAAAGCGTGCTTAAAAGTTTAATAAATGAAGTTATTTCTAGACTTACGGTTAATCGGTGATCCTAGGACCATAGAGGAATCTACTCTCTTCGTCAAATATGCTGTGATTCTGAATTTGGTGCTGTAGTTTTTCATTCCGAGCTCTTTTAACAAAGTGAGACATTCGTTGCCCCGAAGCGGCCACGCGTTTCCTGTCAGATAACTCGGCGTAGTTTTTACTGTTCATCCCTGTGACGATTGGTAACATGGTCAAGGTCTTCAGAATAGATGAATATACCTGCAGCTATGTATGCTGCTATTTCAACAGTTTTCGCCCCAGAATGAAGATGTTTCGATACCTGTTTTCAAATGCACGCGTTGAAGCTCTCGTTGTCATTTTGCGTACTGGCGCCGCCGGTGCATATTTTAAGCTAATCTTCTTCGGACAGGAATTCGCATACTGATCGAATCTTTTCTTGAACTAGTCAACCGAGTGCCCACAACTGCCCATACTACGGTCGGCGCACGGTTCCATTCAACACGTTGTAACTTCTCAAATACTATCGTTATAGAAAAATCTTTATGCATACGTAATCTGTATACTTCGGAATTGTAAATTATGTAAAAGTTCATTTTTTTCATCGGCCTCGACCGTATCCTTCCCTTAAGGCGTGTCATTGTTGAGTCGGTACTGTGAACTTATGGAGAAGAAGAAAAAAAATTCATTTGTTTATTGATTTGTTCTCGTACACTTTAAGATATGAGTAATGTTGCTTATTGGAAAGAAACTGTGTAACTGAACAGTACACGAATGCAAAAACGCACTGTGATTGAGAGACAAACCGTAGCCATGCGTCAGGTTCGGCAGAGACTGCTTCATCGTTTAAACATTATCGTCGCGGCTTCCTGAAGAAGCGATGCTTAAAGGCAGTGCCACATGAGCTTCTCGCATTAACAAGAGAGACTCCTGGCAGGAGGCGAAACAAGGGCGAAGCGCAAGCAGTCATCGTGTGCCTGGTACGCAAAAAAGGAAAAGCGGCGGCGGGCGCGCTCGTATCAGTCCCAAGGGAAACGCAGGCAATGGCAGCGGGCGCGGCCTTATCTGCCTCCATTAAATTCCCAGTGTGGGGCCGGCTCCGCGCTGTGTCAAGCGCCGCCTATCTGGACGTCGTAACCAAGGACCAAGAAATTTACTCACAATCGTTACAAAACGCGGAACACTTCACTTCAGCCACAAGCTACGCCACTATGGGGCTCTTCGCATTTCAATTAACAGCACCGCCTACCGTTAAATTACGTACTTCTCTATCAGATTTTAGTTACTGTTCCAGATGAACAAGGAAATGTCAAAGGAACATTAACAAACGTGACACGACCCAGTGCAGACTCATTTCACGTTCGCGTCCGGACAGACAGAACTTTACTTCGATGTGTTTCAGAAAAAAAAAAAAAAAAAAAAAAAAAACAGTAAATAGAATGACATTCACAAATTAGGAAGAAACGTCACGCGACAGCAGTATCTCGGAAAAGAAACAGTACATGACATGAAACTTGAATGCATTCATGCCAGAACACTGCTACTTCATAAGCACACCGCATGAAAAACAACCCCCTGGATATACACTGCTACCGCCGGCCAGTGTGGCCGGGCGGTTCTAAGCGCTTCAGTCTGGGACCGCGCGACCGCTACGGTCGCAGGTTCGAATCCTGCCTCGGGCATGGACGTGTGTGATGTCCTTAGGTTAGTTAGGTTTAAGTAATTCTAAGTCTAGGGGACTGATGAGCTCAGATGTTAAGTCCCATAGTGCTCAGAGCCATTTGAACCATTTTTTATACACTGCTACCTCATAAGCACACTGCACGAAAAAAAAAAACCCTGGATATATCATGCAAATAGCGTTAACACCGCTTCTAGTTTTGAGAATGGACTCAGTTCGGCGAGAAAGAGACACGACAAGTTTCTCCAGGTAAGCAACATCCAGAAACAGTCACTCGTTGACGATCAGATCCTATAGAGTCACCAAATTGCCGGAGTGTTGACTGCTGTGTCTGCTGCTCCTAACAGCCCCAGGCGTGTTTTGTGGAATTAGCCTTGGGAGCGCCAGCCGTGACGAAACTATTCCATCTGGTGTGCAGGATGTATGAGACAGACGAAATAACTACAGACATCAAGGAGAATGCTGTAATTCCAATCCCAAGTAAAACCGGTGCTGACATATGTGAATATTACCAGACTATCAGTTTAACAAGACATAGTTGCAAAACACTAACACGAATTCTTTACGGAAGAATGGAAAAACTGGTAGAAGCCGACCTCGGGGAAGATCAGTTTGGATTCCGAAGAAATGTAGGAAACTAACGGTACGACTTCTCTTGGTAGATTGATTAAGGAAAGGCAAACCTAGGTTTGCAACATTGGTAGACTTAGAGAAACTATTGACAATGTTGACTGGAATACTTTTTGAAAGGGAATGAAAGGCTATTTACGAGCTGTACAGAAACGAGACGACAGTTATAAGAGTCGAGGGATATGCAAGGAAAGCAGTGATTGAGAGGGGAGTGACACAAGGTTTAGTCTATCCCAAATGTTATTCAATCCTTGCACTGAGCAAACAGTAAAGGAACCAAAGGAAAATTTGGAGTACGAATTAAAGTTCGAGAAGAAGAAATTAAAATTTGGAAGTTTGCCTATGATACGGGAATTCTGTCGGGGACAGCAAAGGACTTTAAGGGAACGGACAGTGTCTTGAAAGGAGGATATAAGACGAATCTTATCAAAAGCAAAACAAGGAATGCAAAGGAATTACATTAGGTGATGCTAAGGGAATCAGCTTAGAAAATGAGACGGTAAAAGTAGTAGATGTTTTTCCCTATTAGGGCTGCAAAGCAACTGATAATGGCAGAAGTAGAGGGGACGTAAAATGTAGACTGGCGATGGTAAAAAAAAGCGTTTCCGAAGCAGAGAAATTTGTTAACATTGAATACAGATTCAAGTATTACGAAGTATTTTATATGGATAAACTGTTTAGACAAGAACATAACAGACAGCTTTTGAAATGCGCTGCTACAGAAGAATCCTGACTGTTACATTGGTAGAGAACGTAATTAATGAGGAGGTACTGGATAGAATTGGGGAGAAAAGAAGTTTGAGTCACAACGTGACTAGAAGAAGGGATCGGTTGATAGGGGGCATTCTTAGATATCAGGGGACCACTAAATTAGTACTGGAGGGAAACGTAGGAGATAGAGTCCAGGAGATGAATGCAGTAGGCAGGTCCATGAGGATGTAGATTACAGTAGTTATTCGGAGACGAAGAGCCTTGCACAGCGTTGAGTAGCGTAGAGAGTTGCATCAACCCAGTCTTCGGACTGAGGACCGCAACAACAATTTAATGGGCCAGTCGAAGTGAGACAGGGTGCCTGAATGCTTGTCAAACCAGCTCTGTGAACACGGCTATTTTGGAAGAGTGGAGCGCTCATAGCATACTCATCATAAAGGTGTAGAAGAAAGGCAACACTTAGACACAGGGAACGTTGGAAAAAAAAAGGTCTAGTTCATGTTCAACGTAGCCTCAACGTGTGGCCCCAAGTGGCATGAAAAGCACCCAAAATGTTACAGAACCACCTCCAGTCTGGTCTACACGCTCTGTATGTTGCAGGTTAAACCGAACTCCTCAATGGCCGCCAGTGCACCTAGCGCCTTGCATCATTTCAAAAGAAGCAAAATGTCGACTTGCTGCACCACACTATATAGTCCACTTTATGCGTCGCTTGGTGCATTGAAGATCTGCAGCTACATATGGCACTGAGAGTAATGGCTTTCTGCAAGATCCTACACTCCGAATCTCTAGTGCGTACAGATACCTTTGCGTTGTTTGCTTGGAAACTTGTTGAGATGGTCCTGAATTCACGGACAGCAATTTGTCTCAGATCCCTGTCGATTATAATCTATATACGATCACTGATCTTACACCATGTTACGTGGGTGCGATTGGTACACCATTCCTTGTAGACACTGTCAACTACATTTGAGACAGCAACAAATTGGGCAACTTCATTCACTGTATAGTCATAGATACCTACAAACACGATAGATCTTGTCCATGACCCAGTCACGTCTCCTCGTAGACTCATATTACTGTCCTGGTTCCATGCAACTAACTGGCACGTCCACGGTACTTCAGCGTCTTGACACATGCTAGCAGTGAAAGGTCAGATGACCGCCTGGTGCAAGTTCTACACCATATATGGCACTCCAAATCGACCAATCTGCTCTTCTAACTCGGTGAAAAATATTTTGTCCCGTCAGCTAACAGAAGACAACCGTTAGAATCGTACTGTCTCACCTTTACGTAACAGATTGCGTCAATAGACGGTCCAGTCACATTAATGTGACCAACGCCGATGTTCGACGTCAACGTCCAACAGACACTCACAGACGGCAGATGGCAGCACTAGCAGTTGAATGTGTATAAGGCTTGCTGGGGGGACGCGAAAACAGTGCGGTCGTTGCAGCAATGCTGAGACGGAACGATTTATCTGTAGTACAAAAAGACATGATCATTTATTTTGGGCCAAAGATCAAAGTGGTTAAAGTGTACGGTGCACCGAGGTAACTGTGATGCACCATGAGACACAGATGACAGGGCTAAACGATGGTTGCTGAGATGTTTATGGGCGAACAGACGTGCAGCTGTTGAGCAACTGACCACTCAGATGGACGACGGAGCTACCAACAGTGACTCCTCAACGACCGTCCAGCGAACGTTGCTGTATGTGGGCCTCCACAGCAGGCACCTGTTTCATGCATCCATGCTTATTACTGTTCAACGGCGACGAAATATTTTTCATATATGGAATTTTCGCGCCAATACCGCAACTAGACGTCCACTGATTTGCGGAACTTGGCCTTCCAAACTGAATTACGTTTTATGCTCCATCGGACAGACGGCCGTTGGCGTGTACGGTATGAATCATCTGAAAGCAAACACCCTGCAACAGTTGATCCGATGGGTCCATGCTGGAGGAGGGAGTGTCATGATCTGGGGCATTCCCTGGTTGACCTCGTTATTCTAGAAGGCACAATGGATCAACAAAAGTATGCATATATTCTTGGGGATCATGTCCACCTGAACATACAGTCTACTTTCCTCTGCACTATGGCATCTACCAGTAGGACAATGCAACGTGTCACACAGTGTACTTGCAACTGAACATCCCGTGATATCAAAATCGCCGGATTCAAACCCAATGGAAAATATGTGAGACCAATTCGATCGGGCTGTTCGCGTCATGGGCTCTCAACCGAGAATCTGGCACAGCTGTCCACGGTACTGTAGTCGGTATGGCTTGACACCCCCAACTATACTTTCCAGAACCCCACTGAATCTGTTCCCGCACGTCTCGCAGCGTCCGCGCCTCAACAGGTGGTTATTCAGGCTTTTGACAGGTAGTCACATTAATGGGACTGGACAGTGTATAATCAAAACACCGTTTGATGCGGTGTGCGCTAGAGAGCTTACAGATGGGATAATAGAGGAATCAGTTACCTGACGAATTACAACGAAGGGACTCCAGCCATTTTATACAGATGTCATCATTTAATTTGTGCTCGTTTTTGAGTTTTTAATTGACTGTAACTAAGATTTACAACCATGGAAGGTTAAAAAGCTGTGACAAATAGTTGCTTCGATGGCAAAGAAACAGGGTTCTGGTTCTATGCCAGTATCATCTGTAGTGTTATCGATTACTGTGCATTCCAGACTATGTGGAAATAATAAACCTATGCATGCGAACGGCAAGCCATGTGTGTATAATTCTCAGCTCTTTACAGGAGGAAGCGTTTCAGTGGTGATGATGATGATTAGTTTGGGGGGCGCTCAACTGCTCGGTCATCAGCGCCCGTACAAAGTCCCAATTTTTTCACAGTCCAACTTTTAACTCAATCCAATCTAGCAACTGTCACGAATGGTGATGATGATGATGAGGAGGAGGAGGAGGATGATGAAGTGATGAGGCAGCACAAACACCCAGTCCTCTGGCAGAGAAAACCCCCAATCCAGCAGGGAATGGAACCCGGGACCCTGTGATCCAGAGGCAGCAACGCTAGCCACTAGACCACGAGCTGCGGACACGTTTCAGTGATTGCGCAAAAATTTACACGGCGGTACAAATAATTAAGGACCTTCAAATTCGATGTTAAATTCCAGTTTGGGAAGTAAATTGACGGTAGCTGTTATTTAATTCAATTCGTCGGGATGCCTGAACACGGTGTCGTGAGCTCAGTAAGCATGAAACGGATGCTTTTGACGAGGACGGACGGAAGATCGTTAAAGAGAACACCTAGAGCTTTGTGCATTTCCACGTGGGACTACAGAAATAACAAACGTAATGCTTAAGACATGTCCTGCTCATGGTGCAATAGATGAGTATTTCATCGTACAAGGTGAGAATGCTAAAACACACAGGACACGTACTCGAGAAGAATACCCACCAACCAGTAGCCAAGCGCACGAAATGGACAGCTACAAGTGGTTGGTTGGTTGATTTGGGGAAGGGGACGAAATAGAGAGGTCATCTGTCCCATCGCATTAGACAAGGATCGGGAAAGAAATCTGCCGTGCCCTTTCAAAGGAACCATCCCGGAATTTCCCTCAATGGATTTTTGGGGAATCATGGAAAATCTAAATCAGGATGGCCGGACGCTGGTTTGAACTGTCGTCCTCCCGAATGCGAGTCCTGTGTGCTAACCACTGCGCCACCTCTCTAGGAATAGCTACAATTTCACAACCGAATGCTGCAGAGAATTTATGTTTATCTTGTAGTTGGGAATAATTATTCCTCGTCGTTTTCAACTTTATTTTATTTTTGTTTATCAAAAGATGTTTCACCTAATTGTTTTAGACATTTTCAGTAGTCTACAATGCAGATTCCTGTTGTAACATTTTTTAACTAAAATATTTTGTTTTGAGTCAGATGCAAATTTTGAATGTTTCTTAGCAGCAATTTTATGTAAACTCATTATTTAATTAGCGAGAAATATAAGTAGATTAATCACTTTCTTTCCATTGTGCTGTATCCTACCACTCTATCTAACCAGAACACGGACGGCACCGGTGGATGTTGCAGCTCAAGTCCCCGGCTGTCCTCACAACACAGGCAGGATTGTGTATCAACACAAAAGCCCTCCAAAACACACTGGTCTGTTTTCATTTTAGATTTTGGCGGACACCACTGGAAAGTGCGGCGCCAGCTTCATCGTCTGCCGCACTAGTGCTAGTGCCCCCTTGTTGCCAAGGCTGTTTAGAGTACACTGCAGAAGTTTAGCTGCAAAGCCGTTACTCATTCTCCATACAGTCTCCATCTCTCCTCATGCGATTTCGATGTTTTTGGAGCCTTGGAGAAAGACATTCGTGGTCGTCGATTGCCTTCGGAAGAAAAGGTGCACCCCTGGAGCAATCATACAACCGTAAACATTTTTCCAGTGGAGTTATTGATGGATGCGTGATTTTCGTGGGCCACTTTCGTCTCTTCATTTTCCGTACATGACGACGTACCATCTGCAGACGAGAAAGATACCAAATTTGGCAGAATTTTTCAAATGAAGAACAAAAGGTGACCGGGGCAGAACGGGCTATAAAGGTAGACCATATCTACTGATAAAATATTCAGTAACCACGGTAACCAATTTTTTCCCCAACTGCGTTGTACACAAAGATAGCTCAGAACATGCTAATTTAGGTTGACTAAACTTTGATTGTGAAGAAAAAACTATGATAGACAATTGATATCTGGGAACGGTCCGGTAAGTTATAACGGAGCAGCGAATTCGCTAACTTTTATAGACAGACTGCGTGACTGACGCGCGACAATAGTTACAATCTTGCTAAACCGTAACAGACGTTGGTTTGGTAAACACTTGCCCGACTGATAGCAAAGCAGCGCCTCTAGATGAAACTAGACAACCGAGACCGTTCTGCATCAGTAGTCTCCCTTATGGACGCAACCAACAGAGGCATAACCAGTCAAGAAATTTTGTTGTTACAAAACATGCAGCAGACGCAGTACTTCAATTTCGTGAAGATGGCTGGCATTATCATAATGCCTGAAGTTTTGAATCACCCTTCACGAATGGACTCCATAGTCAGAGACTTTCGGACGGTGCCGTCACCTTTCCCCAGGTGCAATCGAGGACGAACTGCATAGCGCGGCTTGTTCAACATTTCAACGCCAATGGCATAGTAGGTGATACCCAATGAAGGGGTTTTTTACCAGATTATTCCGGTGCTGTAGTGTACAGACTGCTCAAACCGTTAAACCTGGCAGTGGAACCCCAAGACTTTACTTATGGATAATTTAAAACCAAGTCTCTTATATTGACGTGACCGTAGCTGCCATAACTTTTTTTGTTACCATAACTAGAGCGGTGAAGGCTATCGTGAGTGCATCTCTCAGTTACAAGGCCTGTCTCGGGACAGCAGATTTCAGTGACAGTCCTACTTCATATGGGGCCTTATTGGTACGTGATACGATCCTTGTTCAATCGTCAGATTAGCACTGTAGAAATGACTTATAGAAGGTTATTGCACCCTTTTTGGCAGCACGTCTTCCGCTCATTTGGGTGTTCGAACAAACAATGAGGTCATTTGGAGCCCTACAAGTCCTGTCTCTAGTTTTTTCCACATGCCAACCTCGGCAGGGCCAGGCTCGCTTCCACTAATATAGAACATGCTTCCTTTAGATTATCACCTATCCTTTGGAGGCTTCAGGTAGATTCTCCTACAGGAAGGTACGTTTATGAGCTAATTGTTTCATCATCCACCAAGGTCAATAGAGTTACTTCAGGAAAAAAAGACGTAGGTCTATAATTCTGCACATAGAATGAATGTGGATAAAAAACGTCACCCACATGTAGACTGAGACAGCGAGCCCGAGGGCAGGGCTTTATATGCGCCAAGTTCGTTTGGTATTAGCTTTTTTCTATTCATATGCTGGCAATGACCAGCCTTGCTCCAGATAGATAACAGAGCCTCAGCGATGATCATCAATGTGCCAAAATATCATCACTACCGTCGCTGACACTTTGGTAATTTCACAAACAGATAAAGAGCTATAGCGAAATACTATTGGAGTGCTGGGTCACTTCAGTTCTACCATAAAGCCAAATTACTGGTAGTCCAGACGCCAGAGGCCACAAATATATTAGGGCTAGACTTTTGTGCCAAGTTAGGCCTCATGGTGCATGGCTCCACCAGTCAGATACGGACCTCTTTGCCTAGTTGGCCCCTCCAGGACCTCCTTTTAAAATACGTCTTTATTTTCAATGGACAGACGGAATGTGTTAACAACTATGAGGCTCATATCATACTCTAACCGTCAGAAATCCAGAAGTTTGGCAAAGCCAGAAACCTCCTATTCACTTTACAGGACAAATTAAGGGTAGAGCTCCAATAGGTGTAGGATGAAGGTATCCTCATGCCAATACCCAACAGTTTATAGGCCACGCTGTGGATGGGTCCCTGTGTACCTCCGCTAAACGCCAAGTCAGTTGCGGATGTATATCCTGTCCCAAATGTCCAAACTGGCAGGTGGAACCATTTTTGCTAAAACAGACCTCCGAGCTGCATACCTTCTATTACATTTAGGTGAAAAGGCCTGATGCATCCTAATGATCAGCATTCTGTTTGGATTGTTCTAATACAACCAGGTGCCAATTTGAATTTCAAGTGCACTTGCATTTTCCTGCACTACCTGGAATAGTGCCAGTTAATCAGCAATCAGGATGTTGCAGCATACAGACATTGGTACCATGAGCTATCTGTTTTTCAAGGGGTCTTCCTCCTCCAGGGGGGAAACCAGCAAAACATTCTCTCCAATACTTGCAGTGACACGTACTGGACTTACTCCATCAAGACCAGTGGAGCGTTTTCTTCAGAAATTAGGTGGCTCGAGACCACGTATACTGGAGAAGTATCGATAAAGATATCAACCACACCCTCTTGAGAAAATGGATGGCCTGAGAGCATGTATATAGGAGAACTATCGATAAAGGTGTCAAGCACATTCTCACCTATTGCCGCACATGTCAACACCACCAGGCAACTCCAGCTAGGAAGTAATTTCAATGGCCAGCGCTTACACAGCCACGAATTCGTTTGGTCTCTGCAGGCCACTCATGGGTACACAATGACTCATTCTCATAGATGCATATACCAAATTTCCATAATTCTAAAGTTTGTGGTCCACAGCAGCGGCAAAACTATTCAAGCTCTGACTTGAATCTTCTCCACTAACAGTTTACCAGCTGTGATCGGCACAGGAAATGTCCCTAGTTTTCTTCCATGGATTTCCAGCAGTTTTGTGAAACAAATAAAATCCAAAATATGTAGGTGACTCCCTATCAGACTTCTTTTAACAACATGAGAGAACAATTTGGGAGCACTTTTAAAAGACAAATGGCCAAGCCAGAGCAGCAGTGCAATATCGAAGACGCTGACATGGTGTTTCTTGCTTCATATTGAACCACATTTGAAAAGGATGTCAGCCTAGCCAGAACCTTCATGGTCAGCCTCAGCAGACTAAGCTGTCTATAGTAAAGCCAGCAGCCCACAGCAACTCAGTGACGATAGGGTACACTCATCATTTCAGGCTCCACAAGGACATGTTGAAAGGTGGCTACACTGAGCCACAGCGCCAGAGATCGCGCTAGAGAGTATTGTTCCGCCGCCTCCACTGGCAGTGATTATTGAGAACTCGTAGTGGGCAGTGCTTTGGGAGAACTCGTGGTAGTCAGTGCTGAGATGTCGTAGTGAGGAGTGTTTGTTGAGATGAGCTAGTAGGGAGTGCTTGCTGAGATGTGATACTGAAAAGTTCTTGTTGAGATGTGATAGTAGCGAGTCGGTGTGGAGAGATTGTAATGTCTAGAGTGCTTTTCATCAATATAAATTAAGGTAACAAACTACTTTTCTTTTCTTTCTCATTATTTCAATGTCCTGAATAATGCGTCATAACAGGTTCAGTCAACAAAGCATCTGGCGTGTGTTCTTGTATTAGAGTGTAATTCTGGGTTTTTTGCGCAATTATAGTATTTCTAATTTTCTTTTATCACGTCAGTATAATTGGTATTTAAAAATTCTTGTCTTGTTGAAGAAGAACCGTGCCAGATGTGCGTTGAGTCATACTTCCACATACAGAACAGTTACACTTGTGCTTTGGTTTCGTAGGTTTTATAGTTGCTGGGGACTTAATTAATTAATTGTGTTAATGAAAATTTCCATTTCATTCTTGTTATTGTTCTATGCAGTCAGATAGCGTAATAATACTAGTCAGGGCCAACCGTTACGAGACTTCGTAATCGGACAGACAGCTACCAAAAATTAAAATTATTTTCATTTCATTATATATTAATTAAGCCCCCATGCACGTGGCGACCGCTGCCAGGATCGTCCCTTGGAATTCTTCTGATTGTAGAAATAGTAGACAGGATTGTTGTAGTAATTTGTAGTTTAGTAATTGTAGTCTATATTGCATGTGTAGATTTGGTAATTGTCATTCTTCTAATGGTATTTTTTTTTTTTTTTGCAAAATTTCATTTCTGTTGTCTTGTCTACGGGTTTGACAATTAGTGCAATTATTTCAATTGTTCAATTAATCGTGTTTGAGGGAAACATTTCGTGTGAATGGTATTGTTGGAAATAAGGAGGCATTGTGTGTAATTTTCGTACAGTGACGAGCTTTGTATGTTTTGTAAATGATTACGCGATCGATGAAAAAGGCAAAAATGATGGATAGTGAGAATGACGAAATTGTTAACATGGCGAACTCGCCAACAGAGGAAAACAGTATCATGAATAATGAAGTGGAAAACAATTTAATAAGACGGGAAAATAGTCCGGAACCATTTCAAAATTTTTCTCAATCAGAAAATTTTCAGAATTCGAGATTAACGACAGAAGATTCTGGAATAGTATCGAACACAGATAGCTTTACAGCTATGACGAAGGAAACTGGTTTTGTGGGAAATGTTAGGGGCGAAAAGAATTTTGAAACAGAAATGGACCAGTTGATGGGTGCAATATTAAATTTGGGATCACGAATGGAAACACTGTTAGACTCACTAGGATCTGAATTAAAAACACGGTTAGACGCACGAGGATCTGAATTAAGAGCAGCGATAAGAGGGTTAGGCTCACAAGTAGGAACAATTAAAACCGAGATGGGAACTTTGGGATCTGAATTAAAAACTGATATGGGAACAATGGAAACACGGTTAGACTCACAAATAGGAACAATTAGAACCGAGATGGAAACAATGGAAACACAGTTAGGCTCACGAACAGGGACATGTTTCAAAAACATGGAAGATGAATCAAAGAAAGAAATTAGAGAAGAAGTACAACCGATTTTGAAGGCTTACAATAATAGCTTAATTTCAACAGAAATCAGACAAGAGGAACAGGGTAGGGAACAGGAAGAAAAAGACCGCGTGATAGTACAGAAATTTTCAGAGTTAAATTTACAACGTGCACACGATAAGGAAGAAATATTTGAGAGAATCGAGGAATCCGTACCAAATGACAGAATAAATAACTTAACGCAACAGTGTGAACAGTTAACTACTAAATGTGACAATACCGAAACCCGAGTCGCGACATTTACGGAAGACGTAAATAATCAGAAAGAACAATTCGGTGACTCATCGGAAAGAGTTGAGGAAATTTCAGATAAATTGACAAATCTTAGTTTAAATGGGGACAGAGATTCGGATGATACAGCTCCATTACCATTTGCAGAAACCGAAGAGTACCAGAATCTAAATAAGCATGTTGAAAATCAGGGAAAAGTTAATGAACGCGTCAAAAGTAGAGATGGGCAAAACTGTTCTTTTCAGAGATTGGGTCAGAACTGTTCGCTCCCTGAAATGAATTAGCTCTTTTTCATGACTCACCACTCACTTACAATAGAAAATAAATGGAAGGCACATTGCCCTTTAAACTTGGTTTATTCCAGTACTATACCTGTATTTTGATCTTATTTGATCCTATTTTGAAGTAACACAGATAATGAGTAAGAATTTTGTATTGTTTATTGAAATTTCCACGATATAACAAAGTTTTTGATTATTGATTTATTTTGCACTATCGTGGTTTTTTGGGTGATCGGAAAATGTTGTAACTTGAGATTTACATTAACAATATATTTGGCTATAATGTATTAAAATTTCATTAACCTCATACAAATACATCGCAAGCCATATATTTTTAAAGTGAACGTTTCCTTCCGAAGACGCCTAAAATCGCAAAATCCGTACCAGAATAAGAAAAAAAAATATAAATTTGACTGTAAAACGAAAGTGCTGCATATAGCCTTACGCAGAATAAAACAAGGAAAATATTGGTGTATCACATTTTGCGATACGTTTATCGGTTCGCTCGTAATTAAGGCGTAAATTCGAGTATCCATAATAAAAATCCTATGGTAAGAGGAGTCATCAGGAACCTAATCTAATCAGTTTAAACAAATAAAAATAAAATAAAAACGATTGATGTATCCATAACATAATAATGTAATATACATAGCGGTATTACTACGAAGAACAATATCCAGTAGAGAGGAACTCCGATGCAGAGGCGCTGAGTCGAGCAGGTCGAGCCGCGAGCTGTATTACTGCATGAGCTGAGACGGCAGAGACCAGAGTGACACCTGAGTCGCCTTGCTCAACGCTCTGGCTAGAGTCGAGACGGTGGGGTGAGCGTTGAGCGGGCGAGTTCCGAGGGTGGGGGGAGCTCACCCGCTCCGAGCCAAATCGTCGGTTCCCTTGCGAGCAGGTTTTTGCAAGTAGTTCCTATGTTATCCGCTAGGTGGCTCTCTGTCCTGTTGCTCGCATCAACTGCCCAGAGGGCAGGACGTGCGACTGAAACGATCGCCGACAGAGTGCAATGCGAAGTTAAGCTGCGCCAGACACTGCACACGGCAGACGACGCACAGAGACGGCCCGGCATATGTGAAACACAAAATCCAATGGGGCACTGCACAATGCAGGCAGCCAAGGTAGAAGCAGGGCAGAGGCCGGCGCTGGCTGTGTTGTGTGGCGTGCACTGTGCTCTGACCAGCAGAGGCGCTGCTGATATGCTCCGTCTCTCTCTCTCTCTCTCTCTCTCTCTCTCTCTCTCTCTCTCTCTCGCTCACTGCCGTGGGAAACGTTTGGAGCTACCGTTCTTTTTTTCTGAATCACTGATTGTTCACTCCTTTGAAAGATTCAACTCTATGAATTAGTTCAAGAGCGGATCCCCCATCTCTAGTCAAAAGGGAATTTGAGGCATTACAAAAGCAAGACAAATATATTGAAAGCGAAATCGTAGGAAAAGACAGCAGACGAATTTTAGTATCACAGATAGCAGAGGGCTTTGAAGAAAGTAAATTGTTTCATTTACGGGATGTAACAAGAGAGCGCCAGTCGCGGGAACTTGACAATAATCGACATTGGGACTGGGACAGACGCGGTAGGTCTTTGTCGCCACGAGGCGAAAACGTTGACTATAAACACTTTTTGACTGTTCGGAAATTTAAGATCTTTCGCAATTCCAAGAATGACATACATCCATGTTCATGGTTAGATCAATTTACGTACGCACTTCCGCCAGATGTGCCACTAAGTCACAAACTGAATTTTATGTGCAGCTATTAAGTCCTCAGGGGATTCACTACACTAAGTGAATATGTGCCGTAGCGCTCACAGGGCCCCGAGCTGTAGTGGTGCTATTTCCCTTTTAGTTTTCTGCACCGCTACCTACTCTTTCACTATTCTTTGAATCTATAAAAACAACTCTTCTACTATCAATCTATCTAGACAGTAGGTAAACAATAACCGGATTTGACTGTTTTACCCAAAAGTGACTTCGGAATTACCGTTTGGACTTACTGTATCTTCTGCAGCATTCATTCGTAGTTTAAATGAAATTTTACCTGTTTATCTTCGTGACAATATTACTTCATATGTTGACGACATTCTTATTGCTAAACGTTCTTGGAGTGAGCATAACAAAATTTTGGATTCATTATTACGTATTTTTGCACGAGTTGGCATGACAGTGAACTTGGAAAAATCTGAATTTGGTCGTTCTCAGGTGAAATTTCTCGGTCACATTATTTCTACAGAAGGTATTCTCCCTGATCCAGAGAAACTAGACGCTATTCGTAATTATGCTGTTCCTACCACAAAACGTGATGTTCGTAGTTTCCTTGGTGTCTGTAATTTTCTTAGACGCTTTGTTAGATTGGACAATTTGGCCACACCTCGTTTATGTGAACTATCTGGAAAAAATTCTAATTGGTGTTGGGATGAGGAAGCTCAGTCAGAATTTGAACAACTTCGTGATGCTTTAGTTGCTGCTCCACTTATTTCACATCCGGATTTATCTAAAGATTTTTGTTTGGCGACGGACTCATCATACAAAGGCCTAGGTGCACATTTATTTCAAGAGATAGAAGAAAACGGCGTTGTAGTACAGAAGACTATTGCATTTGGAAGTCGTGTTCTCTCTAAATCCGAAAAGAATTATTCGATTACGGAACTTGAAGCTTTGGCTGTTGTTTGGGCTTTCACAAAATTTCGCACATTTTTGTTCGGTAGACATACTAAGGTTTACACTGATCATCGAGCTTTGGAATTTCTTATGTCAACAAAATTAACTCATGGCAGATTGTCACGATGGGCGTTGTACCTACAGGAATTTGATTTTAGTATTGTTTACATACAGGGATCTTCAAATATTGTTGCTGATGCTTTATCACGTGCACCTATGGGTTTGAAACAAAGTGCTGAAGAGGACTGCAAAGAAAACCATTATTGTTTGATGTACATTCAAGGTGTTGCGTTTGAGAACTTTATTTCATCTTCTTGTATTAGAGTGTAATTCTGGGTTTTTTGCGCAATTATAGTATTTCTAATTTTCTTTTATCACGTCAGTATAATTGGTATTTAAAAATTCTTGTCTTGTTGAAGAAGAACCGTGCCAGATGTGCGTTGAGTCATACTTCCACATACAGAACAGTTACACTTGTGCTTTGGTTTCGTAGGTTTTATAGTTGCTGGGGACTTAATTAATTAATTGTGTTAATGAAAATTTCCATTTCATTCTTGTTATTGTTCTATGCAGTCAGATAGCGTAATAATACTAGTCAGGGCCAACCGTTACGAGACTTCGTAATCGGACAGACAGCTACCAAAAATTAAAATTATTTTCATTTCATTATATATTAATTAAGCCCCCATGCAATGTTTCAGCAAGGGACAAACATCAGTGGGCACCGGTGCAGATTGTGTGACTTCTGAGCTGATCCATGTAAAAGGTCCAGCTACAAACCAGAATACAACCCAAAAACACATTAACCAGCTCTCCTTAGTAAGGAGTCAGGTGTCACCATCGATGATTCTTCTACGTTTTCTCTTCCAGAGACACCACATCTGATCCCCGAGCTTTAACAGCAGCTGACACAGCAACAGCAACTATAACAGTGGGAGTCCATCTGACAGCACGACCTCAGCCTCCAGGATAAGGACGCAGCCACGCTGAAGGCTCGCATCCCAATGGATGTCGAAATCGGGGACCCAGGTCACTACCGTCAGAGAGCACAACAACAGGACTACAGGAGATGATTCTATCATATCTCCCCTAGGGATGTAGGGACGCTGTATCCTACAACTCCATCTACCCGACTATGGATCCGACCAGCAGATGCCGTAGTTTAGATTCCCCACCAGCTTCACAACACAGGCTGGATTGTATATCATTATAGTGGGCGACCAAAACATGCTGGCCTGTTTTCAAGGTAGATTCGTGGGTGGTGGTGGTGGGGAGGGGGGGGGGGACTACATAAACGTGCAGCACCAGCTTCAGTAGCTACATCCCTGAAGGCAATGCTACATGTGCACGACTACTTGCCCGTGTCAGTCACATATCTGCAGAAACATCGAGCATGTATCAGTCCACCAAGTCTTGGGCATGGCCGTCCAGGCACAGAGCGGTCAGTTCCAACCACAGCACCAACCAAGGAGAATCGCCACAGCAGCACACAACGAGCTGCCAGCAGTCACAGCGAGAGCCATCGCCTCCAAAGACCTTGACCTGTCAGACACTTTGCTCCTGGGACAGTATGTGCAAGTTGAATTTTGATTTTATGATAGTGCTTAGTAACTGTCACATGTGATAGACGCCCGCCGAAATTTGAATAATTTGAGTTTTATCAGTTACTGCAAATGAACTGGTAACCTCAGAGACACTGTAAAATAAAATCGGGGAGATTACAGTTTGTGCGTTTTCAGACTTTATGGAATTGTGACCCTGAGCACATTGTTTGTGGAAGACTGCATTTTTCTGTTTTTTTTTCTTTTTTTTGTAGTAAAGCGTTATATATTAGTACTTCTTGGGAATGTTATTGGAGTGTGAGAACTCACTTTGGCCACCACACACTGGACCGTCTATTAGCACTTCTGGACTCAAACTTGATTGTGTAAAAACGCTTCACTTACTTGCATGTCACAATGTTTCCACCGTGAGAGATTGTATGATGGTAAGACACGAGAGGCACTCCCTGGAGGCTGACCGTTCAAATAATAGTAAAGCCATAGAAATGTTAATTTTTCGCTATCATTTAAAGTCGCTTAAGCATAATGCTAGGACAGTTCCTGTAAAATGGAGAATGCTGATTTGCTACCCAAACCCGAGCTCCTACTCTGTTTTAGAGGACGTCATCGTCGGTGTGATACCAAACTTTAATCTTCCTTTGATAACACTGCTGAGACTGTGACTGCAGTTACTCTGTTGCCAAAGTTAAGCTTCCACCGAACACGTGTAATACTAGCAAACAACTTTTTTTCTTTTTACAAAATTGCCTCGTGTTTCGAGTGGGATGAGATTGAGTACATCACCAAAAGGTGCATTTTATTAGGTTACATTTTGTGTGTCTTATTAAAGTTGAACGACATGATTAAGTGGTCAAAGCAGTGACGAGATTCAAATCCCTGTCAGGCCCTCCCGAGTCATATTCTACGCGCTTTCCCTAAATCATTTAACATAAATCCCATTATGATTCCTTCGAAACAGACGGTCACGTTTCCTGTTTCGCCTTTGCTAATCCGAGTTCATATTCTTGTCTTCGGTGGGCTGTTAAATCTAATCTTCTTTCACTTTTCGTTTAATACAATGAAGTGGTCTTAATATTCAAATGCTAACTGGAGGCATGATCAAGATTCCTATCTAGGAAGGACCTAATAATATCCGCTGGTCTCAGCTACCATTTATGAATAAAGTCTATACTTATTTTATCATTTCAGCTTTGGTTGCCGCTGACACAATCTACAATAACGTTAATCTTACTTCAACAAACCCTTTCCCAGTTCCATGAACTTTCTAGACAAATTGTGGTAACGTAATACCCTTTCACGGGAGAGATGCCTGTTCTATTTCTCTATGATCATGCAATTTTTCTCCTAAACATTCCTGCCAGATTTGGAAGAGACGGTGAACTACATTAGTCGATAACCAGACAGTGGACAAAGGTCTCCGTTTAAATTTCAAACCTCCCTGCTAAGTTTTGAAGGACTTGAACTGAAGACACGCATTAGGAGGGATGGAGTGAGTATAAAATATATTAGACAAGTTCACTTCATAATCATTGTTTTATTCTTCTTATTTGTTAATTTGTTTGAAAAATTTTGACTACTTGATTATTTTTACTTAGGACGCTAATTCATGGCAATTTAATTAGTCGAAGTACTGAAATAAGAAACTAACGCGGTAGTCCTGTGCTTCTCAACTAATGAAGTAGAGAGAGTATCCACTAAGGAAATTACAGAACCGCAGATATGCGAATTTCGACATGAAATTTTGTTTCACTCTGTTTAAATCAATGTTTACAATAAGATAAATTCTGCAATTTATCTCAGCTAGAGAAATGAAATAGATGGATAAGAATCATCGACTCTGCTTTTGTAGTGTGGCGCATGACAGCAACATAACATTTCTGAAGTAATGAGACGTGACATACCGAAGGGTAGCATACATCTTACAAGCTCTGCCCAACTTGCCCCCTCTAACCCCCCCCCCCTCCCCCACCCTCACTCTTGCCGTCTCATCAAAATGAACTGCTTCGGCTAGTCTTCAAGAAACCTGCTCTGCTTTGTGTTCATGTTTATGTTTCTTTCAACCTACGTTTATCCTGATCGACTTTTATACGCTCAACAACAATGCTGCCATTTATTTTAATGATAGTTTACATAAATTCGAGCACCGATTAAGGGCCGGCAGCATCAGCCCATTGTTCTCCACACCTCTCGAACAAAGAATAATCGCTATGAAAACAAGAAAATAGCGTATTGTGCAGAAAAATACCCATACCGATGGCAAGAAAGGGAATTAATTTCAAATTATAAATCAGTTTGTTAATTATAAGTCTTAAGAACCGTAAAAGAAAGTACACCTTGGCTACCGTGACAATAAGCAGACAAGCCGGCCGGTGTGGCCGTGCGGTCTAGGCGCTTCAGTCTGGAACCGCGTGACCGCTCCGGTCGCAGGTTCGAATCCTGCCTCGGGCATGGATGTGTGTGATGTCCTTAGGTTAGTTAGGTTTAAGTAGTTCTAAGTTCTAGGGGACTGATGACCACAGCAGTTAAGTCCCATACTGCTCAGAGCCATTTTGAATAAGCAGACACCCAAGTGTTTGTCGTTGTCAAACGTACCTGTATTTATTGCTTTAGACCTAGAACTGGTGTTAAAACGCTAACGTCGGCTTCTATGAGGTAGAAATTCCCACCTCAACTGAATGCTGGGATGGCTCCTTGAATATTCATACGAACGATTTCTCTGGTCCTTGTTGCGCATTTGAATTAGTGCTTGTATCTATATTCTACGCCCGCATCTCGTGGTCGTGCGGTAGCGTTCTCGCTTCCCACACCCGGGTTCCCGGGTTCGATTCCCGGCGGGGTCAGAGATTTTCTCTGCCTCGTGATGGCTGGGTGTTGTGTGATGTCCTTAGGTTAGTTAGGTTTAAGTAGTTCTAAGTTCTAGGGGACTGATAACCATTGATGTTAAGTCCCATAGTGCTCAGAGCCATTTGAACCATCTATATGCTACGTTGTGTGTGGAACGATTCCGATGTTTAGGCTCAGCTACATTAACGGGAAATGATGCATTATCTGATCACATAAGATTCCAGAATTGGTTTACTGTTCTTAAGGTACTGCTTGAAATAGGAGTTAACTTTTGGTAAGGAGCGTGTAAGTATACTGAGTGCGAGGGCTATGTACTGTGATAGACAGTTAGTCTACCCGCGATTCAGTCGCAAGTGAGATTCCGCCAAGAGAATCGGCAGCCGCTGCAACGGTTGGGCGGTATAATGTAGCCAGAAACGTATTCATTGGCAGGGCTTTATGTATATTTCTCGATGCAGCGAATCTGCAGAAACACATCTGAGAATAGATGTTTTTATCTGCAGAGGTTCGAATATTCAGTCACATCTCGTATCGCAAAAGCAATTTCCTGCAAGGCGGCGTGCAGCCTCGCTTTACAGCTTACACCGTAAGGGAGCGAATTCGAGAACGGCTCTGCGCCGCGCGCTACATCATAAAAGCCGCCTTCAACTTCCTCTCCTGGAGAAACACCAAAGGCGGCGTTTAACGAATTCTGGCCACGTCCAGCCATCCGTGTGCAGGGCTCGTGTATCCAACGTCGCTTGTTCCGACCACATACAGATCGATGACTTTCTTGAGCCACAAGAACGTGAGAGCGCACTCTAATTCTGAGAGAGAGGAAGTAGACGCACCAGTTCCGCCAACGTGGACGGATATCTGCAGCTGCATCAGCTTATTAGGAAAATCACTGGCAGAATTTCGGCGCGGAATTTCTTAAGGCCTACGTCGTAGCGTCTTTTACTCCTGCGATTTGCGTGGAGCTAACCGAAATCGTTGTATAATGGAAACAAAAACATGTGTGAACAATAACAGGTAACGCCATTTTATTTAATCGAGATATGATCCATCTGAGGTGACAGACTTCGACGTTTGTTTCGGCTTCCCCACGACAGTGCGATCGTGAGGACAAGATTAGACTACTAACAGAGCGCACAGACACATTTAAAGTCATTGTTACTGTGCTCCGTACTAAAATAGAACGGGATGAAAACCTGCCTGACAAAAAACGTGAAGCATCCACAAGACATGGTTAGATATCGATGTAACTACGTTCACGTACACCCAATAGGTAGGTATGTAAATGGTTAGAGTTGCAATTCTCGGCGACAAGCAGAAGAGCCACCTGTTTAGAGATGGTACCTGATATGGTAGCGCATATAAAGGACGTGAATCGCGTCAGATGTTGAATATTCACTGTGCAGGACACGGAGATGTCACATAACTGTTAGAGGCAGCGTTATTAGCACCTGACACAACTCGAATGGGGCCTCATTATGGGTCTCCATCAGGTCGGCTGATTGGATCGAGAGCTATCGAGATTTGTGGGGCATTCGGATGTGACAGTGGTCCGATATTGGACTGCGTGACAACGTCGTCAAGTTCCAGACGACCACGCCTCACCACGACAGGGAAGGATTGCCTGATTGTGTTCCAAGCACATCGTAACCCCTTCACATCTGCGCCTGCCATCTGTAATGTCTCTTGCAGCGGTCTCTCCGCGATATTTTCAGAAATTTTATAAATTACATAACTCAGTACATATCTCGAAATATCTCTTCTTATCTTACCGATTATCAATTCAAAGTAGTTTCAAGCCCAATTATTCCTTGGAGCGTCCATTTACTCCATGGAATAGCTTCTCTGCTATCTATGTTTTCTCTTATAAAAAGAATGGGGGACTTCTTGCCGATTAGTCGTGAAAGGAGGATGTATATGTATGTATTGTTGGGCTAGTCGCCATCTTGATGAGACTGTGTATGAGAAGGATTTTAATACATGAACTAAACTAAAGTAAGTGTGTTCGCATATTATTTAACTGTTTATTATTAACAGTGTCTGCTTACTACGCTGTGTTGCACGGGATCAGTGGGGAACGTCTGATTTACACTGGACGAACCTGCCGTTTTGTATGCTCAAGATATCCAGTTACTTCAAATAAATAGGCTAACACGGTCTTACCAGCAGATCTCCGGTCTTCCCCACGTGATCACCGAAAGTTAATAATTATTACAAATGTTTCCAGGAGATCGACTGACAATTTTCGTCACACCGAGACTTCGAAATTGCTTCACTGCCTTATGGAATTTAAGTTAAGCTAAATTTAATCAGGATAGAACAGTATTGAACTGTGTGAATGTGATAAGCCTGCTTTGTCAATGAAAATTCCCTTAATATACGCATGTTTTTACTATCCTGATCAGTGAAGCTAAATCAGGCCGGTGTGAGAGAGGTTTTTAAATTTTTGATCCCACACAAAAAAAAATATATATTAAATTTGGCTTCACTGTGACAGGACTCATTTTTGAGCATTACTTAAACATTGTGTGAATTTTCTGTTGCATGTGCACATGAGAAAAGAAGACGAGGCCTGTTCCAGAAGTCACAATTTCGCCACAACCTACGAGAATGTCGTTCAGGCCAGACAATATAAAATTAAAATTTTGTAGATAGAAATTTAGAATAACTTTTTAAATGTCTATCGGTTTGAATTAGAGTGATTAAGTGAATGTTGGGTTGAACTTTAGACAGGAAGTGTTTATTATAAGTGAGTATTATGCAAAGTTTAGGTCAGTAACATTACTAACTCAGATGCGAGTGACTTTATATATTTGTTGTTCTGTGTACTAATGGTTCTTACTAGTGCGGCTTATAAAATGGCAATGCAACGGCAGAGCGAATCACAACAGCCCTCAGCTGTTTCTGAGGTTAGTGAAACATTAGACGCTAGCTTAACTGAAGTAGTGCCTAGCTGCAGCATTAGTCAGGCCCCACAACAAAGCTTAAGTGTTTCGATGCCATCTGAGCAGGACGAAATAAACCCATTGACTGTAATCATGCAGCAGTTAACACTGTTAGCCAAAAATGTAACAGACTTAACTAAAGCGCAAATAGAGACTAAAAGGGAATTAACTAAAGCGCAAATAGAGATTAAAAGGGAAATGAATGAACAATTAGCAGCCAATCAAGTGAAAGTCCAGGAGCAATTAGAAGCTAATCAAGCGGAATTAAATAATAAATTAGTAGAGAGTTTTCAGAAACTTGATGATAAATTAAATAAAACTGCGGAAGAATCGAAAATTCAGTATGAAAAGACAGAATTAAAATTAGCTGCTCAAATTGAGCAAGTCACTCAGCAGTGTAATGAAAATGCAAAGAAGTTACGCCTAGAGCTAACTGAGTATGTTGCTACTAAGCTTGATACTATTAAAGAGCAGGTCGAGTCAGTCCCACAGATAGTTCAAGCACAAGAACAGATGCAATGTTCTATGGCGGTAATTCCGGTATTAGTTGAAGTTCACGATGAATTAAAGCAACAAGTAAATGAGATGTCAGCAGATATGCAGGATTTGAGACAATCACAAGACAAGATCCCGAAGGACATCCCAAATTTGGATAAATCCATAAATAACATAAAGAAGAGACAAGACGAGGTTGATCATAAGGTAAACATTCTCGCGGGAAAATTCTCGCAGTTAAGTTTGGAAAGGCAAAGCATTTGTTCAGACAATATTGAACATACGGTCAGAGCAGCTATACAATTTATGACCGAGAGTTCTGAAGAAAATTGATTTAATGAAGGTTTTCGAGAAGCCAAAGAACAACTAGGCGAATAACTTAAACAATGGAAAGAAAACATTGAGAGATCTTTAAATCTGTCTCGAGAAGATTTGTGTTTCACGCAAGGAAATGAACCCATAACAAGATCTATCAATGAAGCTACATTATTTACCCGACCAAGTACAGACAGGGACATTAATGCACACGTTCGTTTTTGCAATCAACATCAATCACAACACTATGAGGGTAGTCATTATGACTGTAACTGTAAAAGCAATACTGAGGAGAAAATGTTGAAACAACGTCAATTCCAGATCTACAACCCAGACAAGAAAAATGTTCATCCCGTAGTGTTTATAAGAAGTTTTAGGGGAGTATTGCCAAAAAGTTGGAGTGAGTGGCAAAAGGTTAGTTTCGTGACCGGTTATATTCAGGGGTCAGGAGCTATATGGGCATCTGATATATCAACTTGGGACATATATGAAGATTTTGAACGAGCATTTTTATCCAAGTACTGGTCTGAAGGAGTACAAGAACGTTTAAGGCAGGAGGTATTATACCGGGAACCTTTTTCCTTTTCACGTGGATCTTTAAATAAATACTTTGAGAAATATATAAACAAATCGCGGTATTGGGATAAGCCTATGCCTCTACAAGACGTGATTGGCATATTAAAATCTCGACTTTCGGCCAGCATCAGAAATAGAATGCTGTATATTAATTAGCATGACCTTGACTCTTTCATGACTACGCTTGACACTATAAATGTGATCGAGGAAGATGAACATCGGCCAAGACAACCGGTTATGCAGAGAACAGCGATTGAGGCGCCAAACGCAAACCGGAACGGAAACGGATTTATTATACTAGGAATAGTCAGAGATTCAACGGAAACAATTGCAACGGAAATGGAAATTTCAATAACAGTGCTGCGAGGGGCAGATTCAGAGACAATCGAACGGGTCGCAGATACAACCCAATGTTTGGAAATGCAAGAGATTACCAGAACCAGCAGTCTTGAAATAATAATAATAATGCGTACAGAAATTCTGACCCTAGATTTGAAGCAAATAACACAACCAGTCATCAACAACAACCAGTCATAACAGAAGTAGTAGATGATTCAAGAGGACATACTAATCGACATTTTAACTGAAGAGGGCCGCTTTATGCTCCATAAAGTCGGCTGGGGAATACAAAAGGGGCAAACCTGTTTTAAACGAAATTAATTCCGTGGCAATGTTGAGATATAATGAAGTCGAATTAATGACAGATGAATTGGCGAGAGACTTAGAGGCCTGTGTAGTCGAAGATAAAAGGGTTCCTGTGTCTGAGATCATCACAGAAGTGGGAGGAATTTTAACCAATGTTGTATTGGACACAGCTTCATCTACAGACGTAGTATCCGGAACTTTGTTTCGCAGAATTAGTAAAATTAAGAAAATCCCTGTCCTACCAGTACAAAATTGCCGAGTTATAGGTGCAGAGGGAGAAAAATCCCGGAACGTCAAGGTACAAACGCTTATAGAGATAAAATTGGGAAATGTAGCTAAACAATGCACATTCCTTGTAGTGGAAAAGTTGTTAGTAGATTGTATTCTTGGCATTGAAACTTTGCAAGCCTGCAGTTGCAAGTTGGACTTGGTAGAAAAAAAGGTGCATTTTAAAATCGAAGATCAATTTGTTACACTGATCTTACTGAGGAAGGAGGCAGTGTATGAGCGATATTTCCGTGGTGCTGCTATGCAGTTGATTTGTGCTGAAAATAATAATATGTACCGACTACCAATCAAGTCAATTCAAGAAGAGGATTTCAGACAAACAGTCGAACAGAAGATTGCTGAGTCAGATTGCCTAACGGATAGTCAGAGGGAACAATTATTCAATATATTAACAGAAAATGAGTCAGTTTTCGATGAAAAGCCCGGAATTATTAGAGGATATGTTTGTACATTACAGATTAAGCCCCATAAGATATTATGCCGCACACACTATCCCATTCCCTGGCGATTAAAACAACCAGTTCAGGAAGAGATACAAAAAATGTTAAACTGGAATCTTATTGAACCGTCGAACGGCCCATATTGTTCTCCGTTGCTTGTTGTACCAAAGCCAGGAGGATTGGTATTAGATGCAAGGGAAATTAACAAAATTATAGTACCTGTGCGCACACATCCGGAGAACATCGATGAGTTAATACAGAAATTTCAAGATGTATCCTATTTAACCAGTATTGATTTGAGAAGTTCGTTCTGGCAAGTCCAGTTAGACAAGGACTCAAGAAAATATACTGCTTTTATATATGGAGGGAGAAGCTATCAGTTCAAGGTCGTTCCGATTGGTCTCAATATCAGCTCTGGAGTTTTTATTTCTGCGTTAGACTATGCCCTAGGACCAGAACTACGTAGTCGAATAACAATTTTTGTGGACGATCTATTAATTGCCTCTAAAACTTGGGAGGAACATGTACAACTTATTACGAGGATTTTTGCTGTGTTCAAACAAACTGGTATAACGGCAAATCTAAAAAAATCCCAATTTTCTCTACAGAGAATTAAATTCTTAGGACATATGATTAATGCAAAAGGCATTCTTCCAACAGAAGCGAAGATTAGTGCGATAAAAAATTTTCCAACTCCAAGAAACAGAAGACAACTGAAAGGCTTTATAGGCTTGGCTTCATTTTTTCGTCGATTTATTAAAACTCAAGCAATGAACTCTGAAGCACTAAACCGGCTCCTGAGGAAAGATGTACCATGGCAATGGTCTAATGATTGTGAAAAGGCTTTTTGTGAAATTAAGGATCAACTGATAAATGCTCCGTTATTATACCACCCTGATATGAATGTCGGATTCTGTTTAGCCACTGATTCATCAGATGTGGGATTAGGATCTTGTTTATTTCATGGGAAGATAAAATTCGCAATGCTCTCATTAATATTACGGAGAAAGCAAGACAACGAAAGGAAATCCATGACAGAAACACCAAACGGATTCAGACTTTCAATATCGGACAAAAAATTCTTTTAAGAAGACACATCAAATCATCAAGGTTGAAGAAGACCATCAGAAAATGGAATCTAATTTATACAGGTCCATATATAATAGTTGATATACCGAATCCTGGTGCGTATTTATTAGCATATCCGGATTCTGGAAGAATAAAAGGATTATTTCCCCATGTAGACCTAAAGAGGTACTTTTAAGGAAAGTGTTTCAAATTAAATGAAAAGTCTGTATGAAGTATTTGGGTGTTAAAAATGAAGTGCGAAGGACAGTATGCCTCAGCTACTGTGATAGGTTAAATGACAGCATGCCAAGCATCTGTGATAGTTTAATGAACAGTAAGCGATTGCTTCTGTGATAGTATAGGAATATTTAGAAAAGTAAGTGGAACTGTAGCTATTGCTGCTGTGAAGACTTACGGATTATCTGTCTACACGATGATCACCAAAGAAGCTTGTGCGTGTGAAGTAATATACATTCAGGGAGTGTTAATCTCCAGTGAGAATAAGTTTACTGAAACTATATGATCGAACACGGCGCTTGCGTGTGAAGTTAGTGTTTGTAAACTGACAGTTCACAGGAGAACAAATGAACCACGTTAGGAAATTAGAATCGATTGCTACTGTCCACAGATATAAAGACTCGCTGGTTTTTTTTTTTTTTTTTTGGTGCGAGCTAAATTCTATTCAAGAGAATTTAATTAACCAGCTTAGTGTGTGTCTATAAAATTAGAGTTAATAAGAAAGTTCTTCATTGAATTTGTAATAATGTGTCATTTTCCAGTTGGATTTGTTTATTGTTATACTGCATTCATATATGTTCATGAGAAAATGCGGCATTTAGAGTATAAAAGAGAAAAAATTGAGTGTCAATAAATACTAATTAAGATTAATTTCAGCTGGAGTGGTCATGCAGTAAGACTTAATTAAACGTTCTCTTTCAGCAAAATTTCATTTTAATCATGTATGGGTAAGATATAATTTTTTTTGGAAATTGTCTCAAATAATAAAGTTTTTAATATTCTGACATGCTATCCACATTCGTACTTGAAACCAAATTAGGAAAGATTCAGATCTAGTTCCACCTGGAAAAGCCAACGAAAAAACAAATTAAATAAATAAATAATTAAAACCAGGATTAGAACCTTTCGGCTTACTCAAGAAGATGAATGAAATTATCCATGTTTTCAAAAATTGTTTTCCGATCTGGAGTTGTGATATTGTGCAACTACAGTACCGATTAAGACACCTAGGTGTGGAAAGTATAAGACGAATGGATTTTCCCATTCCTCAGATGGAAGATTGGATGGATCAGGTCCATATTTGAGTTCAAAATGAATCTGGAGAAATTCGACTAACCCTTCTCTTCCAGGAATCTTTAATAGTTGACCATTCCTTAGATGAATTTCGATTGTTTCATGCCACAATCCTGAGTACCTGTTCCTGAGGTTCCTTCTGGTCTCTCAACTCCGTTACGTCTCCTGTCCGGTACGCCAATGCGACGCCTGTCCTCCGTGCCGTGTTCCATGATCCTGTTCGATCAGTTTCACCGCAGTTCAGCAGGACATCGATGAAAAAAAATTTTCAGAAGATTGTAAAAAATTTGCATGTGTAAAAAATTTTTTTTTGGCTATGAGGCAGATTTTATCTTTCCTATGAATTCTAGAATATCTCTCAAATTTCTAAATTATTCTGTCTTTCCTATCATCTGTGATACCTAGTTGGGGTCTAAGCCTCCAGGTTTTCCGGGGTTTCCCTGTGAAGGCCAGTTCCTGAATAGGTAGACCTGATTAACAACTATGTATGTTCATCTTCCCTGGTTGTGTACGTGGGATGCGGGTATGCCCCAGTACACGTGAAAGCAACAACTAGGTATCTAGGTAACGAAGATACCAAATCTCTTTCAATTCTTGTGATTAAAAAAAAATCTTACTAACTTCTTAAAATTTATAGGAACGTATGTTCCACAAATTCTAACCAGTTAGCTAAGTCAATAGTTAACTCGCAAAGTGGATACATATTAACTTTGCTCGCTGCGAGGGGCGATGTAATGTCTCTTGCAGCGGTCTCTCCGCGATATTTTCAGAAATTTTATAAATTATATAACTCAGTACATATCTCGAAATATCTCTTCTTATCTTACCGATTATCAATGCAAAGTGGTTTCAGGCCCAATTATTCCTTGGAGCGTCCGTTTACTCCATGGAATAGCTTCTCTGCTATCTATGTTTTCTCTTATAAAAAGAATGGGGGACTTCTTGCCGATTAGTTGTGAAAGGAGGATGTATATGTATGTATTGTTGGGCTAGTCGCCATCTTGATGAGATTGTGTATGAGAAGGATTTTAATACATGAACTAAACTAAAGTAAGTGTGTTCGCGTATTATTTAACTGTTTATTATTAACAGTGTCTGCTTACTACGCTGTGTTGCACGGGATCAGTGGGGAACGTCTGATTTACACTGGACGAACCTGCCGTTTTGTATGCTCAAGATATCCAGTTACTTCAAACAAATAGGCTAACACGGTCTTACCAGCAGATCTCCGGTCTTCCCCACGTGATCACCGAAAGTTAATAATTATTACAAATGTTTCCAGGAGATCGACTGACAATTTTCGTCGCACCGAGACTTCGAAATTGCTTCACTGCCTTATGGAATTTAAGTTAAGCTAAATTTAATCAGGATAGAACAGTATTGAACTGTGTGAATGTGATAAGCCTGCTTTGTCAATGAAAATTCCCTTAATATACGCATGTTTTTACTATCCTGATCAGTGAAGCTAAATCAGGCCGGTGTGAGAAAGGTTTTTAAATTTTTGATCCCACACAAAAAAAAAAATATTAAACATCCATGAACACGTAATGGACTCCCTGCAGCTTTCTGGTGGAGGCTAGCAGCAACCGGACTAGAGAATTTCCGTCAAACAGAGAGGCTGCCATTAAGGCCAGAACACAAACAGTTCCCTTTTGGAGTGGAGCCGTGACCGGAAAAAATCGACTGCTGTGTTCAACGATGAATCGCGGTTCTGCACTGCCCCGGATGACCATTTTCAGCGAGTATGGCGGTGACCCGGAGAGAAGTCTCATTCTTCCAATGTATTCAGGAATCAAAACGGTGTTACTCTTGGTTCATGGTCTGGGGCGTCATTGTGCATGATTTCAGGTTCTGGTTGTACTGATTAAGGGAATTCTGACGATCCAGCGGTACGTCAAGGACATCCTCAGATGTCCACACATGGAACGTGTCTCTCTGAAGTGTCTGTATAACGTTGAGGTATTCATGTGGCCAGCAACATATCGTGATCTGTCGCCGACACATATGTGAGATTAATTCTGGCGTTAACTCCAGCCCAATGGACTCGCATTCGGGAGGACAACGTCCAGCCATCCTGATTTAGGTTTTCTGTGGTTTTCCTAAATCACTTCAGGCAAATGCCGGGATGGTATTTCGATAGGGCACGGCCGACTTCCTTCCCCATCCTTCACTCATGCGATGGGACCGATGACCTCACTGTTCGATGCCCTCCCTCAAAATCAAACAACCAACCAACTCCACCCCAGATCTAGTATCAGGATATCAAGGACTAATTACAACTTATGTGGACCAATCTGCTTCAAGGGAGGATACAGCGGCTTTATGACACCATTTTTTATATGAAAAATGCTTGAATTCTGTTGGCTGACAACCTTTCCAATCGTCTCAGATACGTATCCATAATATGGGATCTATTTGCAGTGATTCCCTTCCGTCCTTACCCACACTTCACTAGTAATTCTTTTTATTCAATTTCTCAACCCTAGACCCTGGATACTTGTGTATACAGAAGTCCCTATCATATGCCTCTGGCACGAGGGGAACAGTATTTAATCTGCTTAGGAAAGCTCTGAAGAAACCAGTTTCATATTTAAAAGGGTGGTTCGATGTTACATTCAGGGCTAAATTGGTAGTAGACTCTTTTATATAAATGTCAAACTCTACATTACCGCCATTTAATGTGACCTTTAAATATGGCAAGGTCCCATTAATCCGATGCTCAACGAAACAAAAAAATTTTTCATGGAGTGTATTAAGTTTGTTATGTAAATTGTCAGTAATACAATTTAATCCTCGTACCACTGAACTGATGAATGAAGTAAGTATACGTGTTAGTGGCGTTGGGAATCAGCTGAAATCGTTAAAGCCGGCCGTTGTGGCCGTGCGGTTCTAGGCGCTACAGTCTGGAACCGAGCGACTGCTACGGTCGCAGGTTCGAATCCTGCCTCGGGCATGGATGTGTGTGATGTCCTTAGGTTAGTTAGGTTTAAGTAGTTCTATGTTCTAAGGGACTGATGACCATAGATGTTAAGTCCCATAGTGCTCAGAGCCGTTTGAACCATTTTTTCAGCTGCAGTCGATGTCGTTGGCCTTCCTTTCCGATCAGCATCAGCCACGTCTGTATGCCTCGGTGAAATTGTTGGCACAATTTCACTACGACCAGTGAATCTATGTGCAATTTCGACAAATGTGTTCAAATGTGTGTGAAATCTTATGGGTCATCATTCGCTAAGCTTACACACTACTTAACCTAAATTATCCTAAGGACAAACGCACACACCCAAGCCCGAGGGAGGATTCGAACCTCCGCCGGGACCAGCCGCACAGTCCACGACTGCAGCACGTTAGACCGCTCGGCTAATAATACCTCGCGGCTGCAATTTTGACAGTTTGTCCTTAAGAACTGTACTGTCCAGCGTACTTCAGCTTTGGAGCGCTTTATTCTTCATTGTGTTGCAGTGCCTGTAGTGCGTTTATTTGATACCGATTACTGTTTTTACGTAAATCTTCGATCTGTGTCGTTCAAGCACTTTCGGATGACCAAGCGTAATTCATAGGCTAACCTAAAAATGTTTTCTTTCAAGTAGATGATATTTATAGATATTTAAAAATCCGCAACTGTTCGTTGGAAAGCCTCGTACATTTCCTTGTTATGTTTCATAGAGTGCAGGCAGCATCTAGAGCCCAGCATTTGAACCGGGGCAGAAAGACGATGTGCGGACATTCCCTGACGCCCCGTTCCAGCAAGCCCGAAGGTCGCATATATTCCATTGTAACTGGGGGCCGTTAAGGTCTAACTTTAACGACAGCTAAGCAAGGGGCGCGGTGAGCGAGGCGAGAACTCGGAGGGTAACGGCGCAATAGCTTCCGTTCTAACCACGCGATTCGCTTTTATGGTCGACGCATCTGCTCTTGATACCACAGGGAAAAATTTTATAGCCATTTTTTTTAAAGGAAGCATTGAGACTATTCCCAGAATATCAGTGGTTTTCAACTAAGAACTGCTAGTACCCAGCCTTTCCTTCTTATTCCCTTTCCCCTACCTCTCTTCTAGTCTTACGTGCCACAGATATAGTTTTTTCCCTTAGACGCGATTAAGTTGCAGATTTAAGATGTGCACAGTCTGAGCAAAAGTGCCGAACTACCGAGAGTGTCGAATATGAATTTACAACGTTAGGCCTAGACTGCTGTAGACAAAACACATTGGTTTGCTGCCATGTTTCTTGACTTCCTGAAATCTTTTGCCCAGTACTATACGATACTATGGTAAATGAAAACATACTTGCACGATGCATAGATTGTTCAATGTAATGCGGATATGGAAAGTCCGCTATTGCTGCTGCATAGAGATCGTAGTTATCGCTAAAACAACCGGTTTTCGGTTACATCGGTTTATTTTTCTCAGGCCGTTTTAACCTGACTGTTGTCCGCCCCCGGTAGCTGAGTGGTCAGCGCGACATAATGTAAATCATCAGGGCCCGGGTTCGATTCCCGGCTGGGTCGGAGATTTTCTTCGCTCAGGGACTGGGTGTTGTGTTGTCCTAATCATCATCATTTCATCCCCATCAACGCGCAAGTCACCGAAGTGGCGTCAAATCGAAAGACTTGCACTCGGCGAACGGTGTACCCGACGGGAGGCCCTAGTCCCACGACATTTACATTTATTTTTTAACCTGACTATTAAACCTTCTCAAGATTACCGTTTTCTGAAATAACCGATTTTCGGTTTTTTATTCCTGTTATTTCCTGTAGTAAACGTAGAAATCTAACAAACACTGAAAAATTTTGACTGAGTTTCAACATACATAGAATCAAAATATTAAATTAAACAGGTATATAAAAGAAAATTTAGTCCGTCCACCGTTCGCTGCTTTTCTCGATAAGTCTTATGTGGTTGTACACTACAAAAAGTCACCAGTATTCTCCTATTTATTCTAATTTTTTTAATTACTGCTAAAAAATTACGCTGTAATCGGAGATCATATCGCTACTTAGGCAATACGAATATTCAGTGCTAAAAGGAAAAAACTGAGTCTGGAGAACTCTATGTTTCGAGTTAACGGGTCCGTTTTGAAGGGCTACAAGCAGATAAAGGTAGATTATGTAGACACAGATCAGCTACTTTCCAATTTTATTGTATACTATCAATGAATTGCTGTAAAGTTTTTAATGTATTACTGTTGCCATAATTTCTTTCGTCTTTTATTATTTCATACAAAACAGCAGACAAATCTTTGATCTTTTAAGGCAAATGAAGAATTTTACTTCATTGCTAAGTCACTTCGTAAAAATATTTCCAGGCTACGGTTGGTACGTACAACGGATGTGTAGCGACGACAACGAGTAACTACCGTACACACCAGGTGGGAGTAGTGTAAGTAGGCTGTTTAGGTTTTCTTATTGGTAACGCCACGTAGCGCTCTGTATGAAAATCACTGGCTGTGCTGTCTGTGGCTAGTTTGCATTGTTGTCTGCCATTGTAGTGTTGGGCAGCTGGATGGTAACAGCGCATAGAGTTGCGCAGTTGGAGGTGAGCCGCCAGCAGTGGTGGATGTGGGGAGAGAAATGCGGAGTTTTGAAATTTGTAAGACTGAATGTCATGAACTGCTACATACATTATGACTTTTGAACACTATTGAGGTAAATACATTGTTTGTTCTCCATCAAAATCTTTCATTTGCTAACTATGCCTATCAGCAGTTAGTGACTTCAGTAGTTTGAATCTTTTATTTAGCTGGCAGTAGTGGCGCTCGCTGTATTGCAGTAGCTTGAGTAACGAAGATTTTTGTGAGGTAAGTGATTTGTGAAAGGTATAGTTTAATGTTAGTCAGGGCCATTCTTTTGTAGGGATTATTGAAAGTCAGATTGCGTTGCGCTAAAAATATTGTGTGTCAGTTTAAGCACAGTCATGTATAATTTTTCTAAGGCGACGTTTCAGTAGCTCTTCCACATTGCTCGTGCAGGCTTACCTTAAGCAGAAACACACGGCAACAGGGACATTATTGCCTCAGCAATGCTGTATCAGTTCTTATGCCATGTGTTTACTACTCGTTTCTGTCAACATTTTTATTAAAATAGCACTGATCGCTTTTCGCATTTTATATAATAAAGCAATATTTCAAACCAATACAAATCTTATGAATTAAATTAGTCCTTTTTTCAAAAAAATGTTTAAAAATGGAGTATGATAGCACTGCTGCTGTATCTCATTGATATTTCAGGATTTGTTAGTAAAAAATAACAAAGCACTTGTTATAACCGAGACCAAACAAATACCGAAAAATACCGGTTATTCAGACGTAAAATACCGGTATCGGTTTTAACCGGTCGGTTGTTTCCACCTCTCCACAGTCGTGGTGGGGTTTTATCGTCCCTCATCATCAAAGAAAGTGATAATGTACTGGGTTGAATCACGAACCTCCCTGCCGTGTCCCGTAGAGTGTGGACAAATGAGGCTGTTCTGACCGTCCATCGGCTTCGCTCCTGACACATTCGACACGCGCAGCCTCTGCGCCATCACCATATTTCGCTCCATTCTCTCTCCTCGGCATCAACACGAACACGTCACTACACGCACACTCAACATCATAATGCACTCTAACGACAAAACGTGCATATTTGGCGAGTGGAAGGTGGCTACTGAATGCTAATAAACAAAATGTTTGCGACGTTAACATCCTGGCAGAACAGGCTTTACGACATTTTCACTTTTTAGTACAACATTCAGTAAGGATACGCTGGAACGAGGCACAATTTCGCAGAAAGGACGGTGTACTTTTCCGTAACTAGTTTTAGACCTAAGCGCACATTAAACTGCTCATGCATTTCTACTGGTATTCTTTCACATCAGGGAGAAGCACATAGTTCATGGTTTACAAAAGCACATAATGAATTTTATCATTAGCCCATGATACAACGCTCGTCTGAAATCTACCTAAAATGGTACAAAATGCAAATTTCTTTCTGTTCTCCGTGCTGAACTACGAGAATCAGTGAGGGTAATAAAAAAGATACAAGCGCTCACATTTATTGTGGCTGCTACTGACGTCATGCGAAACAAGATCTCTGACTGGACGAGGTTGATGTGGTCTTTTCAGCTTTTTCCTTGCGCATAATAGTAAGGTTCAAATGGCCAATACAGATGCAGATTTTTTTAAATTTTTGCGTGATGTACTTACACATATAAACGAAACTAATCTGCAAAAGCTACACTGATTTTTAAGAACAGAATTTAAATACAAATTCATTTTTAATTTAATTTCGCTGTTTGTTAGAAATATGCTCAGCTGAACACTTTTAACACGTTTGGTATTGTGGAAGTAAGATGCTCATCAGGTGTTCTGTTACAAACGATTAAAAATATATCTGTAACAATGTCTACTTCCAGAAGTTAACTGTCTTTCACTTTAATTTGTTGTTTAGCTTATAGTCATGGATCATTAGTTCATGGTTGCATTTTTTTTATTTTCTGTAATAAATGCAACCACAATCCTTTACGAAGATGATTTTTATTTACGGTATTATCTGTGTGTCCATGTTGAGCCATGTGGGCAGTGAAGGTCGATTATTTTTTATATTATTCTTTTTCCCTAGTCAGATTGTGCCCGCATGTTCTTGGTATCTTATGCTAAAAACGTCTGCAATTTTGCCCATATTAGCAGCTAAGTTTCTTTCATTGACATAATTTTTTTATTATGGGTATCTATTATGTATTATTTTGTGCTGTTTCCTCGTAGAAATAAATAATACTAAATGCGAACATTCTCGGCATGCTCTTAGTTCTGCAGTTTTTTCTCTCTAAAAGCGAACGAGTAGCTCCATCTGCTTCTCTCCCGAACACAATAGAGCAATTTGCTCTTCTTATCTCCAGGAACATCCTTCGAGTGATCTTTGGATTATGACCATCTAAGAAATTGTAACCTGGGCAGCGTGACAAAGCTAAGTTTTGAATGAATCGATGTCCTGGTACATCTGTGAAAAAGACTCGCCGTCCGCCCCCGGTAGCTGAATGGATGCCGGCACGGTAACTCAGCATGTTCGGTCAGAGGGTTAGCTGCCCTCTGTAATAAAAACAACTGAGTTATCGATCAACGACGAACTGAAACGGGTGTCTTGCGACTTCCGCCCCGAGCAGATACAACGAACGAAAACGAACAAAATGAGATTAAAAAAAATGGTCAGCGTAACGGATGGCAATCCTCTGGGCCCGGGTTCGATTCCCGGCTGGGTCGGGGAATTTTTTCCGCCCAGAGACTGGGTGTTGTGCTGTCATCATCATCATCCTATCACCCTCATCGACTGCAGGTCACCGAAGTGGCGTCAAACTGCAAGACCGGTGGCACCCGCCGAACGGTCTGCCCGACGGGGGGCCCTAGCCATACGAAAAAAAAAACCACGCCAGTTGAGAAGAGTGCACCAGTTACAGGATCAGAGACAGACGAGGGACTATCCAAAAATGTAACTTTACAGATGGCCACCAGTATAATGTGATTAGAGGTTAGTGACTGCATCCAAATGGACTGACATTATGATGTCTATGAATCTGAATTCCGGTGTAGTCGGCTAAGATCGTGAGCATATGACACCACGGATATTAGCCAGTCACTGAGTGTTGGTGGGTAGCAGGAGCCGGCGACCCAGGCAGGAAGAGAGTCAACGCCAGGGCGTAGGCTGCGTGGACGCGCGCACCCTGCGGCCCACTGCCCAACGACACATCCACTCCATTACAGCGACTTACATTAAATGCAGATCTCCCCTAAATAAGATTAGCCACTGTCTCTTAAAATCTGCTCCCGTCCCTTAACATAATACTTGTATTGAACTGGGGACCTTGAAACGACGGAGAAGCTTTGTCCCCACAACAGGCTACAGCAGTCGACTCATCCCACCGCCGTCCCACACCGAACTCAGGCTTATTGTGCGGTTCGGCCCCCAGTGGACCCCCACCCCCACCCCCCTTCCCCCCGGGAACTCTTACACCAGACGAGTGTACCCCTAATGTTTGCGTGGTAGAGTAATTTTGGTGTACTGGTACGTGGAGAAAGTGTTTGCACAGCAATCACCGACATAGCGTAACTGAGGCGGAATGAGGGAAACCAGCCCGCATTCGCCGAGGCAGATGGAAAACCGCCTTAAAAACTGGTGGGCACACCGGACCTCGACACTAATCCGCCGGGCGGATTCGTGCCGGGGACCGGCACGCCTTCCCGCTCGGAGAGCAGTGCGTTAGACCACACGGCTAACCGGGAGGGCAACATGATACTTCAGCAGGAAGAAAGGAAGTCTAACATTTAGTTCCTTACCTACATGTACATCTATAAGGTGATCCAGCTGCACCAACCTGTGTAGTTTTGTACAACCCACAATTCTATATCGCTCGAGATTTTTCTCGCTCTTTACGCACAGACTGCTAGTCCTACAAAAAATATGAACAGGACATTTTTGTAGAAAATGTACTGTAAAATTTTTTATTGGCATACGTTTTCACTAGAGGCTGTAGTTTTCGAGCTATTCAAGAAAAGAGCACAAAAGTGACTTTCAAACAGACGCCCACTCCCACACTCAGCCCCCTCGAGTTATGATTGCTAGTATGGCACTAACCTCTTACCAAAATTACCACCAAGATAAGCCGGCCGGGATGGCCGAGCGTTTCTAGGTGCTCCAGTCTGGAACCGCGCGACCGCTACGGTCGCACGTTCGAATCCTTTATCGGGCATGGATGTGTGTGATGTCCTTAGGTTAGTTAACTTTAAGTAGTTCTAAGTTCTAGGTGACTGATGACCTCAGCAGTTAAGTCCCATAGTGCTCAGAGCCATTTGAACCATCTGAACCACCAAGATTGTTTCTCACATTTGACCTTTTTTAGTCTTCATTGACTGACCTTCTTACAGTACCGGCTCAGGCGAGAACTTACGCATTGTAAAACTGACGTTCTGTAAATTTTACGTAACTATTTCGTCGGTCTGAACACCATAAAATAAAGAATTACATTGTTGTATTCGTCAGGCCTTCTGACTACGAAACTACATGTAAGGGTTTCATTTGTATCGAATTGTCAATGTAATTAGAGTTAGCGTAACGTTTACAAAAATCGTTTTTGCTTCCATATCCTAACGGGAATGTTTAAATTAATAATGTTAACGAAATAGCCGACTATGACGTTGGCATAATATCCTAATCAACAGATAAAAAAAAGGAATATCGGGAATAGTTCTTGTAGTTAGAAATGTTTGTACAGTGGAAGGATGGAGTACCACGAACAACATACTAGAAATCCTGACTGGTGTGGGTGGATGTGGGGGTGGAAGTACGTTTGAAGATCACTTTTGAGGAGTCCTGCCCACTCGTCTCGTATAGGGTGCCTAAAGGATGCTGCGTTCTCGGAATGCTACACGATAATTCAAGCAAATCACCTTAATAGTTTTTATTAAAATAAAGAAGATTGACAATACTTAACTTTTATTTACAACGAGTGTCACAAGCGTTGGGCGACATGCAAACAGTAATGTTCTTCGGTATAACAATGTCCGAACACGCAATGGATATGGATTACTAATAACTGTTCTGCGCGTGCCGGTCTACAACTGCCCACTGCTGTGCGAACACTTAGCCGACACTGAGTGGACGAGGCTGGCAGGACAGACGCTTAAATTTTCCTCTTGTAGAGGCAGCTCCTGTCGTGGTGCGGTTCTAACCAGCGCACCATTGGCCGACGTTGTTTCACCGCCTTCTCTACTCTTGCGTTCTTCATCTTCGTTACAGCGCTTGTGGTTGCGCCAGAACAACTTTTGTACGTTTTCTTGAGTAACTCGAGAACCGTGGCCTGCAGTGAAAACGTATCCCAGTAAAAAATTTAACAACATTAAACATTTTTTCTGTAGGACTAATAGTTTGCAAGTAGTTTGCGAGAGAAAATGAAAATCTCGAGTGTCGTTTTGAAGGCCATTCATGCAACTGAAGGTTGCACAAAACTACATAAGTAGGGGCAGCTAAATCACCCTGCATATCCATACTCAGTAAGCCACATTATTATATGTGGGGAAGAGTGCATTTTCTACACCATTGTCTGCGACGTAATTTAATTAGGAACAGAACACTAAAAACAGTGTCTCTCCCTCTATGTTAGTCTAGGGCAGACTTTTTTTCCTAAATTGCGATATCTTTAATTTAAATAAGAGGGTAAAATAATTACTGAAGACTAGGCAGAACTCCCGTGTCTGTTAGGTTGGACGTAAGTGCTGCTACAAATCATGTGCCAAACAGCAGACGAATTAAGTTTTAAAATACAGTTTCTTGTTCAATTAATGACTCACTCAATTGATGACTGGGGATCAACACGAGTTATTACGTTGAATTAATAAAATGTCCCGAGCTTCCAATAATAGATAAAACCGTAAATTTTATAAACTAATACGTAAGCTGGAAAGCACCCGACCATGGTCACAGCTACAAAATCACTGAAATACCATCACCAATAAACTGACTGGTCTACACAACGATTCACTGTCCTGAATGCTTATAAGTAAAGAAATTTAACTGAAGCCCCACAACTCTATCTGCGACACCTTGTGCAAACCGTGCCAGAATATTTCTAAGTCCCACGTATTGTGACCAGACGAAATGACAGTCATCCAGTCACAACTGTGGGTTCTTTGCTCTGGGATATGGATCTTTGTAAATATTGGCTTGGTTCTGAGCACTATGGGGCTTAACATCTGAGGTCATCAGTCCCCTAGAACTCAGAACTACTTAAACCTAACTAACCTACGGACATCACACACATCATTGCCCGAGGCAGGATTCGAACCTGTGACCGTAGCAGTCGCGCGGTTCCGGACCGAAGCGCCTAGAACCGCTTGGCCACCACGGCCGGCGTTGTAACTATAACAGGTGAAATTTTAGTTCACTTTATTAAATAAATGAATAAAAGTTTTACTTAACCTTGACGGAGTTCTTTGTCGTAGGATTGCTTGATAATTTACAACTGTCATTGACAATGAAAGTATCGCTTGAGGCACAGATTAACAACCGTGCTTGTTAGCCGTGCTGTCTCAGGCGCCTTGCCACGGTTCTCGCTGCTCCCACCGTCTCAGGTTCGAGTCCTCCCTAGGGCATGGGTGTGTGTGTTGTCCTTAGCATAAGTTAGTTTAAGTTAGCCTAGGGACCGATGACCTCAGCAGTTTGGTCCCACAGAACTTACCACAAATTTCCAGTTTCCACAGATTAACAAACTGATCTCTTGCAGTACAGCGTACGACATTTACTACTGAAGAAGTTCATCTGAAACTTAAACAGTCACTGGTCCTACAGCATGATGTTGATTGCTGTTGGCCTCAGCGTGAGGGTGCTGCAACACTGAGAGGCAGGGCGTGTCTTCTGGAGTGTCTCTCATTGTTTGCTGCGGACTGTGGCGATCCCTCGCTAAAGTTTGTGGTATAGATTCTCGCTGCTGACTTTGGTGTGGCTCCGCGATCTCTGGACGATACCACACACCACGGAACGTGATATATTTCACACACACTTAAGAGTGCAGTTGAACCACCGCTCACACAACTCTTGCCAACTCTGATCGTAGAGAATCGCCAACTGAATACCAAACGACTGCCCGACTGCTGACAAAAGATCCTGAAGGGCATGGACGCCGACCTTATAAAGATCCGGTCACCCCTTCCAGAAAACTGTCGCCCATCTCCAATTCTCGGCACTCTCACTCTCGAAAACCGCGCCCATTGACTTCTCATGTAATCACCTGTCTTTTCATACTTTTTATGCACAACTTCGATCAAAATTGTTTGCGCCATTACTTTCGCTCTAAAATTTCACGCTATGAACATGTAAATGGTAATTCACCTGCTCCTACCGCTGGATTTTATGCATCTCACAACGCCTTCACATATCACATGCAACATTTTCATATTCTCTCGTTAGTCCTACAGAAAATGGACAGGACCTTTTCGTAGAAAACTTAACGTACTTAAATTTTGTACTGCAATACGTCTTCGCTGGGGGCCACGGTTTTCAAGCTCTTCAAGAAAAACACATTTGAAGGTTACCTTTGTATGTTCTTGATTAATTCGAAAACCACGGTCTCTCGAGAAAACGCAGTGCAGCACATAATTTAACCACATTAAATTTCCTACAAACACGTCTCATTCATATTTGCTGTAGGACCAACAATTTGCGTGTAGCGAGCGAGAGAATCTCAATGAAGGCATTGCTGGTTGCATAAATCCCAGAGGTAGTGGCAACTGAATCTCCCTCTATAATAATAACTCCTAAGTGACATATTTTGCCCTCAGACTAAAATTTAAATATTCACAATTTGTGCCAGCAATGATGAGAATTTTTTAGTTTTGTGATACCTTTACTGTTTGTGGTAAAAATATAAACGGTACAGCAGTATTATATTATTTTGCCCCCTCTTTCCATTGCTGCCATTAGAGTTCATGTATCTTCAACTAAATTTAAATTTTGGGCAAACTACGCAGATTTAGCATAAAATAATAAAAAGCACAACAGTAACTGTTAATATTCACACGGTGCATATGGTGGATAGCACTCGCTCCAAACACATACCGTCATGCTATCAGTTTATCTGTCTTCATTCATAAGATATGCCAATTTCAACTGATTTTCCAATTACAATGTCCCTCGCAGCTTAATTATTAAAGTTAAAGATCATGTAAATAGTTCCGTCGATGCGTCTTATCAAGAGCTATAAATTCAGTGCTCGATCTCTTTGATGGGTTGAATATTTTAAAAGTTGTAAGTTCTTTACTGCATCAGTTATATTCAAACCTGTTTGTGTCCTCTCTCATATATTATTTCCAGATCATGTCTTTACATCGTAGGATTCGTAATCAAATACTCTTTCGAATGCTTCCCTGTAAACTCGGTTCGCGCTGCGCATGAGCATACACACTGAAGAGCCAAAGAAACTGGTACACCTGCCTAATATCGTGTAGCGTCCCCGCGAACACGCAGTAGTGCCGCAACACGACAGGGCATGGACTCGACTAATGTCTGGAGTAGTGCTGGAGGGAATTGACACCATGAATCCTGCAGGGTTGTCCATAAATCCGTAAGAGTACGGCATCCCAGATATGCTCAACAATGCTCATGTCTAAGGAGTTTGGTGGCCAGCGGAAGTATTTAAACTCAAAAGAGTGTTCCCGGAGCCACTCTGTAGCAATTATGGACGTGTAGGGGGTCGCATCGTCCTGCAGGAATTACCCAAGTCCGTCGGAATGCACAATGGAAATGAATGGATGCAGGTGATCAGACAGGATGCTTACGTATGTGTCACATGTCAAGAGTCGTATCTAGACGTATCAGGGGTCACGTATCACTCCAACTGCACACGCCCCACGCCATTACAGAGCCTCCACCACTTTGAACAGTCCCTTGCTGACATGCAGGGTCCGTGGATTCATGAGGTTGTCTCCATACCCGTACACGTCCATCCGATCGATATAATTCTAAACGAGACTCGTCCGACCAGGCAACATGTTTCCAGTCATCAACAGTCCAATGTCGGTACTGACGGGCCCAGGCGAGGCGTATAGCTATGTGTCGTGTAATCATCAAGGGTACAGGAGTAGGCCTTGGGCTCCGAAAGTCCATATCGATGATGTTTCGTTGAATGGTTCGCACGCTGACATTTGTTGATGCCCCAGCTTTGAAATCTGCAGCCATTTGCGGAAGGGTCGCACTTCTGTCACGTTGAACGATTCTCTTCAGTCGTCGCTGGTCCAGTTCTTGCAGAATCTTTTTCCGGCCACAGCAATGTTCGAGATTTTACCGGATTCCTGATATTCACGGTAATGGTACTACAGGAAAATCCCCATTTCATTGCTACCTCGGAGATACTGTGTCCCATCTCTGGCGCGCCGACTATAACACCACGTTCGAACTCACTTAAATCTTGATAACCTGCCACTGTAGTGACAGTAACCGATCTAACAACTGCGCCAGACACTTGTCTTATATAGGCGTTGCAAACCGCAACGCCGTATTCTGCCTGTTTCATACTATGTTTGAATACTCATGCCTATACCATTTTCTTTGACGCTTCAGTGTAAATACAATGCAGCTTGAAAGCTTTAACGGCTCTCGTACGCTGACGACACGACCGGCCCGCTAAAAACCCACGTGGAGCCACGCTGCCCCTCAGCGTAATCGAACCGTCGGCTAGCGTCAACCGGCCACCTCTCAACCGACAGCTGGCTCGTGGCACCCACTCTGCCCGCACTCGCCGCTCGCGCGCGATTTAAACGCTGCGCTCGACGGGACTAGAATCCCAATACGCAGATAAGAGTTGGTGTGTTACGTGTCCCGTCTCCCCTTCCGTTTCCAGTCGCAAGAGGTACACCGGAAGAAAGATCTTTGTTAAGCCGCCGTGTGAGCTCGAAGCGCTCTAATTTTATTTTCATGGTCTTTTAGCCAGAAGAAATCGATTTATTGACTGACTCTTCTAGGAATGTACGCCTTTGGAAGTTTTTCAGTCAATCACACCGCGAAGCACAGCGCCTGCAACTGGAGTTAGAACAACATCTTCGCGACGCTCTCGCGCCTGCTAAGGGAATCTGTGACGAAATGCACTGCTCTTTTGTGGATCTTCTCTGTTTCCTCTGTCAGTCCTATGTGGAAAGTGCCGCAAACGGACGAGTAATATTCGTGTATCGGTCGAACAAGGTTTTTGTAGGCACCCTACACTTTACAGGCGACCTACACTTGCTGAGGATTCTTCCATCGAATTTGCGTTTTCTGAATGCTTACTCCCAGATATTTAACGAATCTGACTGCATCTAATGGTTGTTGTGGAATCGTGTAATTATACAATACCGAGTCTTTACTCCTAACAATACGTCACGTTTGTTTAAGTTGAGACTCGTCTGCCAATTCCTGCACTAAGCGTCGATTCTCTGCAGCTCTTCCTGTATTTACTACAATTTCCTAATGCTGCGATTTCTCTATGTACAGCAACATAATCAACGAACAATCTCACTGAGCTTCCGTTGTTATCCACTAGATTATTTATATACAGGGTGATTCTGTGATGATGTTACAAATTTCCAGAAATAGTGAAGAAGGGTAGGTGTGTCAATTTGACGAAAAGGACCCTTGTCCGGAGACGACCGAGTCGAAATTTATAAGCAAAAATCGTTGTGATACCTCTGACAGTGGAGCTCTTCTACTGCAAACTGTTTGCTTTACATATTTTGGGAGGAGACCATATGGACCAAAACAAAAGAAAATGTCAAGTAAACATGGACTCTAAAATGTATACCTAAAGATTATGAGCACTTGTTCTGTAGAACAGATATATTTCACAGCAGCGAAGATGAACAAGTGCTCATAGCTCTTAAGGTATGCACTCTTTGGCCTATGTTTGTCAGACATTTTTTTCTTGTTTGAGGTCCAAACTACCTCCTTCCAAAATATGCAAAGCAAACCTTCCAGTAGAAAAGGTCCACTGTAAGAGTCACCTAAACAATTTTCTCTTGTAACTGTCGACTCTGTTGTTTCCCGACCGAATCTGTTGTTTCCCGACACACGTCAAATTGGTACATTTACAATTTTCCATCATCCTTGAACGATTCTGCCATCATCACGGAATCGCTCTGTACACTTTGAATAGTGATGATCCTATAACACTCTCTTGGGGCTCCACCGAAATTAATTTTACATCTGAAGATTTCCGTGTGGTAAGAATGACATGCTGTGTTCTATTTGCTAGGGACTTTTCAATCCAGTCACATTACTCTTGCACTCCCTTGTGCACGTCCGAAATTACTTGTATGTCTGAAGATTCCTCTCCATTAATAATGACATCGTGGGTTCTATCTCCAAGGAAATCTTCAGTCCAGTCACAACGCTGATCTGACGTTCCGTACACCCGTATTTTGTTCATTAGATGACAGTGCTGATCGATATCTAACGCCATTCGAAAGCCAAGGTATACGCCATAAATCTGGGCGACGGACTGCAGTGATTAGATGCGAAGCACAAGGGCAGTTTTAGAGCACGAGATACAGTACCTCTCTCGGGTGATTCCTCATGCTATACTTCAGCGTACAATGCAAGGATACTTGTGGCGACAAATATGTAAATATTGTTGGAAGGGCGACAAGTACCACTAGATCCCTGGCCTGCACGTTTCCCTCACCCTACCCTCGTCGGTTATGTACTGGACATCTACACAACTTCTTCAGAACGATTGGATTGCTGATAAACATCAATTGCAGTTGAATCATCATCTGGTTCAAAGTTCGCTTCTTGATCTTTGAAAATGTTCAAACAAGGAGTTATCTTGCGTGGCAGTCAGCCTTGAAGAGACACTATAACATACGTTTACTAATGTAGCGTGCTGAGCAGTTACGAGAGGCTAAACTTATTTAAAATTCCATTGAGTCACTTGTTGACTACCATGTATGCAACTGTTGCAGTTATCTCGAGTTTAACTCTGTGCACTAGTTTACACGGATGACAAAGACTGTGTGTCTTCAACACACAAGTGATGAACTTTCTTCTGGTTCGAAAACATTCTGCTATAGAAAGCTAACATTCTTCACTTAATTTCAGTAGGCTTCACATTTTCGCCGGCCGGAGTGGCCGTGCGGTTCTAGGCGCTACAGTCTGGAACCGCGAGACCGCTACGGTCACAGGTTCGAATCCTGCCTCGGGCATGGATGTGTGTGATGTCCTTAGGTTAGTTAGGTTTAAGTAGTTCTAAGTTCTAGGGGACTGATGACCTCAGAAGTTAAGTCCCATAGTGCTCAGAGCCATTTGACCTTCACATTTCCATTGCTCAAAAGCTGAATAACAGAACGGCATTCTTGTTTGGAGTAAGTACGCTATTAAAGAGAAAAGAAGACTAGTCCCATCTCTACCCAAGAGGCGTTCATACACCAGGGGTCTTCAATAAGTAATACAACAATTTTTTTCTGAAAGGGGGTTGATTTTATTCACGATTCCAGTACACGATATTATTCTCCACTCTTTCGGCTACTAAATCTTATTTATCAAAACAATATCCCTTCAATGCGACGGCCTCACACCACCTTAATTGGAGGGCCTGTATGCCCGCAAGGTAGCACCGTACTGGCCGATGTCGGAGCCAACGTCTTGCCACATTAATAACCTCCCCATCATCACGCACTGCTTCTTGCGGAGTGCATTCTTCACTGGGCCAAATAGATAGAAGTAGAAAGGAGCGAGAACCGGGCTGTGGGTTAGATGAAGAAGAACGTTCCAATGAAGTTTTGTGAGCTCCTCTCGAGTAAGCAGGCTTGTGTGAGGCCTTGCGTTGTCAACGAGAAGGAGAAGTTCGATGCATTTGCGACGAAATCGCTGAAGTCTTTTCTTCAATTTCCTCAGGGTAGCACAATACACTTCCGAGTAATTACACTACTGGCCATTAAAATTGCTACACCAAGAAGAAATGCAGAAGATAAACGGGTATTCATTGCACAAATATATTATACTAGAACTGACATGTGATTACATTTTCACGCAATTTGGGTGCATAGATCCTGAGAAATCAGTACCCACAACAACCACCTCGGGCCGTAATAACGGCTTTGATACGCCTGGGCATTGAGTCAAACAGAGCTTGGATAGCGTGTACAGGTGCAGCTGCCGCTGCAGCTTCAACACGATACCACAGTTCATCAAGAGCAGTGACTGGCTTATTGTGACGAACCAGTTGCTCGGCCACCGTTGACCAGACGCTTTCAATTGGTGAGAGATCTGGAGAATGTACTGGTCAGGGCAGCAGTCGAACATTTTCTGTATCCAGAAAGGCCCGTACGGAACCTGCAACATGCGGTCGTGCATTATCCTGCTGAAATGTAGCGTTTCGCAGGGATAGAATGAAGGGTAGAGCCACGGGTCGTAACACATATGAAATGTAACGTCCACTGTTCAAAGTGCCGTCAATGCGAACAAGAGGTGACCGAGACGTGTAACCAGTGGTACCCCATACCATCACGCCGGGTGATACGCCAGTATGGCAACGACGAATACACGCTTCCAATGTGCGTTCACTGCGATGTCGCCAAACACGGATGCGACCTTCATGATGCTGTAAACAGAACCTGGTTTCATCCGAAAAAATGACGTTTTGCCATTCGTGCACCCAGGTTCGTCGTTGAGTACATCATCGCAGGCGCTCCTGTATGTGATGCAGCGTCAAGGCTAACCGCAGCCATGGTCTCCGAGCTGATAGTCCACGCTGCTGCAAACGTCGTCGAACTGTTCGTGTAGATAGCTGTCGTCTTGCAAACGTCCCCATCTGTTGACTCAGGGATCGAGACGTGGGTGCACGATCCGTTACAGCCATGCCGATAAGATGCCTGTCATCTCGACTGCTAGTGATACGAGGCCGTGGGGATCCAGCACGGCGTTCCGTATTACCATCCTGAACCCACCGATTCCATATTCTGCTAACAGTCATTGGATCTCTACCAACGCGAGCAGCAATGTCACGGTACAATAAACCGCAATCGCGATAGGCTACAATCCGACCTTTATCAAAGTCGGAAACGTGATGGTACGCATTTGTCCTCCTTACACGAGGCATCACAACAACGTTTCACCTGTCAACGCCGGTCAACTGCTGTTTGTGTATGAGAAATCGGTTGGAAACTTTCCTCATGTCAGCACGTTGTAGGTGTCGCCAGCGGCGCCAACCTTGTGTGTATGCTCTGAAAAACTAATCATTTGCATCTCAGAGCATATTCTTCCTGTCGGTTAAATTTCGCGTCTGTAGCATGTCATCTTCGTGGTGTAGTAATTTTAATGACCATTAGTGTACTTGTACCATGAGGTAGGACATCAAACAGAATAACCCCTTTAGTTTCCCAGAAGATCGCCGCACTGACTTTACAGGCTGAGAGTGCGGCTTTGAATTTCTTCTTCGAAGGAGAGATTGTGTGGCGCCACTCCAAGGATTGTTGTTTTGTGTCCGGTTCTAAGTGATGTAACCACGTTTCATTGCCTGTTACGATAAGCCTCGTAAATCGCAAGCAATCCCATACAGAAGGTCCTCGTTGGTCTTCGTAGTCTTCTGATAGCCGGCGAGGAACTGAGCGGAAACACATCTTTGAGTATTCTAACTGATGGACGAGTGCTTCAGGACTACGAATAGAGACGTCCAGTTGTGCAGCAAGGTGTTCGATATCGGTCCGTCGATCACTTCGAATGGGAGTGTCAGCACATTCCAACATTGCAGGAGTCACGACTTCGTGTGACAGAAGGGCGCGCAGGAGATCGGACAGGTTTGCGCGACCTTCTTGAGGTGATGTCTGACGCCTCTCCCGACTCACCGTGCTTTTGTTCATTGCCAGACCTCCACAGACATTCTGCAAGCGCCTATGAATATTTGCGACGCTCTGGTTTTCCGCCAAAAGAAACTCAGTAGCAGCTCTCTGTTTGGAACGCACCTCCGTTACAGACGCCAATTTGAAGGCTACGTATGTTCCGCCACCTATCGAAATTTCATGAAACTAAAGTGGCTAAAGCAGGAATCTGCCATGATGACCCACAACAAATTCCGCATTGTTTCAACCAAAATTGGCCGAGAAATAAAATGTGTTGCATGACTTACTGAACGCCCCTCGTATGTCACTGGTTGCCGGTCTCCATGACTGTCAGACGTGATATCAATTAAATCTCTGCTGACGGTGATGAGCAGGTAAACACAGTTATAAAATCATTCATGAGTCCAGGTCTTCGTTATGAACACACCTGTCAACGACGGGGTTGGATACAAGTTGGTTAATCGCCGCTCCCACTCCTCTGTGGATGTCTGATCGGGATGACGACTCGGTGACTCTGTTGATAGCTTTTGCCTTCCTTCATCCATTTATGCCAACATGTTGCAGTTATCAGAAATGTACGATACACACATCACGTGTTTAATCTGAAACAATAACCTGCTTCCTGTTGGTCCTCTGATGCCAAGTCGAATGCAAGAATAACATTATCAAATGTTCAAATGAGTGTGAAATCTTATGGGACTTAACTGCTAAGGTCATCCGTCCCTAAGCTTACACACTACTTAACCTAAATTATCCTAAGGACAAACATACGCACCCATGCCCGAGGGAGGATGGTTCAAATGGCTCTGAGCACTATGGGACTCAACTGCCGTGGTCATAAGTCCCCTAGAACTTAGAACTACTTAAACCTAACTAACCTAAGGACATCACACACATCCACGCCCGAGGCAGGATTCGAACCTGCGACCGTAGCAGTCGTGCGGTTCCAGACTGTAGCGCCTTTAACCGCTCGGCCACTCCGGCCGGCCCGAGGGAGGACATGAACCTCCGCCGGGACCAGCCGCACAGTAATAACATGATCAATTTCACATTGAAGTACAATGGTGTCCAAAATTATAGCAACAAACGGAAATTCTGCAAAGTTGCATTTATTTTGCCACAAAAGTAGCAGCTCTCTGTTTGGAACGCATCTTGGCAGATATCAGACTACCTAACAGATCAAAACGAAAATTTCTGTTCCGACACTGACAATGTTGAGTGTTTATGGAAAAAGTTCAAGGCAGTCGTAAAATGCGTTTTAGACAGGTACGTGCCGAGTAAAACTGTGAGGGACGGGAAAAACCCACCGTGGTACAACAACAAAGTTAGGAAACTACTGCGAAAGCAAAGAGAGCTTCACTCCAAGTTTAAACGCAGCCAAAACCTCTCAGACAAACAGAAGCTAAACGATGTCAAAGTTAGCGTAAGGAGGGCTATGCGTGAAGCGTTCAGTGAATTCGAAAGTAAAATTCTATGTACCGACTTGACAGAAAATCCTAGGAAGTTCTGGTCTTACGTTAATTCAGTAAGTGGCTCGAAACAGCATATCCAGATACTCCGGGATGATGATGGCATTGAAACAGAGGATGACACGCGTAAAGCTGAAATACTAAACACCTTTTTCCAAAGCTGTTTCACAGAGGACGACCACACTGCAGTCCCTTCTCTAAATCCTCGCACAAACGAAAAAATGGCTGACATCGAAATAAGTGTCCAAGGAATAGAAAAGCAATTGGAATCACTCAACAGAGGAAAGTCCACTGGACCTGAAGGGATACCAATTCGATTCTACACAGAGTACGCGAAAGAACTTGCCCCCCTTCTAACAGCCGTGCACCGCAAGTCTCTAGAGGAACTGAAGGTTCCAAATGATTGGAAAAGAGCACAGGTAGTCCCAGTCTTCAAGAAGGGTCGTCGAGCAGATGCGCAAAACTATAGACCTATATCTCTGACGTCGATCTGTTTTAGAATTTTAGAACATATTTTTTGCTCGAGTATCATGTCGTTTTTGGAAACCCAGAATCTACTATGTAGGAATCAACATGGATTCCGGAAACAGCGATCGTGTGAGACCCAACTCGCTTTATTTGTTCATGAGACCCAGAAAATATTAGATACAGGCTCCCAGGTAGATGCCATTTTTCTTGACTTCCGGAAGGCGTTCGATACAGTTCCGCACTGTCGCCTGATAAACAAAGTAAGAGCCTACGGAATATCAGACCAGCTGTGTGGCTGGATTGAAGAGTTTTTAGCAAACAGAACACAGCATGTTGTTATCAATGGAGAGACGTCTACAGACGTTAAAGTAACCTCTGGCGTGCCACAGGGGAGTGTTATGGGACCATTGCTTTTCACAATATATATAAATGACCTAGTAGATAGTGTCGGAAGTTCCATGCGGCTTTTCGCGGATGATGCTGTAGTATACAGAGAAGTTGCAGCATTAGAAAATTGTAGCGAAATGCAGGAAGATCTGCAGCGGATAGGCACTTGGTGCAGGGAGTGGCAACTGAGCCTTAACATAGACAAATGTAATGTATTGCGAATACATAGAAAGAAGGATCCTTTATTGTATGATTATATGACCGCGGAACAAACACTGGTAGCAGTTACTTCTGTAAAATATCTGGGAGTATGCGTGCGGAACGATTTGAAGTGGAATGATCATATAAAATTAATTGTTGGTAAGGCGGGTACCTGGTTGAGATTCATTGGGAGAGTGCTTAGAAAATGTAGTCCATCAACAAAGGAGGTGGCTTACAAAACACTCGTTCGACCTATACTTGAGTATTGCTCATCAGTGTGGGATCCGTACCAGATCGGGTTGACGGGGGAGATAGAGAAGATCCAAAGAAGAGCGGCGCGTTTCGTCACAGGGTTATTTGGTAACCGTGATAGCGTTACGGAGATGTTTAACAAACTCAAATGGCAGACTCTGCAAGAGAGGCGCTCTGCATCACGGTGTAGCTTGCTCGCCAGGTTTAGAGAGCGTGCGTTTCTGGATGAGGTATCGAATATATTGCTTCCCCCTACTTATACCTCCCGAGGAGATCACGAATGTAAAATTAGAGAGATTAGAGCGCGCACGGAGGCCTTCAGACAGTCGTTCTTCCCGCGAACCATACGCGACTGGAACAGGAAAGGGAGGTAATGACAGTGGCACGTAAAGTGCCCTCCGCCACACACCGTTGGGTGGCTTGCGGAGTATAAATGTAGATGTAGATGTAAATGATTATAAACAGGTGATAGTATAATAGAAAAAATTTAAAGAATACAGAACGTAAACAACTGCAACGTCCATCACGGTAGTCAAAAATGTTCTTCGTTTTTTTCCCCAACTTAAAGGATTTCAAAAAATGGCTCTAAACACTTTGGGGCTTAACATCTGAGGTCATCATTCCCTTAAACTTAAAACTACTTAAACCTAACCAACCTAAGGACATCACACACATCCATGCCCAAGGCAGGATTCGAACCTGCGAATGTAGCAGCCTCGGGGTTCCGGGCTGAAGCGCCTAGAACCGCTCGACCACAGCGGACGACTTACCGGATTTGCACACACATTCCGACAACTGGTTAATGTGCTCAGTGTGGGTTGTGACCACCTCTGGCACCAATACGGTCCTTACAACGTCGGGGCATGCTGTGAATAATGTCGTTAGTCTCACGTCGAGGCAATAACGGCAATTCTTCCTGCAGAGCTGCTCGCAAGTTCTGGAAAGTGGTTGGTTGATGCTGACGCGATGCAACCCGTCTCCCTAGTGCATCCCAGACATGCTCTATGGGAGTCAAATGGCTCTGAGCACTACGGGACTCAACTTCTGCGGTCATTAGTCCCCTAGAACTTAGAACTAGTTAAACCTAACTAACCTAAGGACATCACACACATCCATGCCCGAGGCAGGATTCGAACCTGCGACCGTAGCGGTCTCGCTGTTCCACACTGCAGCGCCTAGAACCGCACCGCCACTTCGGCCGGCTCTATGGGATTCAAATCGAGAGAACAAGCAGGCCACGCCGTGCGTGCAATATCTTCCGTTTCCAAGAAAACATCAACAACCCGTGCTTTATGTGGTCGAGCATTATCGTAAAAAAAAATGTTCAAATGTGTGTGAAATCTTATGAGACTTAACTGCTAAGGTCATCAGTCCCAAACCTTACACACTACTTAACCTAAATTATCCTAAGGACAAACACACACACCCTTGCCCGAGGGAGGACTCTAACCTCCGCCGGGACCAGCCGCCCAGTCCATGACTGCAGCGCCATAGACCGCTCGGCTAATACCGCGCGCCAAGCATCATCGTCCATCAGTACGAAGTCTGGGCCCACAGTGTCTCGCAACCGCACATGAGGTCTCAAGACCAGACACCAGTTATACCTTGCCGATTCACCCGTGTAAAATCACGAAGAGCTGTTCGAGTAGTCAACGTAATCCCTGCCCACATTATTATGAATTCTCCTCGGTATTGGTCTCTTTCCACAATGTTTGGGTAGCGAAATCGTGTTCCACGTTCCCTCCAGAGGTGAATTCGTCGAGAAGCACTCTCCAGAGAAAATCGGGACTCATCTGTGAAAAGGACATTGGTCCACTTTTCGACCGTCCACGTGGCATGTTGACGACTCCTCTATAGATGTTCCCTTCTGCGAAGACGTGTCAAGTGTTACACATACAGCAGGTCTCCGACAGCAACAGACATTCAGCCATTCAGATGGCAGTTGTCGTGCAGTACTAAGGCGGTACCGTCGTGTCCTTACTGCCAAATAACGGTTCTCTCTCTCTGATATCACACATGGTCCGTCCTGCCCTGGTCTTCGGGATAAAGTTTCAGTCTCTATAAACTTTCGCCACATCCAAGAAACAACAGGACGATTCACATTAAGCCATCGGGCCACATCAGCTTACAACTGTCCTGCTTCCATTCTTCCTATGGGCCTCCACAGCAGAGAGTCAGCTAGGCGCCTTCTCTGTGCCATGGTGCAGCGTCTGTGACTGTGTACCAGCAGCGATCGTGGACGTGGGGCTACCCGGCAATCACTACCCGTTTGGTAGGTGCCTTGCCGTCATCGTTGGTGAGGTTGTCCGTTGACCGGAATGCCATCTTCCGTGCAGAACACGATCATACAGACATCTGTTGACAGTTTGTATGACCGCATCGTGAATTAGACACAAGACGGGGAAATGGCGGTTTGTTGCTACAATGCTGGGCACCAGTGTAAATAAATAAGCGTCTGGTTGCCGTGCTGGTAGAATTGTGCCATTGGTTTTAGATGAATAACACTGGCACAATGTCAAACAGTCCTATGTCGCTTTCGGGATTTAACTACTTCTACACTCCTGGAAATGGAAAAAAGAACACATTGACACCGGTGTGTCAGACCCACCATACTTGCTCCGGACACTGCGAGAGGGCTGTACAAGCAATGATCACACGCACGGCACAGCGGACACACCAGGAACTGCGGTGTTGGCCGTCGAATGGCGCTAGCTGCGCAGCATTTGTGCACCGCCGCCGTCAGTGTCAGCCAGTTTGCCGTGGCATACGGAGCTCCATCGCAGTCTTTAACACTGGTAGCATGCCGCGACAGCGTGGACGTGAACCGTATGTGCAGTTGACGGACTTTGAGCGAGGGCGTATAGTGGGCATGCGGGAGGCCGGGTGGACGTACCGCCGAATTGCTCAACACGTGGGCGTGAGGTCTCCACAGTACATCGATGTTGTCGCCAGTGGTCGGCGGAAGGTGCACGTCCCCGTCGACCTGGGACCGGACCGCAGCGACGCACGGATGCACGCCAAGACCGTAGGATCCTACGCAGTGCCGTAGGGGACCGCACCGCCACTTCCCAGCAAATTAGGGACACTGTTGCTCCTGGGGTATCGGCGAGGACCATTCGCAACCGTCTCCATGAAGCTAGGCTACGGTCCCGCACACCGTTAGGCCGTCTTCCGCTCACGCCCCAACATCGTGCAGCCCGCCTCCAGTGGTGTCGCGACAGGCGTGAATGGAGGGACGAATGGAGACGTGTCGTCTTCAGCGATGAGAGTCGCTTCTGCCTTGGTGCCAATGATGGTCGTATGCGTGTTTGGCGCCGTGCAGGTGAGCGCCACAATCAGGACTGCATACGACCGAGGCACACAGGGCCAACACCCGGCATCATGGTGTGGGGAGCGATCTCCTACACTGGCCGTACACCACTGGTCATCGTCGAGGGGACACTGAATAGTGCACGGTACATCCAAACCGTCATCGAACCCATCGTTCTACCATTCCTAGACCGGCAAGGGAACTTGCTGTTCCAACAGGACAATGCACGTCCGCATGTATCCCGTGCCACCCAACGTGCTCTAGAAGGTGTAAGTCAACTACCCTGGCCAGCAAGATCTCCGGATCTGTCCCCCATTGAGCATGTTTGGGACTGGATGAAGCGTCGTCTCACGCGGTCTGCACGTCCAGCACGAACGCTGGTCCAACTGAGGCGCCAGGTGGAAATGGCATGGCAAGCCGTTCCACAGGACTACATCCAGCATCTCTACGATCGTCTCCATGGGAGAATAGCAGCCTGCATTGCTGCGAAAGGTGGATATACACTGTACTAGTGCCGACATTGTGCATTCTCTGTTGCCTGTGTCTATGTGCCTGTGGTTCTGTCAGTGTGATCATGTGATGTATCTGACCCCAGGAATGTGTCAATAATGTTTCCCCTTCCTGGGACAATGAATTCACGGTGTTCTTATTTCAATTTCCAGGAGTGTATTAGAAAAGTATACCAAGTGTAGCTGACTATTACAGTATCTATGAATCTCTACTCCTCTACCATCTACATGGTGTTGATTATATATTTTAAAAAGACACGGCCAAATCAAATTATAAGAGCGCACCTTTTGTTTAATGTTGTTACTTACATTTGAGCCAGACTCTAGTGCTACACGATAACACACGCTGAGCGAAACTGTGGGCCTCTGTAACCAGATCCATATCAAAATACACTATCTGATCAAAAGTATACGGACGCATATGACGTCTTGAACCCTCCTGGTGACACTTTCAATGAGATCTCTTAACGTCTGGGAGGAATTTCAGCCCTCTCTTCCTCAAGAACCGAATTCAGAGAATTTAGTGATGTCGGACGCTGTGGTCTGGAGTGAAGTCGACGTTCTGACCCATCCCGTAGGTGTTATATTGCGTTCACATTGGAACTCCGGGCGGGCCAGTCCATTTTAAAATTGCTCACATACCCTGCTTTGTGACAGCGTGCATTGTCGTGATGATACAGACAATCATGGTCTCCGAGCTGCTACTTTACTGTACACAGTACAAAATGCCATAAAATGTGTTCATGTCCTTCCGCATTTAACGGTATCTTATACGCAATAAATGGACCACACCCTAACCACGAAAAACACATCCATTCCGTACTTCACAGTTGTCACTGCTCATGATGACAGATAGTTCTCTAGGCATTCGCCACACCCTAACCCTTCCATCGGATTGCCACAGAGTATAGCGTGTTTCATCACTGAAAATCACTCGTTTCTTGTCATCCACTGTCCAGTGGCGTCTCTCTTTAGATCACCTGAAGTGTCGCTTAGCAGTGAATACAGAAATGTGTGGCTCATGCGAAGCTGCTCGACCACTGTACCCCATTCTTTTTAACTTTATACGCACGGTCGTTGTACTAGTTGGGCTGTTGGTCGCATTTGAAACTCACGAGTGGTTCATTCCACTGATTTCATGCGATTTTTTACAACAACCCGCCTCTATGCTCTACGATCACTGTACGTCAATATATGAGGTTCCCAGGTGTTGGTTTAGCTGTTGTTGTTCTTTCGCGTTTCCTCTCCACAGCCACATTTCAAACAGTCGACTTGCTCAGCTTTAGAAGGGTTGAAATATACGTTATTGACTTGTTACGTGGGTGACATCCAATTAGTGGTCCACGTCCGAAGTCACTGAGCTTTCCTGAGGCACCCATTCCGCTACTACTGCTTCTATACTGACAACACAATACTCCCAACCTCCTTTTATGCTGGAGGGTCCACCGCGCTTGCCATTTAGTAGTAAATTCTGCATTACATGGGGGTGCTAGGATTTTTTTTATCAACTAGTGTAAGTAGGTCAAAATATCTATCAGGAAATCTGATAAAAATTCCCAGAGTTTGCTGCGATCCCATTTGGCGACAAAGATTGCCTGGAACACTGCTTCGGGTAGCATTCAGGATGGCCAAATGCTAAATCTTCTGCAGGTGCGGAGAGATAAGACCGTCGTAGCCTGGTCTGTGCGAATGCTAGAGCTAACGTACACGTGTCACAGGCAGACAGAGCGACAGCTTCATCTGTAGTCTGCGTAATCAGTGCTTAGCAACCCAGACAATGCCTCTCAGTGTCCTGTCTTCTATGAGTTCTCGTCCTACTCCACTCAGTTTAACAATGATACGAGTTCCTTGTTCCATGACTTATGTGAGCAGTACTCAATTGTACTTCGTACTTGTGGCTAGTGATAGCATGTAGGGATGAGAATTAACTTCTGGATTCCTCTGTGAAATAGTCCTTGAAATTCTAAGAAGTTTGTCACAATAACATACTTCTTTTTAAGCTAGAGTTTGACGATTCAGATTGTTAATTGTTCCTGCAATACTATTACACAGTTTTAAAAATTCTTTGGATTAGTGGTGTTGTGTCAAGTTTGGCACAGCTCTTACAAACCAACATTGTCTTACTGTTCGTAAAATCGTTCCGTTATACATTCTGTCTCAGCAGTACTACCGTTTGGCAACAAGAAATTAATCCAGAGAAGTCGGAACTTCATAAACGATTTATTTACTCTTAGAAACTTTTATCATGCGTCCTTTAGGACTTGGTGTCCAAGTTTATGGCTTTGAAATCAAAACGTGCAGTATTTAATCCTCTGTCAGTCAAAGGTCTTTCTTCTGTCACTTCTCGTTTCTTTCAACCATGTCAATATATAATATTAATCACACCGTATCTTCTGCATACGTCAGATTAAGATATCTGTACACTACACATCCTGATAACGTTAAGTGTTAATGTATACACAATGACTTCACTTTAAAAAAAGTATAGAAAAAGACACCGGGTAGCACTTACAAAGTTTAGTGGAAGATCTTAGTATATGAAGTCATTTCATTTTTTTAAAATCTGAAGATTTTACAGATAAATTAGAAATTTGTATATAACACACGAAATTGGCAAGAAAATAGCTACTGACAAGAATGATAGTGAATATATTAATTTTGCAATTGATTGTCTCTTACTGGATAAGGATAGACATAATAAAATGAACATGTGTAATACTGTATTAGAAACAGTAGCTTCACTAAATGGACTATTTCGGACAGTACACCGAAGTATATGCGATCTTTCGCCAAATAAGTACTCGTAACATCTTTGTGTGTCTTTTGTCATCTGGTGTTGCAATACTGTGAACGGTGTGCTGGGAAAGGAGTTAAAAGGCAAATAATTGGATCTAAAATACGATAAATGTTCAGTTTCATGTCATATTTTCCTTGATTTTACGATGTTCACGATTTTCCTATTTCAGGGTGAACGTGAAGGATGACTGACACCACAAGCGCAGACGTCACATTCAACTAGAGCAAGACTCAAAAGCACTTTAAAATGAGAATAATGTTGTTTCTTGATTCGCAAAAAAGCACGGTAATTCAGTCGTTTTGATCTTCAAGTTTTGGCAGGTTTTATCTTTGACGTCAGTGATGAGGCGGAAGTTCCCGTTCAGTTAGACTACGCTTCACCGCGGGTCGCCGTACGCTTCGCGCATAATACTCATCACTTTGAAATTCTCCGAGAGCATATCTCGTCAGCGCAACTTGAATACGAGAATTCCCGAGGCTGCCCCGTGCCAGATATATTTTACCAGTAGTGAAGAAATTTTATATACCGAGGCCGCATTATTCTAGGCGACGCGCTAGGTTACTAACTCGGCGACTGGATGTAGTTCACTAGTTTTTACAAATGCATCCACAGAACCAGCGATTAGCGTGCACTAATTTTCTGTCTGAAAAATGTCAGCTCCATTTCTCACACAAGACAGCAGTGAAACTAAAGTACTCGGTGATAGGCACTTAATCAACTGACATGATAACAACATGCGGGAAGCATACCATGTGAACAGGAACTGTAATTGTTTGGTACCAAGAAGCAAGTTTTTCGCAGGGTAGGTCCTTATTTCATAAAATAGCCAAATTATACACAATGGTGACAAAGTAATCGGATACCTCCTAATATAGTGTCGCACCTTCTTTTGCCCGGCATAGTCAGCAACTTGTCGTGGCATGGGCTCAACAAGTCCTTGTAAGATCCCTGCATTGAGCAATGCTGGCTCTATAGTGTCCAAATCTGCGAAAATGTTGCCAGTAGACGATATTGGGCACTGACTGACCTCGCGACAATATGGCATGTAGGGAGATCTAAGTGGCCAGATCATTCGCTCGAATTGTCCAGAATGTGGCCCGCTGACATGACGCATTGTCATCCATGAAAATTCCATCGTTGTTTGGGAACATGAAGTCCATGAATGGCCGCAAATGGTCTCCACGTAGCCGAACATAATCATTCCCAGTCAATGATCGCTTCGGCAGGACCAGAGAATCCAGTCCATTCCACGTAAACAAAACTCACAGCATTATGGAGTCACCACCAGCATGCACAGTACATTGTTGACAATTTGAGTTCATGGCTTCGAGTGGTCTGGACCACACTCGAACCCTACCATCAGCTCTTACTAATTGAAATCGTGGCTCGTCTGACGAGATCGCAGTTTTCCAGTTGTCTGGGGTCCAACCGGTATGGTCACGAAGCTGTTAGCAAAGGCACTAGCGTCGGTCTTCTGCTACCGTAGCCCATTAACACCAGATTTCGCCGTAGTGTACAAATGCATACGTTCGTCGTACGTCGAACATTGATTTCTGCGGTTATTTCATGCACTGCTATTTCTCTCAGGGTGTATACGTGGACGAGAAAAAAAATTCCCGGATTTTTCCCGTATTTCCCGGTTAAAAATAGAACTTCTCCCGGTTGAAAACACACTTTTTCCGTGTTAAGTAGCAGTACAATTTTCCTCGGAACTGTAAAACTGTCAATCCTTTCAGTGGCTGTGGTTTTATACACCGGTGTATAATTTCCAGGCACTTTAGAAAACGAAACTCAGGGGAAAAAACACGTTTTGGAAAGATGTCTGATGTGCAGCAACATGCACACTGCATATTTTCGTATTACGAAAGTATAAATTCCAAATCCACCAAACATCACACGATACTTTCCGAAGGACTGAAATAGAGATCGCGATGCGCTTTTGTAAGCCAGTCGTAGCTCATTACAAACGATCTCGCCGGCCGATGACAGCGGATATTCAGAGCATAGGACACGTGATATAGTTAGCCAAAAGCAATATCACTGTTAAGTAGCGCTAACACACAAATAGGAAAAGGTAATGGTTTAAATTAATATACATAGTGTTGCTACAAGAAAAGAAAAGCTTTTACGTATAATATTGGTCTCTAAGATTAATAAGCTGCAAGAGAAGCTAAGCTTTCACACATAATGTTTATTTTATTTATTTATTTATTTATTTTGCGCATGTTACACTTTAAGATATATCACACAAAGTGCCAATAAAATATTGTAAATGGTCGTACTTTGAAAGTAACGCTTTTCAACCATTCCGAATATTTTCCCGCGACCTGTTAGATTTGTTTCATCAGTTGCCAGAGAGTGCCAGATAACAGGCGTCGCCGCGCTTGCGCAGCTACAATGACGCAGGGAAGCCCGTAAGTTCGTACGTGTAAAACATTAAAAGATCTTACATTATGTCATAAAAGAAACAAGACTTTAGAGGATACTCCAAGAGCATCGGAATTTTGTGAACCACACTAAAATACATCATTCAGCTTAAAGTGCACATTCGTATGTCCAGATTCAGATGTAAATTTTATTGGAGAACCAGTACTGTAATAGCTAATGTTTGGTTCGTTATAAAGGCATAATGCCATATGTGCCAGAAGATGAAAACGTGAACTTGAAACGCAGTTAACAGTTGAAACTAGCCAATAGTGTGGAATGAAACACTTCATTTCAAATAAATTGACTGCCTCAGCAGAAAAGATTAACAAAAGTCAAATTTCTTTGACAAATCGACAAAAGTAACTGCATTGTTCTGCAAGGCGCTCAACGCTTGACTGTCAAAAAGGTGGAAACAAAATAATATCTGAAACTAACAACATATTTCAGCCCTCCGTAATTATGTGAATGTATTTTAATTCACTTGATAGCTCCCGGCCAAGACATCCGTTTTCATTTCATTTGACGTGAGAGCAATAAACGAAGAGGAAACAGCAAAACCACTTAACGTAAACACGGGTCACGTGGAGACTACCACCTCCCCACTACAACTCAGACTGCTCTGTGTATCAGGTCCGGATCTACGTTATTTCCAAACCGGGGCAATACTAGATAGTGGCGCTCCCCCTCCCTCGAGCGTTTGAGGTTGGACGCCAAAAATTTTAAAAAATCGACTTTTATAAAATATCTTCATTTTGTAGTGCACATCTTTCTGAAGAGTCTGATACATGAAACATATATGCTCGAGGGAAAGTAAGACATGTTATTTGGTCTTAAGTGTGCCAAAGTGCAGTGCCAAGCCTCTTCGCAGAGCATTCTTCCGTCGCACGTCTCTGAATTTCGCTCAGTGGAATTCAAACATGTAATATTTTGTAATGGGTGCCATCAAACTATATTCAGGACAGTGGAAACTAAAATGTCCTGTGGTGCCTCTCCAGCTCCCAGTCGGCCGGTTTGACATCCTGCCCCTCTTTAAAAAAATCTCGCAATTAATACTGGATGGGATTATTTGTAACCGGCAGAACAAGTACTCTTCAGCCTATTAGCTAATAACTTGCTGTTTTGTGTGACATAAAATTAAATATAGGATACATTAAACGAGTAAAGACAAGTGACAAGCAAGACAGTACACATTTCTTCAGTCCTTTATTTCTCTCTAACCTTGGTGCAGCTTTACATGTTGTCCTTTCCTTTTTGTGAAAGGATCTATTATCTCACAAAACTTCATCAAACGTTTTGCCACTTAAAAAAACGAAATGATGTTGTCTAATACTAAAAAATCTGTTAATACAAACTGAACCCAAGACCAGACGGAATATAATTCACGAAGTACCAATATCAAATGCCTATTAGGCCAACTACAAGCAAAACGTTTTATGTTAGGAAATAGTTTCACATTTGATTCATACTCTCTAGCTTCTGAAGCATTAGATCTAAAAGTAGTACTACGAAATTTTTATATAAATTTGGAATCGTCATATTCTTCCGTAATTTGTGTGAGTCCCCGTTTCTTCTCCTTCCTTGTTGTAACAAACAATCTTGTCATCAGTAATTCTGTAACTATTCCTGCCAGTGTCAAAACTTATTCTCTGGTTAACTTCACTAACCCTGCCACAATAACCGGTTTAGTTAACCCACATTTAGTCCCCAATTCGATTCTACACAGAGTACGCGAAAGAACTTGCCCCCCTTCTAACAGCCGTGCACCGCAAGTCTCTAGAGGAACTGAAGGTTCCAAATGATTGGAAAAGAGCACAGGTAGTCCCAGTCTTCAAGAAGGGTCGTCGAGCAGATGCGCAAAACTATAGACCTATATCTCTGACGTCGATCTGTTTTAGAATTTTAGAACATATTTTTTGCTCGAGTATCATGTCGTTTTTGGAAACCCAGAATCTACTATGTAGGAATCAACATGGATTCCGGAAACAGCGATCGTGTGAGACCCAACTCGCTTTATTTGTTCATGAGACCCAGAAAATATTAGATACAGGCTCCCAGGTAGATGCCATTTTTCTTGACTTCCGGAAGGCGTTCGATACAGTTCCGCACTGTCGCCTGATAAACAAAGTAAGAGCCTACGGAATATCAGACCAGCTGTGTGGCTGGATTGAAGAGTTTTTAGCAAACAGAACACAGCATGTTGTTATCAATGGAGAGACGTCTACAGACGTTAAAGTAACCTCTGGCGTGCCACAGGGGAGTGTTATGGGACCATTGCTTTTCACAATATATATAAATGACCTAGTAGATAGTGTCGGAAGTTCCATGCGGCTTTTCGCGGATGATGCTGTAGTATACAGAGAAGTTGCAGCATTAGAAAATTGTAGCGAAATGCAGGAAGATCTGCAGCGGATAGGCACTTGGTGCAGGGAGTGGCAACTGAGCCTTAACATAGACAAATGTAATGTATTGCGAATACATAGAAAGAAGGATCCTTTATTGTATGATTATATGATCGCGGAACAAACACTGGTAGCAGTTACTTCTGTAAAATATCTGGGAGTATGCGTGCGGAACGATTTGAAGTGGAATGATCATATAAAATTAATTGTTGGTAAGGCGGGTACCTGGTTGAGATTCATTGGGAGAGTGCTTAGAAAATGTAGTCCATCAACAAAGGAGGTGGCTTACAAAACACTCGTTCGACCTATACTTGAGTATTGCTCATCAGTGTGGGATCCGTACCAGATCGGGTTGACGGGGGAGATAGAGAAGATCCAAAGAAGAGCGGCGCGTTTCGTCACAGGGTTATTTGGTAACCGTGATAGCGTTACGGAGATGTTTAACAAACTCAAATGGCAGACTCTGCAAGAGAGGCGCTCTGCATCACGGTGTAGCTTGCTCGCCAGGTTTAGAGAGCGTGCGTTTCTGGATGAGGTATCGAATATATTGCTTCCCCCTACTTATACCTCCCGAGGAGATCACGAATGTAAAATTAGAGAGATTAGAGCGCGCACGGAGGCCTTCAGACAGTCGTTCTTCCCGCGAACCATACGCGACTGGAACAGGAAAGGGAGGTAATGACAGTGGCACGTAAAGTGCCCTCCGCCACACACCGTTGGGTGGCTTGCGGAGTATAAATGTAGATGTAGATGTAAATGATTATAAACAGGTGATAGTATAATAGAAAAAATTTAAAGAATACAGAACGTAAACAACTGCAACGTCCATCACGGTAGTCAAAAATGTTCTTCGTTTTTTTCCCCAACTTAAAGGATTTCAAAAAATGGCTCTAAACACTTTGGGGCTTAACATCTGAGGTCATCATTCCCTTAAACTTAAAACTACTTAAACCTAACCAACCTAAGGACATCACACACATCCATGCCCAAGGCAGGATTCGAACCTGCGAATGTAGCAGCCTCGGGGTTCCGGGCTGAAGCGCCTAGAACCGCTCGACCACAGCGGACGACTTACCGGATTCGCACACACATTCCGACAACTGGTTAATGTGCTCAGTGTGGGTTGTGACCACCTCTGGCACCAATACGGTCCTTACAACGTCGGGGCATGCTGTGAATAATGTCGTTAGTCTCACGTCGAGGCAATAACGGCAATTCTTCCTGCAGAGCTGCTCGCAAGTTCTGGAAAGTGGTTGGTTGATGCTGACGCGATGCAACCCGTCTCCCTAGTGCATCCCAGACATGCTCTATGGGAGTCAAATGGCTCTGAGCACTACGGGACTCAACTTCTGCGGTCATTAGTCCCCTAGAACTTAGAACTAGTTAAACCTAACTAACCTAAGGACATCACACACATCCATGCCCGAGGCAGGATTCGAACCTGCGACCGTAGCGGTCTCGCTGTTCCACACTGCAGCGCCTAGAACCGCACCGCCACTTCGGCCGGCTCTATGGGATTCAAATCGAGAGAACAAGCAGGCCACGCCGTGCGTGCAATATCTTCCGTTTCCAAGAAAACATCAACAACCCGTGCTTTATGTGGTCGAGCATTATCGTAAAAAAAAATGTTCAAATGTGTGTGAAATCTTATGAGACTTAACTGCTAAGGTCATCAGTCCCAAACCTTACACACTACTTAACCTAAATTATCCTAAGGACAAACACACACACCCTTGCCCGAGGGAGGACTCTAACCTCCGCCGGGACCAGCCGCCCAGTCCATGACTGCAGCGCCATAGACCGCTCGGCTAATACCGCGCGCCAAGCATCATCGTCCATCAGTACGAAGTCTGGGCCCACAGTGTCTCGCAACCGCACATGAGGTCTCAAGACCAGACACCAGTTATACCTTGCCGATTCACCCGTGTAAAATCACGAAGAGCTGTTCGAGTAGTCAACGTAATCCCTGCCCACATTATTATGAATTCTCCTCGGTATTGGTCTCTTTCCACAATGTTTGGGTAGCGAAATCGTGTTCCACGTTCCCTCCAGAGGTGAATTCGTCGAGAAGCACTCTCCAGAGAAAATCGGGACTCATCTGTGAAAAGGACATTGGTCCACTTTTCGACCGTCCACGTGGCATGTTGACGACTCCTCTATAGATGTTCCCTTCTGCGAAGACGTGTCAAGTGTTACACATACAGCAGGTCTCCGACAGCAACAGACATTCAGCCATTCAGATGGCAGTTGTCGTGCAGTACTAAGGCGGTACCGTCGTGTCCTTACTGCCAAATAACGGTTCTCTCTCTCTGATATCACACATGGTCCGTCCTGCCCTGGTCTTCGGGATAAAGTTTCAGTCTCTATAAACTTTCGCCACATCCAAGAAACAACAGGACGATTCACATTAAGCCATCGGGCCACATCAGCTTACAACTGTCCTGCTTCCATTCTTCCTATGGGCCTCCACAGCAGAGAGTCAGCTAGGCGCCTTCTCTGTGCCATGGTGCAGCGTCTGTGACTGTGTACCAGCAGCGATCGTGGACGTGGGGCTACCCGGCAATCACTACCCGTTTGGTAGGTGCCTTGCCGTCATCGTTGGTGAGGTTGTCCGTTGACCGGAATGCCATCTTCCGTGCAGAACACGATCATACAGACATCTGTTGACAGTTTGTATGACCGCATCGTGAATTAGACACAAGACGGGGAAATGGCGGTTTGTTGCTACAATGCTGGGCACCAGTGTAAATAAATAAGCGTCTGGTTGCCGTGCTGGTAGAATTGTGCCATTGGTTTTAGATGAATAACACTGGCACAATGTCAAACAGTCCTATGTCGCTTTCGGGATTTAACTACTTCTACACTCCTGGAAATGGAAAAAAGAACACATTGACACCGGTGTGTCAGACCCACCATACTTGCTCCGGACACTGCGAGAGGGCTGTACAAGCAATGATCACACGCACGGCACAGCGGACACACCAGGAACTGCGGTGTTGGCCGTCGAATGGCGCTAGCTGCGCAGCATTTGTGCACCGCCGCCGTCAGTGTCAGCCAGTTTGCCGTGGCATACGGAGCTCCATCGCAGTCTTTAACACTGGTAGCATGCCGCGACAGCGTGGACGTGAACCGTATGTGCAGTTGACGGACTTTGAGCGAGGGCGTATAGTGGGCATGCGGGAGGCCGGGTGGACGTACCGCCGAATTGCTCAACACGTGGGCGTGAGGTCTCCACAGTACATCGATGTTGTCGCCAGTGGTCGGCGGAAGGTGCACGTCCCCGTCGACCTGGGACCGGACCGCAGCGACGCACGGATGCACGCCAAGACCGTAGGATCCTACGCAGTGCCGTAGGGGACCGCACCGCCACTTCCCAGCAAATTAGGGACACTGTTGCTCCTGGGGTATCGGCGAGGACCATTCGCAACCGTCTCCATGAAGCTAGGCTACGGTCCCGCACACCGTTAGGCCGTCTTCCGCTCACGCCCCAACATCGTGCAGCCCGCCTCCAGTGGTGTCGCGACAGGCGTGAATGGAGGGACGAATGGAGACGTGTCGTCTTCAGCGATGAGAGTCGCTTCTGCCTTGGTGCCAATGATGGTCGTATGCGTGTTTGGCGCCGTGCAGGTGAGCGCCACAATCAGGACTGCATACGACCGAGGCACACAGGGCCAACACCCGGCATCATGGTGTGGGGAGCGATCTCCTACACTGGCCGTACACCACTGGTCATCGTCGAGGGGACACTGAATAGTGCACGGTACATCCAAACCGTCATCGAACCCATCGTTCTACCATTCCTAGACCGGCAAGGGAACTTGCTGTTCCAACAGGACAATGCACGTCCGCATGTATCCCGTGCCACCCAACGTGCTCTAGAAGGTGTAAGTCAACTACCCTGGCCAGCAAGATCTCCGGATCTGTCCCCCATTGAGCATGTTTGGGACTGGATGAAGCGTCGTCTCACGCGGTCTGCACGTCCAGCACGAACGCTGGTCCAACTGAGGCGCCAGGTGGAAATGGCATGGCAAGCCGTTCCACAGGACTACATCCAGCATCTCTACGATCGTCTCCATGGGAGAATAGCAGCCTGCATTGCTGCGAAAGGTGGATATACACTGTACTAGTGCCGACATTGTGCATTCTCTGTTGCCTGTGTCTATGTGCCTGTGGTTCTGTCAGTGTGATCATGTGATGTATCTGACCCCAGGAATGTGTCAATAACGTTTCCCCTTCCTGGGACAATGAATTCACGGTGTTCTTATTTCAATTTCCAGGAGTGTATTAGAAAAGTATACCAAGTGTAGCTGACTATTACAGTATCTATGAATCTCTACTCCTCTACCATCTACATGGTGTTGATTATATATTTTAAAAAGACACGGCCAAATCAAATTATAAGAGCGCACCTTTTGTTTAATGTTGTTACTTACATTTGAGCCAGACTCTAGTGCTACACGATAACACACGCTGAGCGAAACTGTGGGCCTCTGTAACCAGATCCATATCAAAATACACTATCTGATCAAAAGTATACGGACGCATATGACGTCTTGAACCCTCCTGGTGACACTTTCAATGAGATCTCTTAACGTCTGGGAGGAATTTCAGCCCTCTCTTCCTCAAGAACCGAATTCAGAGAATTTAGTGATGTCGGACGCTGTGGTCTGGAGTGAAGTCGACGTTCTGACCCATCCCGTAGGTGTTATATTGCGTTCACATTGGAACTCCGGGCGGGCCAGTCCATTTTAAAATTGCTCACATACCCTGCTTTGTGACAGCGTGCATTGTCGTGATGATACAGACAATCATGGTCTCCGAGCTGCTACTTTACTGTACACAGTACAAAATGCCATAAAATGTGTTCATGTCCTTCCGCATTTAACGGTATCTTATACGCAATAAATGGACCACACCCTAACCACGAAAAACACATCCATTCCGTACTTCACAGTTGTCACTGCTCATGATGACAGATAGTTCTCTAGGCATTCGCCACACCCTAACCCTTCCATCGGATTGCCACAGAGTATAGCGTGTTTCATCACTGAAAATCACTCGTTTCTTGTCATCCACTGTCCAGTGGCGTCTCTCTTTAGATCACCTGAAGTGTCGCTTAGCAGTGAATACAGAAATGTGTGGCTCATGCGAAGCTGCTCGACCACTGTACCCCATTCTTTTTAACTTTATACGCACGGTCGTTGTACTAGTTGGGCTGTTGGTCGCATTTGAAACTCACGAGTGGTTCATTCCACTGATTTCATGCGATTTTTTACAACAACCCGCCTCTATGCTCTACGATCACTGTACGTCAATATATGAGGTTCCCAGGTGTTGGTTTAGCTGTTGTTGTTCTTTCGCGTTTCCTCTCCACAGCCACATTTCAAACAGTCGACTTGCTCAGCTTTAGAAGGGTTGAAATATACGTTATTGACTTGTTACGTGGGTGACATCCAATTAGTGGTCCACGTCCGAAGTCACTGAGCTTTCCTGAGGCACCCATTCCGCTACTACTGCTTCTATACTGACAACACAATACTCCCAACCTCCTTTTATGCTGGAGGGTCCACCGCGCTTGCCATTTAGTAGTAAATTCTGCATTACATGGGGGTGCTAGGATTTTTTTTATCAACTAGTGTAAGTAGGTCAAAATATCTATCAGGAAATCTGATAAAAATTCCCAGAGTTTGCTGCGATCCCATTTGGCGACAAAGATTGCCTGGAACACTGCTTCGGGTAGCATTCAGGATGGCCAAATGCTAAATCTTCTGCAGGTGCGGAGAGATAAGACCGTCGTAGCCTGGTCTGTGCGAATGCTAGAGCTAACGTACACGTGTCACAGGCAGACAGAGCGACAGCTTCATCTGTAGTCTGCGTAATCAGTGCTTAGCAACCCAGACAATGCCTCTCAGTGTCCTGTCTTCTATGAGTTCTCGTCCTACTCCACTCAGTTTAACAATGATACGAGTTCCTTGTTCCATGACTTATGTGAGCAGTACTCAATTGTACTTCGTACTTGTGGCTAGTGATAGCATGTAGGGATGAGAATTAACTTCTGGATTCCTCTGTGAAATAGTCCTTGAAATTCTAAGAAGTTTGTCACAATAACATACTTCTTTTTAAGCTAGAGTTTGACGATTCAGATTGTTAATTGTTCCTGCAATACTATTACACAGTTTTAAAAATTCTTTGGATTAGTGGTGTTGTGTCAAGTTTGGCACAGCTCTTACAAACCAACATTGTCTTACTGTTCGTAAAATCGTTCCGTTATACATTCTGTCTCAGCAGTACTACCGTTTGGCAACAAGAAATTAATCCAGAGAAGTCGGAACTTCATAAACGATTTATTTACTCTTAGAAACTTTTATCATGCGTCCTTTAGGACTTGGTGTCCAAGTTTATGGCTTTGAAATCAAAACGTGCAGTATTTAATCCTCTGTCAGTCAAAGGTCTTTCTTCTGTCACTTCTCGTTTCTTTCAACCATGTCAATATATAATATTAATCACACCGTATCTTCTGCATACGTCAGATTAAGATATCTGTACACTACACATCCTGATAACGTTAAGTGTTAATGTATACACAATGACTTCACTTTAAAAAAAGTATAGAAAAAGACACCGGGTAGCACTTACAAAGTTTAGTGGAAGATCTTAGTATATGAAGTCATTTCATTTTTTTAAAATCTGAAGATTTTACAGATAAATTAGAAATTTGTATATAACACACGAAATTGGCAAGAAAATAGCTACTGACAAGAATGATAGTGAATATATTAATTTTGCAATTGATTGTCTCTTACTGGATAAGGATAGACATAATAAAATGAACATGTGTAATACTGTATTAGAAACAGTAGCTTCACTAAATGGACTATTTCGGACAGTACACCGAAGTATATGCGATCTTTCGCCAAATAAGTACTCGTAACATCTTTGTGTGTCTTTTGTCATCTGGTGTTGCAATACTGTGAACGGTGTGCTGGGAAAGGAGTTAAAAGGCAAATAATTGGATCTAAAATACGATAAATGTTCAGTTTCATGTCATATTTTCCTTGATTTTACGATGTTCACGATTTTCCTATTTCAGGGTGAACGTGAAGGATGACTGACACCACAAGCGCAGACGTCACATTCAACTAGAGCAAGACTCAAAAGCACTTTAAAATGAGAATAATGTTGTTTCTTGATTCGCAAAAAAGCACGGTAATTCAGTCGTTTTGATCTTCAAGTTTTGGCAGGTTTTATCTTTGACGTCAGTGATGAGGCGGAAGTTCCCGTTCAGTTAGACTACGCTTCACCGCGGGTCGCCGTACGCTTCGCGCATAATACTCATCACTTTGAAATTCTCCGAGAGCATATCTCGTCAGCGCAACTTGAATACGAGAATTCCCGAGGCTGCCCCGTGCCAGATATATTTTACCAGTAGTGAAGAAATTTTATATACCGAGGCCGCATTATTCTAGGCGACGCGCTAGGTTACTAACTCGGCGACTGGATGTAGTTCACTAGTTTTTACAAATGCATCCACAGAACCAGCGATTAGCGTGCACTAATTTTCTGTCTGAAAAATGTCAGCTCCATTTCTCACACAAGACAGCAGTGAAACTAAAGTACTCGGTGATAGGCACTTAATCAACTGACATGATAACAACATGCGGGAAGCATACCATGTGAACAGGAACTGTAATTGTTTGGTACCAAGAAGCAAGTTTTTCGCAGGGTAGGTCCTTATTTCATAAAATAGCCAAATTATACACAATGGTGACAAAGTAATCGGATACCTCCTAATATAGTGTCGCACCTCCTTTTGCCCGGCATAGTCAGCAACTTGTCGTGGCATGGGCTCAACAAGTCCTTGTAAGATCCCTGCATTGAGCAATGCTGGCTCTATAGTGTCCAAATCTGCGAAAATGTTGCCAGTAGACGATATTGGGCACTGACTGACCTCGCGACAATATGGCATGTAGGGAGATCTAAGTGGCCAGATCATTCGCTCGAATTGTCCAGAATGTGGCCCGCTGACATGACGCATTGTCATCCATGAAAATTCCATCGTTGTTTGGGAACATGAAGTCCATGAATGGCCGCAAATGGTCTCCACGTAGCCGAACATAATCATTCCCAGTCAATGATCGCTTCGGCAGGACCAGAGAATCCAGTCCATTCCACGTAAACAAAACTCACAGCATTATGGAGTCACCACCAGCATGCACAGTACATTGTTGACAATTTGAGTTCATGGCTTCGAGTGGTCTGGACCACACTCGAACCCTACCATCAGCTCTTACTAATTGAAATCGTGGCTCGTCTGACGAGATCGCAGTTTTCCAGTTGTCTGGGGTCCAACCGGTATGGTCACGAAGCTGTTAGCAAAGGCACTAGCGTCGGTCTTCTGCTACCGTAGCCCATTAACACCAGATTTCGCCGTAGTGTACAAATGCATACGTTCGTCGTACGTCGAACATTGATTTCTGCGGTTATTTCATGCACTGCTATTTCTCTCAGGGTGTATACGTGGACGAGAAAAAAAATTCCCGGATTTTTCCCGTATTTCCCGGTTAAAAATAGAACTTCTCCCGGTTGAAAACACACTTTTTCCGTGTTAAGTAGCAGTACAATTTTCCTCGGAACTGTAAAACTGTCAATCCTTTCAGTGGCTGTGGTTTTATACACCGGTGTATAATTTCCAGGCACTTTAGAAAACGAAACTCAGGGGAAAAAACACGTTTTGGAAAGATGTCTGATGTGCAGCAACATGCACACTGCATATTTTCGTATTACGAAAGTATAAATTCCAAATCCACCAAACATCACACGATACTTTCCGAAGGACTGAAATAGAGATCGCGATGCGCTTTTGTAAGCCAGTCGTAGCTCATTACAAACGATCTCGCCGGCCGATGACAGCGGATATTCAGAGCATAGGACACGTGATATAGTTAGCCAAAAGCAATATCACTGTTAAGTAGCGCTAACACACAAATAGGAAAAGGTAATGGTTTAAATTAATATACATAGTGTTGCTACAAGAAAAGAAAAGCTTTTACGTATAATATTGGTCTCTAAGATTAATAAGCTGCAAGAGAAGCTAAGCTTTCACACATAATGTTTATTTTATTTATTTATTTATTTATTTTGCGCATGTTACACTTTAAGATATATCACACAAAGTGCCAATAAAATATTGTAAATGGTCGTACTTTGAAAGTAACGCTTTTCAACCATTCCGAATATTTTCCCGCGACCTGTTAGATTTGTTTCATCAGTTGCCAGAGAGTGCCAGATAACAGGCGTCGCCGCGCTTGCGCAGCTACAATGACGCAGGGAAGCCCGTAAGTTCGTACGTGTAAAACATTAAAAGATCTTACATTATGTCATAAAAGAAACAAGACTTTAGAGGATACTCCAAGAGCATCGGAATTTTGTGAACCACACTAAAATACATCATTCAGCTTAAAGTGCACATTCGTATGTCCAGATTCAGATGTAAATTTTATTGGAGAACCAGTACTGTAATAGCTAATGTTTGGTTCGTTATAAAGGCATAATGCCATATGTGCCAGAAGATGAAAACGTGAACTTGAAACGCAGTTAACAGTTGAAACTAGCCAATAGTGTGGAATGAAACACTTCATTTCAAATAAATTGACTGCCTCAGCAGAAAAGATTAACAAAAGTCAAATTTCTTTGACAAATCGACAAAAGTAACTGCATTGTTCTGCAAGGCGCTCAACGCTTGACTGTCAAAAAGGTGGAAACAAAATAATATCTGAAACTAACAACATATTTCAGCCCTCCGTAATTATGTGAATGTATTTTAATTCACTTGATAGCTCCCGGCCAAGACATCCGTTTTCATTTCATTTGACGTGAGAGCAATAAACGAAGAGGAAACAGCAAAACCACTTAACGTAAACACGGGTCACGTGGAGACTACCACCTCCCCACTACAACTCAGACTGCTCTGTGTATCAGGTCCGGATCTACGTTATTTCCAAACCGGGGCAATACTAGATAGTGGCGCTCCCCCTCCCTCGAGCGTTTGAGGTTGGACGCCAAAAATTTTAAAAAATCGACTTTTATAAAATATCTTCATTTTGTAGTGCACATCTTTCTGAAGAGTCTGATACATGAAACATATATGCTCGAGGGAAAGTAAGACATGTTATTTGGTCTTAAGTGTGCCAAAGTGCAGTGCCAAGCCTCTTCGCAGAGCATTCTTCCGTCGCACGTCTCTGAATTTCGCTCAGTGGAATTCAAACATGTAATATTTTGTAATGGGTGCCATCAAACTATATTCAGGACAGTGGAAACTAAAATGTCCTGTGGTGCCTCTCCAGCTCCCAGTCGGCCGGTTTGACATCCTGCCCCTCTTTAAAAAAATCTCGCAATTAATACTGGATGGGATTATTTGTAACCGGCAGAACAAGTACTCTTCAGCCTATTAGCTAATAACTTGCTGTTTTGTGTGACATAAAATTAAATATAGGATACATTAAACGAGTAAAGACAAGTGACAAGCAAGACAGTACACATTTCTTCAGTCCTTTATTTCTCTCTAACCTTGGTGCAGCTTTACATGTTGTCCTTTCCTTTTTGTGAAAGGATCTATTATCTCACAAAACTTCATCAAACGTTTTGCCACTTAAAAAAACGAAATGATGTTGTCTAATACTAAAAAATCTGTTAATACAAACTGAACCCAAGACCAGACGGAATATAATTCACGAAGTACCAATATCAAATGCCTATTAGGCCAACTACAAGCAAAACGTTTTATGTTAGGAAATAGTTTCACATTTGATTCATACTCTCTAGCTTCTGAAGCATTAGATCTAAAAGTAGTACTACGAAATTTTTATATAAATTTGGAATCGTCATATTCTTCCGTAATTTGTGTGAGTCCCCGTTTCTTCTCCTTCCTTGTTGTAACAAACAATCTTGTCATCAGTAATTCTGTAACTATTCCTGCCAGTGTCAAAACTTATTCTCTGGTTAACTTCACTAACCCTGCCACAATAACCGGTTTAGTTAACCCACATTTAGTCCCCAATTCGATTCTACACAGAGTACGCGAAAGAACTTGCCCCCCTTCTAACAGCCGTGCACCGCAAGTCTCTAGAGGAACTGAAGGTTCCAAATGATTGGAAAAGAGCACAGGTAGTCCCAGTCTTCAAGAAGGGTCGTCGAGCAGATGCGCAAAACTATAGACCTATATCTCTGACGTCGATCTGTTTTAGAATTTTAGAACATATTTTTTGCTCGAGTATCATGTCGTTTTTGGAAACCCAGAATCTACTATGTAGGAATCAACATGGATTCCGGAAACAGCGATCGTGTGAGACCCAACTCGCTTTATTTGTTCATGAGACCCAGAAAATATTAGATACAGGCTCCCAGGTAGATGCCATTTTTCTTGACTTCCGGAAGGCGTTCGATACAGTTCCGCACTGTCGCCTGATAAACAAAGTAAGAGCCTACGGAATATCAGACCAGCTGTGTGGCTGGATTGAAGAGTTTTTAGCAAACAGAACACAGCATGTTGTTATCAATGGAGAGACGTCTACAGACGTTAAAGTAACCTCTGGCGTGCCACAGGGGAGTGTTATGGGACCATTGCTTTTCACAATATATATAAATGACCTAGTAGATAGTGTCGGAAGTTCCATGCGGCTTTTCGCGGATGATGCTGTAGTATACAGAGAAGTTGCAGCATTAGAAAATTGTAGCGAAATGCAGGAAGATCTGCAGCGGATAGGCACTTGGTGCAGGGAGTGGCAACTGAGCCTTAACATAGACAAATGTAATGTATTGCGAATACATAGAAAGAAGGATCCTTTATTGTATGATTATATGATCGCGGAACAAACACTGGTAGCAGTTACTTCTGTAAAATATCTGGGAGTATGCGTGCGGAACGATTTGAAGTGGAATGATCATATAAAATTAATTGTTGGTAAGGCGGGTACCTGGTTGAGATTCATTGGGAGAGTGCTTAGAAAATGTAGTCCATCAACAAAGGAGGTGGCTTACAAAACACTCGTTCGACCTATACTTGAGTATTGCTCATCAGTGTGGGATCCGTACCAGATCGGGTTGACGGGGGAGATAGAGAAGATCCAAAGAAGAGCGGCGCGTTTCGTCACAGGGTTATTTGGTAACCGTGATAGCGTTACGGAGATGTTTAACAAACTCAAATGGCAGACTCTGCAAGAGAGGCGCTCTGCATCACGGTGTAGCTTGCTCGCCAGGTTTAGAGAGCGTGCGTTTCTGGATGAGGTATCGAATATATTGCTTCCCCCTACTTATACCTCCCGAGGAGATCACGAATGTAAAATTAGAGAGATTAGAGCGCGCACGGAGGCCTTCAGACAGTCGTTCTTCCCGCGAACCATACGCGACTGGAACAGGAAAGGGAGGTAATGACAGTGGCACGTAAAGTGCCCTCCGCCACACACCGTTGGGTGGCTTGCGGAGTATAAATGTAGATGTAGATGTAAATGATTATAAACAGGTGATAGTATAATAGAAAAAATTTAAAGAATACAGAACGTAAACAACTGCAACGTCCATCACGGTAGTCAAAAATGTTCTTCGTTTTTTTCCCCAACTTAAAGGATTTCAAAAAATGGCTCTAAACACTTTGGGGCTTAACATCTGAGGTCATCATTCCCTTAAACTTAAAACTACTTAAACCTAACCAACCTAAGGACATCACACACATCCATGCCCAAGGCAGGATTCGAACCTGCGAATGTAGCAGCCTCGGGGTTCCGGGCTGAAGCGCCTAGAACCGCTCGACCACAGCGGACGACTTACCGGATTTGCACACACATTCCGACAACTGGTTAATGTGCTCAGTGTGGGTTGTGACCACCTCTGGCACCAATACGGTCCTTACAACGTCGGGGCATGCTGTGAATAATGTCTTTAGTCTCACGTCGAGGCAATAACGGCAATTCTTCCTGCAGAGCTGCTCGCAAGTTCTGGAAAGTGGTTGGTTGATGCTGACGCGATGCAACCCGTCTCCCTAGTGCATCCCAGACATGCTCAATGGGAGTCAAATGGCTCTGAGCACTACGGGACTCAACTTCTGCGGTCATTAGTCCCCTAGAACTTAGAACTAGTTAAACCTAACTAACCTAAGGACATCACACACATCCATGCCCGAGGCAGGATTCGAACCTGCGACCGTAGCGGTCTCGCTGTTCCACACTGCAGCGCCTAGAACCGCACCGCCACTTCGGCCGGCTCTATGGGATTCAAATCGAGAGAACAAGCAGGCCACGCCGTGCGTGCAATATCTTCCGTTTCCAAGAAAACATCAACAACCCGTGCTTTATGTGGTCGAGCATTATCGTAAAAAAAAATGTTCAAATGTGTGTGAAATCTTATGAGACTTAACTGCTAAGGTCATCAGTCCCAAACCTTACACACTACTTAACCTAAATTATCCTAAGGACAAACACACACACCCTTGCCCGAGGGAGGACTCTAACCTCCGCCGGGACCAGCCGCCCAGTCCATGACTGCAGCGCCATAGACCGCTCGGCTAATACCGCGCGCCAAGCATCATCGTCCATCAGTACGAAGTCTGGGCCCACAGTGTCTCGCAACCGCACATGAGGTCTCAAGACCAGACACCAGTTATACCTTGCCGATTCACCCGTGTAAAATCACGAAGAGCTGTTCGAGTAGTCAACGTAATCCCTGCCCACATTATTATGAATTCTCCTCGGTATTGGTCTCTTTCCACAATGTTTGGGTAGCGAAATCGTGTTCCACGTTCCCTCCAGAGGTGAATTCGTCGAGAAGCACTCTCCAGAGAAAATCGGGACTCATCTGTGAAAAGGACATTGGTCCACTTTTCGACCGTCCACGTGGCATGTTGACGACTCCTCTATAGATGTTCCCTTCTGCGAAGACGTGTCAAGTGTTACACATACAGCAGGTCTCCGACAGCAACAGACATTCAGCCATTCAGATGGCAGTTGTCGTGCAGTACTAAGGCGGTACCGTCGTGTCCTTACTGCCAAATAACGGTTCTCTCTCTCTGATATCACACATGGTCCGTCCTGCCCTGGTCTTCGGGATAAAGTTTCAGTCTCTATAAACTTTCGCCACATCCAAGAAACAACAGGACGATTCACATTAAGCCATCGGGCCACATCAGCTTACAACTGTCCTGCTTCCATTCTTCCTATGGGCCTCCACAGCAGAGAGTCAGCTAGGCGCCTTCTCTGTGCCATGGTGCAGCGTCTGTGACTGTGTACCAGCAGCGATCGTGGACGTGGGGCTACCCGGCAATCACTACCCGTTTGGTAGGTGCCTTGCCGTCATCGTTGGTGAGGTTGTCCGTTGACCGGAATGCCATCTTCCGTGCAGAACACGATCATACAGACATCTGTTGACAGTTTGTATGACCGCATCGTGAATTAGACACAAGACGGGGAAATGGCGGTTTGTTGCTACAATGCTGGGCACCAGTGTAAATAAATAAGCGTCTGGTTGCCGTGCTGGTAGAATTGTGCCATTGGTTTTAGATGAATAACACTGGCACAATGTCAAACAGTCCTATGTCGCTTTCGGGATTTAACTACTTCTACACTCCTGGAAATGGAAAAAAGAACACATTGACACCGGTGTGTCAGACCCACCATACTTGCTCCGGACACTGCGAGAGGGCTGTACAAGCAATGATCACACGCACGGCACAGCGGACACACCAGGAACTGCGGTGTTGGCCGTCGAATGGCGCTAGCTGCGCAGCATTTGTGCACCGCCGCCGTCAGTGTCAGCCAGTTTGCCGTGGCATACGGAGCTCCATCGCAGTCTTTAACACTGGTAGCATGCCGCGACAGCGTGGACGTGAACCGTATGTGCAGTTGACGGACTTTGAGCGAGGGCGTATAGTGGGCATGCGGGAGGCCGGGTGGACGTACCGCCGAATTGCTCAACACGTGGGCGTGAGGTCTCCACAGTACATCGATGTTGTCGCCAGTGGTCGGCGGAAGGTGCACGTCCCCGTCGACCTGGGACCGGACCGCAGCGACGCACGGATGCACGCCAAGACCGTAGGATCCTACGCAGTGCCGTAGGGGACCGCACCGCCACTTCCCAGCAAATTAGGGACACTGTTGCTCCTGGGGTATCGGCGAGGACCATTCGCAACCGTCTCCATGAAGCTAGGCTACGGTCCCGCACACCGTTAGGCCGTCTTCCGCTCACGCCCCAACATCGTGCAGCCCGCCTCCAGTGGTGTCGCGACAGGCGTGAATGGAGGGACGAATGGAGACGTGTCGTCTTCAGCGATGAGAGTCGCTTCTGCCTTGGTGCCAATGATGGTCGTATGCGTGTTTGGCGCCGTGCAGGTGAGCGCCACAATCAGGACTGCATACGACCGAGGCACACAGGGCCAACACCCGGCATCATGGTGTGGGGAGCGATCTCCTACACTGGCCGTACACCACTGGTCATCGTCGAGGGGACACTGAATAGTGCACGGTACATCCAAACCGTCATCGAACCCATCGTTCTACCATTCCTAGACCGGCAAGGGAACTTGCTGTTCCAACAGGACAATGCACGTCCGCATGTATCCCGTGCCACCCAACGTGCTCTAGAAGGTGTAAGTCAACTACCCTGGCCAGCAAGATCTCCGGATCTGTCCCCCATTGAGCATGTTTGGGACTGGATGAAGCGTCGTCTCACGCGGTCTGCACGTCCAGCACGAACGCTGGTCCAACTGAGGCGCCAGGTGGAAATGGCATGGCAAGCCGTTCCACAGGACTACATCCAGCATCTCTACGATCGTCTCCATGGGAGAATAGCAGCCTGCATTGCTGCGAAAGGTGGATATACACTGTACTAGTGCCGACATTGTGCATTCTCTGTTGCCTGTGTCTATGTGCCTGTGGTTCTGTCAGTGTGATCATGTGATGTATCTGACCCCAGGAATGTGTCAATAATGTTTCCCCTTCCTGGGACAATGAATTCACGGTGTTCTTATTTCAATTTCCAGGAGTGTATTAGAAAAGTATACCAAGTGTAGCTGACTATTACAGTATCTATGAATCTCTACTCCTCTACCATCTACATGGTGTTGATTATATATTTTAAAAAGACACGGCCAAATCAAATTATAAGAGCGCACCTTTTGTTTAATGTTGTTACTTACATTTGAGCCAGACTCTAGTGCTACACGATAACACACGCTGAGCGAAACTGTGGGCCTCTGTAACCAGATCCATATCAAAATACACTATCTGATCAAAAGTATACGGACGCATATGACGTCTTGAACCCTCCTGGTGACACTTTCAATGAGATCTCTTAACGTCTGGGAGGAATTTCAGCCCTCTCTTCCTCAAGAACCGAATTCAGAGAATTTAGTGATGTCGGACGCTGTGGTCTGGAGTGAAGTCGACGTTCTGACCCATCCCGTAGGTGTTATATTGCGTTCACATTGGAACTCCGGGCGGGCCAGTCCATTTTAAAATTGCTCACATACCCTGCTTTGTGACAGCGTGCATTGTCGTGATGATACAGACAATCATGGTCTCCGAGCTGCTACTTTACTGTACACAGTACAAAATGCCATAAAATGTGTTCATGTCCTTCCGCATTTAACGGTATCTTATACGCAATAAATGGACCACACCCTAACCACGAAAAACACATCCATTCCGTACTTCACAGTTGTCACTGCTCATGATGACAGATAGTTCTCTAGGCATTCGCCACACCCTAACCCTTCCATCGGATTGCCACAGAGTATAGCGTGTTTCATCACTGAAAATCACTCGTTTCTTGTCATCCACTGTCCAGTGGCGTCTCTCTTTAGATCACCTGAAGTGTCGCTTAGCAGTGAATACAGAAATGTGTGGCTCATGCGAAGCTGCTCGACCACTGTACCCCATTCTTTTTAACTTTATACGCACGGTCGTTGTACTAGTTGGGCTGTTGGTCGCATTTGAAACTCACGAGTGGTTCATTCCACTGATTTCATGCGATTTTTTACAACAACCCGCCTCTATGCTCTACGATCACTGTACGTCAATATATGAGGTTCCCAGGTGTTGGTTTAGCTGTTGTTGTTCTTTCGCGTTTCCTCTCCACAGCCACATTTCAAACAGTCGACTTGCTCAGCTTTAGAAGGGTTGAAATATACGTTATTGACTTGTTACGTGGGTGACATCCAATTAGTGGTCCACGTCCGAAGTCACTGAGCTTTCCTGAGGCACCCATTCCGCTACTACTGCTTCTATACTGACAACACAATACTCCCAACCTCCTTTTATGCTGGAGGGTCCACCGCGCTTGCCATTTAGTAGTAAATTCTGCATTACATGGGGGTGCTAGGATTTTTTTTATCAACTAGTGTAAGTAGGTCAAAATATCTATCAGGAAATCTGATAAAAATTCCCAGAGTTTGCTGCGATCCCATTTGGCGACAAAGATTGCCTGGAACACTGCTTCGGGTAGCATTCAGGATGGCCAAATGCTAAATCTTCTGCAGGTGCGGAGAGATAAGACCGTCGTAGCCTGGTCTGTGCGAATGCTAGAGCTAACGTACACGTGTCACAGGCAGACAGAGCGACAGCTTCATCTGTAGTCTGCGTAATCAGTGCTTAGCAACCCAGACAATGCCTCTCAGTGTCCTGTCTTCTATGAGTTCTCGTCCTACTCCACTCAGTTTAACAATGATACGAGTTCCTTGTTCCATGACTTATGTGAGCAGTACTCAATTGTACTTCGTACTTGTGGCTAGTGATAGCATGTAGGGATGAGAATTAACTTCTGGATTCCTCTGTGAAATAGTCCTTGAAATTCTAAGAAGTTTGTCACAATAACATACTTCTTTTTAAGCTAGAGTTTGACGATTCAGATTGTTAATTGTTCCTGCAATACTATTACACAGTTTTAAAAATTCTTTGGATTAGTGGTGTTGTGTCAAGTTTGGCACAGCTCTTACAAACCAACATTGTCTTACTGTTCGTAAAATCGTTCCGTTATACATTCTGTCTCAGCAGTACTACCGTTTGGCAACAAGAAATTAATCCAGAGAAGTCGGAACTTCATAAACGATTTATTTACTCTTAGAAACTTTTATCATGCGTCCTTTAGGACTTGGTGTCCAAGTTTATGGCTTTGAAATCAAAACGTGCAGTATTTAATCCTCTGTCAGTCAAAGGTCTTTCTTCTGTCACTTCTCGTTTCTTTCAACCATGTCAATATATAATATTAATCACACCGTATCTTCTGCATACGTCAGATTAAGATATCTGTACACTACACATCCTGATAACGTTAAGTGTTAATGTATACACAATGACTTCACTTTAAAAAAAGTATAGAAAAAGACACCGGGTAGCACTTACAAAGTTTAGTGGAAGATCTTAGTATATGAAGTCATTTCATTTTTTTAAAATCTGAAGATTTTACAGATAAATTAGAAATTTGTATATAACACACGAAATTGGCAAGAAAATAGCTACTGACAAGAATGATAGTGAATATATTAATTTTGCAATTGATTGTCTCTTACTGGATAAGGATAGACATAATAAAATGAACATGTGTAATACTGTATTAGAAACAGTAGCTTCACTAAATGGACTATTTCGGACAGTACACCGAAGTATATGCGATCTTTCGCCAAATAAGTACTCGTAACATCTTTGTGTGTCTTTTGTCATCTGGTGTTGCAATACTGTGAACGGTGTGCTGGGAAAGGAGTTAAAAGGCAAATAATTGGATCTAAAATACGATAAATGTTCAGTTTCATGTCATATTTTCCTTGATTTTACGATGTTCACGATTTTCCTATTTCAGGGTGAACGTGAAGGATGACTGACACCACAAGCGCAGACGTCACATTCAACTAGAGCAAGACTCAAAAGCACTTTAAAATGAGAATAATGTTGTTTCTTGATTCGCAAAAAAGCACGGTAATTCAGTCGTTTTGATCTTCAAGTTTTGGCAGGTTTTATCTTTGACGTCAGTGATGAGGCGGAAGTTCCCGTTCAGTTAGACTACGCTTCACCGCGGGTCGCCGTACGCTTCGCGCATAATACTCATCACTTTGAAATTCTCCGAGAGCATATCTCGTCAGCGCAACTTGAATACGAGAATTCCCGAGGCTGCCCCGTGCCAGATATATTTTACCAGTAGTGAAGAAATTTTATATACCGAGGCCGCATTATTCTAGGCGACGCGCTAGGTTACTAACTCGGCGACTGGATGTAGTTCACTAGTTTTTACAAATGCATCCACAGAACCAGCGATTAGCGTGCACTAATTTTCTGTCTGAAAAATGTCAGCTCCATTTCTCACACAAGACAGCAGTGAAACTAAAGTACTCGGTGATAGGCACTTAATCAACTGACATGATAACAACATGCGGGAAGCATACCATGTGAACAGGAACTGTAATTGTTTGGTACCAAGAAGCAAGTTTTTCGCAGGGTAGGTCCTTATTTCATAAAATAGCCAAATTATACACAATGGTGACAAAGTAATCGGATACCTCCTAATATAGTGTCGCACCTCCTTTTGCCCGGCATAGTCAGCAACTTGTCGTGGCATGGGCTCAACAAGTCCTTGTAAGATCCCTGCATTGAGCAATGCTGGCTCTATAGTGTCCAAATCTGCGAAAATGTTGCCAGTAGACGATATTGGGCACTGACTGACCTCGCGACAATATGGCATGTAGGGAGATCTAAGTGGCCAGATCATTCGCTCGAATTGTCCAGAATGTGGCCCGCTGACATGACGCATTGTCATCCATGAAAATTCCATCGTTGTTTGGGAACATGAAGTCCATGAATGGCCGCAAATGGTCTCCACGTAGCCGAACATAATCATTCCCAGTCAATGATCGCTTCGGCAGGACCAGAGAATCCAGTCCATTCCACGTAAACAAAACTCACAGCATTATGGAGTCACCACCAGCATGCACAGTACATTGTTGACAATTTGAGTTCATGGCTTCGAGTGGTCTGGACCACACTCGAACCCTACCATCAGCTCTTACTAATTGAAATCGTGGCTCGTCTGACGAGATCGCAGTTTTCCAGTTGTCTGGGGTCCAACCGGTATGGTCACGAAGCTGTTAGCAAAGGCACTAGCGTCGGTCTTCTGCTACCGTAGCCCATTAACACCAGATTTCGCCGTAGTGTACAAATGCATACGTTCGTCGTACGTCGAACATTGATTTCTGCGGTTATTTCATGCACTGCTATTTCTCTCAGGGTGTATACGTGGACGAGAAAAAAAATTCCCGGATTTTTCCCGTATTTCCCGGTTAAAAATAGAACTTCTCCCGGTTGAAAACACACTTTTTCCGTGTTAAGTAGCAGTACAATTTTCCTCGGAACTGTAAAACTGTCAATCCTTTCAGTGGCTGTGGTTTTATACACCGGTGTATAATTTCCAGGCACTTTAGAAAACGAAACTCAGGGGAAAAAACACGTTTTGGAAAGATGTCTGATGTGCAGCAACATGCACACTGCATATTTTCGTATTACGAAAGTATAAATTCCAAATCCACCAAACATCACACGATACTTTCCGAAGGACTGAAATAGAGATCGCGATGCGCTTTTGTAAGCCAGTCGTAGCTCATTACAAACGATCTCGCCGGCCGATGACAGCGGATATTCAGAGCATAGGACACGTGATATAGTTAGCCAAAAGCAATATCACTGTTAAGTAGCGCTAACACACAAATAGGAAAAGGTAATGGTTTAAATTAATATACATAGTGTTGCTACAAGAAAAGAAAAGCTTTTACGTATAATATTGGTCTCTAAGATTAATAAGCTGCAAGAGAAGCTAAGCTTTCACACATAATGTTTATTTTATTTATTTATTTATTTATTTTGCGCATGTTACACTTTAAGATATATCACACAAAGTGCCAATAAAATATTGTAAATGGTCGTACTTTGAAAGTAACGCTTTTCAACCATTCCGAATATTTTCCCGCGACCTGTTAGATTTGTTTCATCAGTTGCCAGAGAGTGCCAGATAACAGGCGTCGCCGCGCTTGCGCAGCTACAATGACGCAGGGAAGCCCGTAAGTTCGTACGTGTAAAACATTAAAAGATCTTACATTATGTCATAAAAGAAACAAGACTTTAGAGGATACTCCAAGAGCATCGGAATTTTGTGAACCACACTAAAATACATCATTCAGCTTAAAGTGCACATTCGTATGTCCAGATTCAGATGTAAATTTTATTGGAGAACCAGTACTGTAATAGCTAATGTTTGGTTCGTTATAAAGGCATAATGCCATATGTGCCAGAAGATGAAAACGTGAACTTGAAACGCAGTTAACAGTTGAAACTAGCCAATAGTGTGGAATGAAACACTTCATTTCAAATAAATTGACTGCCTCAGCAGAAAAGATTAACAAAAGTCAAATTTCTTTGACAAATCGACAAAAGTAACTGCATTGTTCTGCAAGGCGCTCAACGCTTGACTGTCAAAAAGGTGGAAACAAAATAATATCTGAAACTAACAACATATTTCAGCCCTCCGTAATTATGTGAATGTATTTTAATTCACTTGATAGCTCCCGGCCAAGACATCCGTTTTCATTTCATTTGACGTGAGAGCAATAAACGAAGAGGAAACAGCAAAACCACTTAACGTAAACACGGGTCACGTGGAGACTACCACCTCCCCACTACAACTCAGACTGCTCTGTGTATCAGGTCCGGATCTACGTTATTTCCAAACCGGGGCAATACTAGATAGTGGCGCTCCCCCTCCCTCGAGCGTTTGAGGTTGGACGCCAAAAATTTTAAAAAATCGACTTTTATAAAATATCTTCATTTTGTAGTGCACATCTTTCTGAAGAGTCTGATACATGAAACATATATGCTCGAGGGAAAGTAAGACATGTTATTTGGTCTTAAGTGTGCCAAAGTGCAGTGCCAAGCCTCTTCGCAGAGCATTCTTCCGTCGCACGTCTCTGAATTTCGCTCAGTGGAATTCAAACATGTAATATTTTGTAATGGGTGCCATCAAACTATATTCAGGACAGTGGAAACTAAAATGTCCTGTGGTGCCTCTCCAGCTCCCAGTCGGCCGGTTTGACATCCTGCCCCTCTTTAAAAAAATCTCGCAATTAATACTGGATGGGATTATTTGTAACCGGCAGAACAAGTACTCTTCAGCCTATTAGCTAATAACTTGCTGTTTTGTGTGACATAAAATTAAATATAGGATACATTAAACGAGTAAAGACAAGTGACAAGCAAGACAGTACACATTTCTTCAGTCCTTTATTTCTCTCTAACCTTGGTGCAGCTTTACATGTTGTCCTTTCCTTTTTGTGAAAGGATCTATTATCTCACAAAACTTCATCAAACGTTTTGCCACTTAAAAAAACGAAATGATGTTGTCTAATACTAAAAAATCTGTTAATACAAACTGAACCCAAGACCAGACGGAATATAATTCACGAAGTACCAATATCAAATGCCTATTAGGCCAACTACAAGCAAAACGTTTTATGTTAGGAAATAGTTTCACATTTGATTCATACTCTCTAGCTTCTGAAGCATTAGATCTAAAAGTAGTACTACGAAATTTTTATATAAATTTGGAATCGTCATATTCTTCCGTAATTTGTGTGAGTCCCCGTTTCTTCTCCTTCCTTGTTGTAACAAACAATCTTGTCATCAGTAATTCTGTAACTATTCCTGCCAGTGTCAAAACTTATTCTCTGGTTAACTTCACTAACCCTGCCACAATAACCGGTTTAGTTAACCCACATTTAGTCCCCGGTTAGGCGTTAATCCGTGTTCGTACAACGCGTTTTCCGCACTACTCCCAGAATGGAACTTTAGCGGCTGGTAGCCGGCGACTGTATAACTGGCTCTTAGTAGTGTGGCGGTCTGGCCAAAAATTTTCTGTCAAAATTTCATTTTCTTGGATACACGGAGGAGACAATACGCAATATTTGTTGCCTGTTATTCCTTTTATTCGTTTATTTCCACTCTGGTAGTCTGAATCTATGGATTTCGCTAGTTGTTATAACAACGCTGATCATTTGCAAACCCAATGAACCACATAAACGGCGAATGGCATCACCCGTTCGGCTTTATTCCGCACAGCTCGTATAGATCCGTCCCCTTTGGTCTGCAGGAAAGTTTATTTCTAGATGCGACGGGGATTTCCCCGGCAGAGACATCACGTACACTATGCACGCATTCAAAAATCAACTTGCGATTATTTCAGAAATCAACTTAGAATTTTTTCAAAAACGTTCAAAAACCAACAGGGATGTGTTCAAAATCATATGAGTAATCGATATACCAACGAGCGCTGGTTGCTAGGCGCTTTGTGAAACAGGGTCTATTTCCTCAATAATATGAATTTGGCGCCCCCCCCTCCCCTCCCCACACTGAAACTGTCGCCCGGGGCAGATACCCCTGTCCCCCCCCCCCCCCCCCTAGTTCCGGGCCTGTTGCGCATACGTGAATCTGGCAGCTTAGGCTACCAGTAAAATTTTTCCGGATAGTATCTGGCTGCTTGCTGCTATTGCTTATACTGTAACTGCCACACTTCTGTAGCCAGAAGCGGGAGAGGGTACTACTGAAACGCGACTCAAGTGTTCATGTGCATAAGCTCGCTCGCAACCGCTCAAACGAATCTAATGTAAACAATTGTGACGTCACGCTCATCGGAGGCAATTTGTTGTCATGAATAGTCTTCCTAAAGCCTTTGACAAGTTTTGCTGTTGGCAGAACAAGTACTCTTCAGGCTAATAACTTGCTGTTTTGTGTGACATAAAATTAAATATAGGATACATTAAACGAGTAAAGACAAGTGACAAGCAAGACAGTACACATTTCTTCAGTCCTTCAGTATGAGCAATGTGTTTTGTTGTTGTATATGGTGCATTTCCTTTGCAACTTAAAGTTTTATTTTCTTTTTTCCTCTCGTTCGTTTTTTATTGCTGCAGTATTATTCTGCAGTAGCGAGATACAGTAATATTCTTTGTTAGAGTATTGGTTCTTACCAGTCAAAGTTACAAAAATTTAACTGAAAACTAAAACAATGAGAAATTCCCGGAATTCTAAAAAAAATCCCCGGGTTTTTCCCGGTTTTCTCCAGGATGAAAAAATTCCCGGGTTTTTCCCGGATCTCCCGGTTGTCCCGGGTCGTATACACCCTGTCTCTGTTAGCACTGACAACTCTATGCCAACGGTGCTGCTCTCGGTCGTTGAGTGAAGGCCTTCGGCTACTGCGTTGTCCGTGGTGAGAGCTAAAGCCTGAAATTTGGTATCTCAGCTCACTCTTGACACTGTGGATCTCAGAATATTGAATTCCCTAACGATTTACGAAACGAAATGCCCGATCCCATACCTCTAGTTCCAAATATCATTCCGCGTTCAAAGTTTGTTAATTCCCGTCGTGCAGCCATAATCACGTCGAAACCTTTTCACATGAATCACCTGAATACAAATAACAGCTTCGCCAGTGCACTGCCATTTCTTACCTTGTGCACACATACTCCGCCATCTGTATATGTGCATTTCGCTCTCCCACGACTTTTATCACCTCAGTGTACACGGTGATTCTTAAAGGACTTCATAATTATACTTACATACTGAATTTTACTGACTGAGGTCAGTTTCTTGCCACACTTTATGCAGAATATCTGGCATCACTTCTCCACTGTCAATCCGTATGGCTTCAGGTGCTATCCTTTTCGTAACACTCTCCAGACAGTTGACTGAGGAACGCCGAGCTCTCGCGACGCATGGTGCGTTGATTTGCTGGGACTGCGAACAAAGCTCTCTCTCATTCGCTCAACGACAACTTCTGAAACTCGTGGGCGACTTGGGGATTTGTTATGAGGAATGCTACAATCAGTTTTAACGAAATTCTAATGCCAGGAGTAAGTTGAAGGACTACTAGGAACTTTATGTTGAACCTTTGGTGCGGACTTTGTTTCCTCTATTCAAAACACGCAACGAGCACGTTCAGGTCCTGTAAAGCCTGCCATTTTGCTTTTAAACTCTCTGTCGTTCCTAGTGGCGGAATTCTGTTCTACAAGAGTAAGGTAATGAAACTTTTGCTACAAAAAAAAATTTGCATCACCCCGGTTCCCAGACCTCCTGAAGATACACGTTGACTGTGGATATTGTATCACAGACACAGTCCCGTTGACTGTTCCGAGATGTCACTAAATCCGCCCAAAGATGTAAACAACCATGTATGAGCAGCGCCTATTAGTCGGAGGGGATCCGACAGCCCATCAGTTCCAGTCATCCCACCAGGAAGGAGGTACACGGCTCGTGTTGTCTGTAGTTCAACCATGCCTAGACGGTCAAAACCGCGGTTCGATCGCGTCCGCATTGCTACTTTGTGCCAGGAAGGGCTGACAACCCTGACAACAACGCCACCATGTTGAATAATGCTTTTCGTACAACCACAGCACGTCGTGCTACGACTCAAACTGTGCACAACAGGCTGCATGATGCGCAACTCCCGACGTCCGTGGCGAGGTCCATCTTTGCAACCACGACACCATGCACCGCCGTACAGATGGATCCAACAACATGCCGAATGGACCACTCAGGATTGGTATCACGTTCCCTTCACCGATGAGTGTCGCATATGACTTCAACCGGACAATCGTCGGAGACGTGTTTGGAGGCAACCCGGTCAGGCTGAACGTCTTAGACACACTGTCCAGTGAGTGCAGCAAGGTGGTGGTTCTCTGCTGTTTTGGGGTGGCATTATGTGGGGCCGACGTACACCGCTGGTGGTCATGGAAGGCACCGTAACGGCTGTACGATACGTGAATGCTATCCTCCGACCGATAGTGCAACCATTTCGGCAGCATATTGGCGAGACAATCATCTTCATGGACGACGATTCGCGTCCCCATCGTTCACATCTTGTGAATGACTTCCTTCAGGATAACGACATCGCTCGAGTAGAGTGGCCAGCATGTTCTCCAGACATGAACCCTATCGAACATGCCTGGGATAGATTGAAAAGCTATGTTTATGGACGACGTGTCCTACCAACCACTCTGAGGGATCTACGCCGAATCGCCGTTGAGGAGTGGGACAATCTGGACGAACACTGCCTTGATGAACTTTTGGATAGTATGCCACGCCTAATACAGGCATGCATCAATGCAAGAGGATGTGTTACTGGGTATCAGAGGTACCGGTGTGTACAGCAATCTGGACCACCACCTCTGAAGGTGTCGCTGTATAGTGGTACAAGGTGCAATGTGTGGCTTTCATGAGCAATAAAAAGGGCGGAAATGATGTTTATGTTGATCTCTATTCAAATTTTCTGTACAAGTTCCAGAAATCTAAAACCGAGGTGATGCAAAACATTTTTGGTGTGTAATACACTCCTGGAAATGGAAAAAAGAACACATTGACACCGGTGTGTCAGACCCACCATACTTGCTCCGGACACTGCGAGAGGGCTGTACAAGCAATGATCACACGCACGGCACAGCGGACACACCAGGAACTGCGGTGTTGGCCGTCGAATGGCGCTAGCTGCGCAGCATTTGTGCACCGCCGCCGTCAGTGTCAGCCAGTTTGCCGTGGCATACGGAGCTCCATCGCAGTCTTTAACACTGGTAGCATGCCGCGACAGCGTGGACGTGAACCGTATGTGCAGTTGACGGACTTTGAGCGAGGGCGTATAGTGGGCATGCGGGAGGCCGGGTGGACGTACCGCCGAATTGCTCAACACGTGGGCGTGAGGTCTCCACAGTACATCGATGTTGTCGCCAGTGGTCGGCGGAAGGTGCACGTCCCCGTCGACCTGGGACCGGACCGCAGCGACGCACGGATGCACGCCAAGACCGTAGGATCCTACGCAGTGCCATAGGGGACCGCACCGCCACTTCCCAGCAAATTAGGGACACTGTTGCTCCTGGGGTATCGGCGAGGACCATTCGCAACCGTCTCCATGAAGCTGGGCTACGGTCCCGCACACCGTTAGGCCGTCTTCCGCTCACGCCCCAACATCGTGCAGCCCGCCTCCAGTGGTGTCGCGACAGGCGTGAATGGAGGGACGAATGGAGACGTGTCGTCTTCAGCGATGAGAGTCGCTTCTGCCTTGGTGCCAATGATGGTCGTATGCGTGTTTGGCGCCGTGCAGGTGAGCGCCACAATCAGGACTGCATACGACCGAGGCACACAGGGCCAACACCCGGCATCATGGTGTGGGGAGCGATCTCCTACACTGGCCGTACACCACTGGTCATCGTCGAGGGGACACTGAATAGTGCACGGTACATCCAAACCGTCATCGAACCCATCGTTCTACCATTCCTAGACCGGCAAGGGAACTTGCTGTTCCAACAGGACAATGCACGTCCGCATGTATCCCGTGCCACCCAACGTGCTCTAGAAGGTGTAAGTCAACTACCCTGGCCAGCAAGATCTCCGGATCTGTCCCCCATTGAGCATGTTTGGGACTGGATGAAGCGTCGTCTCACGCGGTCTGCACGTCCAGCACGAACGCTGGTCCAACTGAGGCGCCAGGTGGAAATGGCATGGCAAGCCGTTCCACAGGACTACATCCAGCATCTCTACGATCGTCTCCATGGGAGAATAGCAGCCTGCATTGCTGCGAAAGGTGGATATACACTGTACTAGTGCCGACATTGTGCATTCTCTGTTGCCTGTGTCTATGTGCCTGTGGTTCTGTCAGTGTGATCATGTGATGTATCTGACCCCAGGAATGTGTCAATAATGTTTCCCCTTCCTGGGACAATGAATTCACGGTGTTCTTATTTCAATTTCCAGGAGTGTAGATAGCAAATCTGTCGGCAAATGAGCTGACGCCCTTTGGTGCGGAAATGAAACACAGTCTAGTAAAATGGGGCGCACTGTGAGCTGTACGCCACAAGCGCCACACGTTGGAGGGTCCTCTCGCCGGAGCAAGAAGCCATGTGTCATAGGACCCTGACCTATGCGAAGAGGAGGACCTCATCCCTCCTGCGTGACTGAAAGTAGGTACGCCATGGTCGCATACAGAAACAAGTGATTCGTCAATTGGCTTTTTGTGCGGTATTGTACTTGGTCAGTGTATGTGGGCATGAAGTACCGTGTTTTGTCAGATTAAAGCAAAGCACACTCACATCGTTTCTAGATTCTCTCACAGGAGACTTGGAATTCAACAAAATGGCTCTATTCAAAAGTAGATGCAGAAAAAAGTTGATTCGTCAGTGCGCGAGTGGTATCATGAAATAAAACTTTCAAGATTACTGTTTTTTAATAGGCAGCTAATCGGTGATTTTTCTCTGCCAAGACTCTCTTCTGAGGTTCCCATAATCTTCTCGATTGCGTGCAACAATGCAGTCAGTTCGTTACTGTATATTGCCACTCTTAAAACAGACTTGAATTCTACTCTGGGATTGAGAAACTGTCTTTGGATGGATCGATCTCAAAGCTTGCTGGCGGTGTCGCTGGTTCACGACGGCCAGGCTGCAAGCTTCTGCAAATTGTTTCTTTTGGAGGTGGTCAGTATTACTGCGTCCCATCTAAGCCACGATAACGGTAAATACGGCAAAAAGTCTCAGATTATAGGTCAAGCTACCGCTGACTTCTCAAGGTCCCCTTGCTGTACCAGCCTAGTTTTCTATCCCATCGCTAATGGTCAGTAAACACATTAAAATATTCCAGTTTTGATAATGAGGGAGTACAGAAACGGCTGTGACTGTCATAGGACTGATTAGCTGACGCTAGTAGAATCTCTGTGTGTGTCTTAAGGATATCGACTCTGATCTTGTTAGACATTCTTCCGTAACTGCGAGAAGTCATTTATCAGTAGGGCGCTGGCACCTGCGACAGAATTAAATTTTATATATATGTAAAAGTGATTATGAATCTGAAAACATACCTGAAACTACTACTAAACTCTAATCTAGACGAGGAATACACTATGTCAATGCACCTTCCCGTAGTAAACATGTGATAACTACGTGCGGTATTAAAGTGTCTTCACCATCACTGAGCCCAAGAGGATCGACTTTAATACTCGACCCCGTTTCAGGTCTCAATATCTTTCGCTGTTTTCAAAGTTCGTTCTATGAGATCACGTGTGCCTCACAGTGAAACATTTTGAAGTTTGCATAAGAAGTAAGAGTCACTACAAATTTCCCGTAACTAAGCATTATCCAAACCGTTACATACTACAAGTCAGTGTGCGTTTTAAAGCCGCGTTAGTCGGCGCGGCAACGGTTCGACGACGCGTTCCTCTTGTTGCGCCTTTTACTTCCGAGGCTCCAAAAATGTGATGATAAAATCGTACAACAATTTGCTGGTAGTTGAGAGGTCTACAGGACCTATTACTACATTGCTACTATATTCGTGTTGACCTTTCTCTCGTCTGAAACATAGCCGGCCGAGGTGGCCGAGCGGTTCTAGGCGCTACAGTCTGGAACCGCGCGACTGCTATGGTCGCAGGTTCGAATCCTGCCTCGGGCATGGATGTGTGTGATGTCCTTAGGATAGTTAGGTTTAAGTAGTTCTCAGTTCTAGGGGACTGATGACCTCAGAAGTTAAGTCCGATAGTGCTCAGAGCCAATTTAACCATCTGAAACATAATAATAAATCACAACGAAACTTAAGAGACACACAATTGTACTTGTTTTAGACACAGATATACTTTGTACAATTTATTGCATATAACGGAAATTTAGTGGTATATTTGTGAATGTTAATAGAGTAACACTGTACTGTGAATGTAGTACTGAGTACATGTCCATCTAATCACCCTTCTAGTCCTAAATGTTGTGTGAGATACTGTGTACCTCACTAGCTTCTCGGTGATGTTACGGTTTTGATGAGCCTTCACCTAAAGTAGTGTTACTGTAAATTAGCTGTAACTTCTTATTAACAAACTGTATTCTGGTTTCGACAGCTGTGTTAAATTCAGTCAATTCTTATACAGTCTGGCAAATCATATCAGCTCTTATTTACCCTCTTATTTTTACTATTTTTAATTTTAAGTTAGAGTACAGTGTCAAAATTGAGAAACAATGAAATTCATTCACGATACAAAAAAAGAAAAAATCACGAAACTGGAACTATAACAGCAAAAAATTGTCGTTAATGCCACAGACAACGATAGCTTTCTGTTGCCTCGCAGTATAAGCTATAGTTTATGAAATTACAGTACCCAGAAGCAATAGTCTGAATCACTCCAAAATCCGAGAATGTGTGGAACCGTGGACCCATAATAAGTGATTCAGAGTACAAAGTCGTGGCGTGCATGCAGGCTCTCAGAGCCCTCTTCTGTTAAACTAGACAAGTCACAGTTACGCCACACACTCTCGGCGCAGAGCCGTAAAATGGACTGAAAACGTGCAAGCAAGTGCTGGCACTTCTCGTCGACTTCAAAGGACGCAATATCAGCATGTGAGTGATGTCGAACGGGGCAGAATGATTGCTTTCCAGGAAACGGGTTCGTTGTACAGTAACAAAGCGGCTTTTACAGGGCACGCTGCTACGATAGTAATGCATGTGTGGAACCTGTTGGTAAAAGAGGGTTATACACAGCGGAGAGAGGATACTGAATTGCGCCATATGACCACAGCATGTCAAGACCGCCATCTTGTCCACGTGGCCGTAACCGAGAGAACAGCTTCGCCCGCAGTGCTGGCTCGACGCTGGAGCACTGTAACGTGCGTGGACATGTTTGCGTGGACCGTTCGACGCCATCTGCTATGGGCTTGGCTGGTGACACGCATGCCATTGCGTCGGCTTCCATTGACCAGTAACCACCGATGCCTCAGATTGCAATGCGCACGGGAACGCCGTCACTTGGCAAAATGTAATGTTTTCGGACGATCCTTACTTCAGCATGTCCTACAGTGATGGCCTCATATATGTTGACGCCACGGTTGTGAATGCAATCGTGTAGATTGCGCTTTGGCGTGGCACGATGGATAATAGTCACGTGGAATGGTTTGGAGCACCACTGTCTATGACATGTGATCTCACCTGGAAATCTGCGCAGTAACTGTTACGTCAGAGAGGTTTAAGAGCCCAAGGCACTGCCCCTTCTGCAGGCAGCTCAACTGCCATATTTCAGCAGGTCACTGCCCAATTACATATGGTGAGAAATGTGTAAGTCTACTTCGAAGGACGAGAGGTAGCACGGCTTCCCAGGCCTACACGTTCGTCTAATATGTTGCTTATCGTATATGTATGGGATTTAGTCGGTCAGTACTTTGTTCATTCTTGTCCTCCCACAACCACTGTCGATGCTTCGTTGACGCATCTACAAATCGAGTGGCAGTGTGTTCCTCAGCTGCATATCAAGGCCCTTTTTAATTCCATGCCGCGATGTCTAGAAACTTTGATTGCAGCACCAGGCAGCTTCGCACCATGCAGAATTCCCACGAACGAAGTGCATGTACCGTTCTGTAATTCTAATCATTCGTACATTCTCATGTCTCTAATCTTTGAAACATATTTCATTTTAATCACATGTCTCCTTCTCGGTGTCGTAATTTGCACAAACAGTAATTTAATAGAAAGTGAAATCGGACTTGACTTACGTACTGTCGCGCGGGATTAGTCGAGCGGTCTCAGGCGCTACAGTCATGGACTGTGCGGCTGGTCCCGGCGGAGGTTCGAGTCCTCCCTCGAGCATGGGTGTGTGTATTTGTCCTTAGGATAATTTAGGTTAAGTAGTGTGTAAGCTTAGGACTGATGATCTTAGCAGTTAAGTCCCACAAGATTTCACACACATTTGAACATTTGAACTTATGTACTTACGTACTTAATTTTCAGTTGAGCATTCACTATTTTGTGCTTACATATGAAGTAAACTACAGCGTGGCCCACGGGAAGCTTTCGTTTGGTTATTATGAGGTTAGGCGTATATTTACACCAATATAACTTATAAGTTCAAATGGGTCAAATGGCTCTGAGCACTATGGGACTTAACTTCTAAGGTCATCAGTCCCCTAGAACTTAGAACTACTTAAACCTAACTAACCTAAGGGCATCACACACATCCATGCCCGAGGCAGGATTCGAACCTGCGACCGGCCGGCGTAACTTATAAGTAACTGTTCTACAAATGTTGCCGTTGTTGAGAAGCCAAACAAAGGTTTAGTCCTTAGAAAGTATATCACGCAAGTGGCATACATTATTAAAGATGCATTACTGAAATCGTTCGTGGAAACTGCTCATTCTTAATAGTTTCTTTAGGAATGGCCTCTAGATCTTACCGGACTGCGGCTTTCAGCCGGCTGCTGTGGCCGAGCGGTTCTAGGCGCTTCAGTCCGGAACCGCGCTGCTGCTACAGTCGCAGGTTCGAATCCTGCCTCGGGCATGGATGTGTGTGATGTCATTAGGTTAGTTAGGTTTAAGTAGTTCTAAGTCTAGGGGACTGGTGACCTCAGACGTTAAGTCCCACAGTGCTTAGAGCCATTTGAACCATTTGCGGCTTTCAGGACATCACGATTGTGAAGACTCCGTGAAAAATTCCACAGAAAAAAAATCAGCTTATGAATGATCACATGTACATGCCGGCCCTGTGATACCACCACATGGTAAAGATTAATCAATAAGGAAAGTTGCGCCTCAGTGTAGTCATTGCATTATGGGCCTTGTGGGCTGTAGAACTTTCTTGCTGAAATCATGTCGAGTTTAGACGGCAATTTCCTTGCAGCTGTAGAATGTTGAAATTGTTAATAATGGCTGCATACCGCTCGGTATCGTATCCCACTGGCCAGTCTTTGTTGCCTTCAAAAACATATGTCTCAACGACTCCATCGAACAGACCAGTAGCACACCAATCCACGATGTTTACGCCAGCCTAGAGTTTTTCATGACTGAGCTACAGGTTTGCGTCCGAGTAATATTGGAAGTTATGTTTATTGACATACACATTAATATGATACTTTGCCTCATCAGACATCACAAGATTTGCCTGAAATGCGTCACCATGGTCAATTTTTTTCAGTAATATCGTGCAGAAATTGCTCCTGCTCACTTTACCTCCCGGCCGTTACTGCTGAGCCACTTGCATCTTATAGCGCTGGAACTTTAAATTCTGTTAACAGTCCTCTGCGAAGACGTGCGAGGGAATTTTAATGTGGAATGGCGATGGACAGATCGCTGTGGGCTTCGTTGCAGAGCTGCACGAACATGTCGGAAATTTTTCGGCTTTCGAAGTAGCATTTCAGGTCCCTTACGCTTTATATTGGTTACAGTACCAGTCTCACACCATTCTTTCATTCACCTGTATACTGTCACTCTGTCTGGAACAGGGAAATGACGGTCTCCTCCACGGTGCATTGCTCGTTTGACAGCCGTAACGCTCTACCCACGACAGACCTCCTCCACTGCTTCAGTACGCACCTGAACTGGCCAATGTTCCATACTGAAATGACTAGTATACCATTTGGTTCAGATTAGATGCAGAAAATAGTGCGAGCACATCTACGTCTTAGAAGGTTGGCCAACTGAATATATACTATTTCCCATTGGTCACACTTTATAAAGTTAACATGCGCTCTAGAAAATGCGATACGAATCGTGCAATTTCCTGTGTGCCGTTGATGAACCTCTCAGAAGTAATTATTTCGTCACTAAATCACCAATCAGCCGAGATCGCTTTCGCATGCTAGTACACTGATGTACGGCACAGACATATGCGGTTCATATTATGGTGGTGAAAGAAATCATAATCTGCAGTATTAACTTCGCAAAATATTGAGAGAAGGTAACACAATTTCCTGAACACAAGTTCTTGCGCCGAAATACTGGATTAAATCCAAAATCTCTTCATACTGTCTCATGGAGTGTTGACATGTGACGCTGTTGATGATGACCCTTCCGGCGAATAAGGACTGCCTTCTGCAGCTCAACGGCAGTAGAGAATGTGTGACGCTACATCTCATCTTTCTTTCCCTCTTTCTTCCCGATATAGAAACACAAACAACACTTCACTCAACACCGGATTACCACTAAAAATTTAGTTTTATGTGCTCACATAAAAGCGCGGCCGATATATTTATCTCGAATTAAATTAATCTTATTGGAGACGGTGGACCATTCAGTGAACAGATAATAAATGAGATCGTGCCCAAGGTACATATCGTGCCCATCTTCTAGTCGGGGCTGCTGGTCTAATGGTAAAGCGTACCTGGAAACTGAAATGTCGCCGGATCGAATTCCTGTCGGACTTCGGAATATTTCAGTTTGCCTCCAACATTTGGCGTTTCAACAATGGGTCTCTTTGCCCCGTATTGAGCGCACCAGGTTGTAGCAGTCGGTCGGCGGAGTCGGTGGCGATCAGTTGTAGTAAATGACCTTAGAGGTTGGTCGCGATACCCTGAAATGATTTGTCTGCGGATAGTAAGAAAGTTTTCCGAAATAGTGATTCGTCACTCTAAATGGTCCAAAGTTTTATTTAACTGTTGATTAGGTAGTCCCTTTAAAGTCAGTGGCTGGTATTCTCTGAAAGTTGATTAAAGACGAGAAGGCGATCAGTAACATGAAGTGCCACGAAGAATGTTCATCAGAGACAAGGATATCGACAGGAGTGCCCCTGGGAAGTATGATGGGACTTCTATTATTTTCTGTGTACATATAAATCATTTTGTGGACAGGATGGGCAGCAAACGGCCGCCGATTGCTGATGATGGTTTGGTGTACGGGGATGTGTCGAAGTTGAGTGACTGTAGGAGGATACAAGATGACTTAGACAAAATTTCTAGTTGGTGAGACGAATGGCAGCTAGCTCTAAATGTAGAAGAATATAAAGCGGATGAGTAGAAAAAACAAATCTATATGTTCGGATACAGCATTAGTAGTATCCTGCCTGCCACAGTCGCGACGTGTCAATACGTGGGTGCAATGTTACAAAGCGATATGAAGTGGAACGGCATGTGAGGACTGCGGTAGGGAAGGCGAATGATCGATTTCGGTTTATTGGGAGAATTTTCGGAAAGTGTGGTGCAGCTGTAAAGGAGACAGCGTATAAGACGGTAGTGCGACCTATCCTCCAGTACTGCTCGAGTGTTTGGGATCTGCACCTAGTGGGATTAAAGGAAGACATCGAAGCAATTCAGAGGCGGGCTGCTACATTTGTTACCAGTTTCCAACAACATTCAAGAATTTCGGAGATGCTTCGGGGATGCAAGTGGTAATTCCTGAAGGGAAGGCGACGTTCATTCCGAGGAACACTACTGAGAAAATTTAGAGAACCGGCACTTAATGCTGACTGCAGAACGATTCTACTGTTGCCATTATACACCTCGCGTAAGAATTACGTAGATACGATACGAGAAAGTAGGGCTCATACGGATGCATACTGACGATCATTTTTCCCTCACTCCCACTGTAAGTGGAACAGGAAAGGAAATCACAAGTAGTGGCACATGGTACCCTCTGCCACGCATCGTACTGTGGCTTGCGGAATGTATAAACTGACGGAAAAACAATCACAACTGCAAGAAGAAATAGTGCGGCATAAACAAAAGTTGGGAGGCGTGTTTCTACATCTGAAAGACGATTCTACTAAAGTTTCACGCCAATTGCATAAGAGTGGAGCTAGTGGCGTCACTATGAGGATGCAAATCATGTTTCTTTTAAATAAACGTTGTAGCGGTCGTGAGCGCTAGTTGCCTTTGCGATTGGACATGGTGAGTTGATGTTAGTCAAGACTCATTTTAAGGCGACAAAGGCGCTATTATCAACACCTCACTGAGTATGAAAGAGGTTGAGTAATAGGGCTCCGAGAAGCTGGATGTTGTTTCTGCGATACTGTAGAAAAATATCGCAGGAATGTAGTCATTGCACATGACTGTTGGCAGCGGTGGTCACGGAAACGTAAGATGACCGGGCTCCGGTTGGCCACCTGGCGATACCGAGAGGGAAGAAAATGGTTCAAATGGCTCTGAGCACTATGGGACTTAACATCTGTGGTCATCAGTCCCCTAGAACTTAGAACTACTTAAACCTAACTAACCTAAGGACATCACACACATCCATGCCCGAGGCAGGATCCGAACCTGCGACCGTAGCAGTCGCGCGGTTCCGGACTGAGCGCCTAGAACCGCGAGACCACCGCGCCCGGCCCGAGAGGGAAGACAATTGTGTTCGGTTTATGGTTCTGGAGCATCGTACAGCATCTGTAGCAGCAATCTGGGCAGCAGTTGGCACCACAGTAACATAACGAACTGTTACAAATTGGTTACTTCAAGGACAGCTCCGAGCCAAACGCCCCATTGACCCCAAGCCACTGTCATTTGAGACTTCAGTGGAGTCAAGAGAGAGCCCATTTGAGGGCAGGGTGTGTTTTCTGATGAAAGCTGATTCTGTCGCGGTGCCAGTGATGGCCGTGTGTTGGTTAGAAGGAGGCCATTTGAGGGCCTGCAACCAACCTGTCTGCTTGCTGGTCACACTGGACCTACACTTGGAGTTAGGGTCTGGGATGCGAATTTTTATGACAGGGGGGGGGGCGGAGGGGGGGGCACTCTCGTGGTTATCCCACACTCCCCGACTGCAAATTTGTACGTTAATCTGGTGATTCGCCCAGTTGTGCTACCACTCATGATGAGCATTCCACGGGGCGTTTTCCAACAGGATGACGCTCGCCCACATACCGCTATTGTAACCAAACATGCTCTACACAGTGTCGACATGTTGCTTTGGGCTGCTCTAGCATCATATCCGTCTCCAATGGAGCACATATGGGACATCATCGGACGACAACTCCAGCGTCATCCACGAACAGCATTAACAGTACCTGTACTGACCGACCAAATGCAACAGCCGTGAAACCCTAACCCATAAACTGACATTCGGCACCTGTACAACACAATGCATGCGGGTTTGGAAGCTTACATCCAACATTCTGGCGATTACACAGTTTATTAATGTACAGGGTAACAATTGTTGCACTATATGAAAAAACGTAAGAGTGTTACAAATTACTACGTGCAACATGTAAACGTCACTACAGATATTCAGATTTAGATTGGGAATGTTCGATATGCCGGCCATCATTGGCGATGATGTGGCGCAGACGAATAGCGAAATTCTGCATGACCCGCTGTGTGTCGGAACATAGATGCTGTCGATGGCCTTCTGAATGGCTATTTTCAGCTCAGTAATGGTTTTGAGGTTGTTGCTGCAGACCATGCCTTTAATGTAGCCCGACAAAAACGAGTGGCTTAAGTTCAGATCCGGAGTATACGTCGGCCAGTCGAGGCCCATGCCAGTGGCCTCTGGGTACCCCAGTGCCAGAATGCGGTCCCCAAAGTGCACCTCCAGGACATCGAACACTCTCCTGTTTCGACGGGGTCGAGCTCAATCTTGCAGGAACCACATCTTGCCGAAATCAGGGGCACTTTGGATAATGGGTATGAAATCATCTTCCAAAACTTACACGTACCATTAGGCACTCGCCGTGCCATAAAGGAATATCGCAGCGATTATTCCGTGACTGGACAATGCACACCACACAGTCATCCGTTGGGGATGAAGAGACCTGTCGATCGCGAAATGTGGATCCTCAGTCCAGCAAACGCGCCAGTTTTGCTCATTGACGAACCCATCCAAATGAAAGGGGCCTTCGTCGATAAACCAAAACCGCCGTGCGCTTACTAATTCCCATCATGGCCCGCAGCCAACCGTGCAGTTTGAACGTCCTAACGCAAACTGTTCAGAAGTTATGACGATTTTTTTTCATATAGTTCAGTAATTGTCACCCTGTACCAACATTTCACATTTGTTCACATTTGCAATGGCTTATCTCGCGCTTACCTTGACCTGTAATCTTGCAATGTTAATCATTTAAATATGTTACCAAGAGTAATGTACTCACGAAAATTCATTACTCTACATTAATTACTTTTTGGCTTCGTGATTTTTTCCCGCCAGTGTATTTAGATGTAGATGTAAGAGAGTTAAATTCAATATTACAATCCATACCGTATTCTGCTTCAGGATAAGAGAAACATAATAGATCCGCAGGCCAGTGATCAACGAGGGTATAACGTCACGAACTTTACAGTGACGCTTTTACCCACCAGCATTGCTGTGGTAGGTTAGGGACAGGCCAGTCGCCGAACTGGAGTCCTGTTAAAAGACTTGCAGCAGACTATTGAGCAACATAGAATTATTATCGTCCGTTCTTAGCTGTTTGTATCGAAATACCGTAATATTACAGGCTAAAACGTTGTATAACAACACCTTATTGTAAAAATATGTAGTGTACTTTGAAAGAAAGAAGGAAAGAAGTAGAAGAAAAAAGAAAGGGGAAGAATAAGAATTACGTCACGTCATGATCTCCAACAACCAATTTAATGCCAGATTATTATATGCCAAAGTTTGCCATGGTTTAGGGTGCTTCAAGATGCTTTCCAATACATTATCATTTTAGAATACCAGTGACGTTAAGATATTTACGAATTTAATTATCACTGGATTAAAGTATTTTGGAAAGAATATCTTAGCTTATGTACAATACATTGGCGTATATAACCAGATGCCATTAGACGTGAAATTTATCGTGATTAATACGTGCAGGAAAGAGATCTGTTCACGTTCATGACAAAGGCAAATGTTTTGCAATAATGGGTGTAGGCACAACAGAGGGTAAACATGGACACGTTTGGTTAGTTTCTACGGTATTTGCTAAAATTGAACGTATGGTTAACAACAACCCTCTCCAGTATGGCTGGGACCGAACATCTGGAATACAAACCTACTGCTCTAAGCATAACTTTGTCGGGAAACGGCATCTCCTGACAAGCAGCTCAGTAGTTACGGCTCTGGCCTCTCATTATGGACAACAGAGATCTAATCCCAGGCTCCTGTTTATCGTGGTACCTCTAAATCACTGCACTCGAATACTTGGATGGTTGCTATAAGTAACAGCCCAAAATGTATGTCCTAGCCATCCGCATCAGCTGCGTTAGTGTTCCTCGTCTAGTGCCCTCGAAATCGACTGAGCACGGAGATCTTTCTTCCTTTACTTGTGCTTCCTGAAAAAATAACATTTTCACGAAATAAACTGTTCTAATATTCAGTTTCTTATGTATTTATACTGTTTAATTCTTCAGGACGTTACGTACTTACCTCTGTAGCGAACAAGAAATTTTTAGTTCACTGAAATGTCGGTACTGCTCAGGCATACCGGAAATGTCGGTATAGGCTAGTAAGTATAGAGGAACCCAATTTAATGGCATAAACAGAAGAAGGTAAACGCTTGTGAGTAACGTTAGACGAACTCCTTCTACTGTGCGGACAAAATGAGGTGTCTTACATATTTGCAGGAGAAGGTGAACAGAAGACTTCAGTGTTGATCTAGCCATTATGGTTATTTGAAATTAGCAAATGTGTGAATCTTAATTTTGACTTCACTTTCTGATATTTAGTTCCTCTTACTAATTCTGTTCTTATTAAATGTATGTCACCACATATCCCAACTGTGCCACTGGCACCAAACTGTTTCACTTTTAACCGTTATTAAAGTATTAGGCATCCTGTTAATTAGTTCCGATTACGATTACGCGTCCTGTGCATCTCTACTCTTTCTAGGTACTTGGCTTACTTGTTTTCCGTGTGTATGTAAGACGTACACGTTTCACAGATTATAAAATGCCTTTACTTTCACATTCATCTTATAAATTTGATGATGGGTGCAAAGTCGAAACCGGTAACCTGTTTACACAAATCAAAACGTGGCAAAGGGTATGAACTATTCAGTTTACGAATCTCTTGTTTAAACAGTTAGAAATTTTAGTACTAGACTTCATTGAGCAGTATAGTGAGATACTGAGAGGCTGTCGAAAAAGTACTATTTTTCTCTTCTAGGAGTGAACTATATGATGATTATACTCAATAAGATCTGTGAATCGGTACCTACCTTTCGCGGGAAGTGCGCTACTGCTATTTACGTCTGGAGCATGCGTCACAGAACGACTCTAAGCTTAAAAATAATGAGAACTCCAAAATCTAGAAAAGAGTATATCACAACTAATGGAGGCAAGTTTCATTCGAGGTCGGAAATTTCATTTCTTCAAAAAAACTATTCGCAGAACATTACGGACGAGTAAGCATAAACAAGCCATGCATAAACTTAACAAAATCAGAAGCAATTCAAGAATTCAGTGCCAAAATTATGCCACTGGATATATTCATGAGCACTAGGTTTACTTCAGATGTCTCCACCATTCTTTGTTTTTAACTTGGGCTGAGAGGAGTAACCTCATTATTTGCTGTAATGAGAAAAAAGTGCCAGGAATCATTTCCACTAGATGGAGCGAAGTAGTGCAGTGGTTCACATACGACACTTAGGCTTGCATTATGGAGGAGTGGTGATGAAATCCTTGTTCAGCCATCCGTATTTACTATTCCTTTGTTTTCCCTCGATTACTTCCAGGATTACTTTCACTAGTCGACAGATTTCCTTCGCCGTCCATATTCTGCTGAATCGTCTTGCACTGTAGTTACGGCGTTAAAAAGCTCTTCCTTTTGTTTCTTAATAGACATCATAGTCGCCGTTGACTCTATAAAATATTTATTGTTACTATTTCAATTCCGGCCTTATGGCCATTTTCAAGTAAACTGCAAAAGTTACATTCTGTCAGAATATAAAACTATCTGACATGAGTACATGTCGTTGTCAAAATGCAGCCTTTTGAATGTGAGATTCCCACAAGATCCGATGAGTACGACACTTGTGGGACTCTCACATTCAAAAGGCTGCATTTTGACAACGACATGTACTCATGTCAGATAGTTTTACATTCTGACAGAATGTAACTTTTGCAGTTTACTTGAAAATGGCCATAAGGCCGAAATTGCAATAGTAACAATAAATATTTTATAGAGTCAAGGGCGACTATGATGTCTTTTAATAAATATTATATGACCGTGAATCCTAACCATGAGTAGTTAATCTTCCTTTTGTGCTTCACTTTTCTTACTCAGGAAGTAATTCCATAAACTTTGCCCACACAGCAAGAAGGTGGTTCCCATGGAACTCATTACTACAGAACTGTCAAAATGGCGCCATACTTATTAAATGTAGTACGAAATTCTGTTCTCTTCCCTCACGTTCCAAATTTTCAATACAAACTAACCAATAAAATCTAGTATACAAAGAAACACTGAGTCTTTATTTTCATTGACGAATTTTTATTGTATCAGAGATAGTGTTACACTGTCGTATGTAGGGAATAGGCAGAAAACATATCACGCTTTAAAACAAAGTGGCAATGCTTAAATTAGTGGTGGTGGTGGTTAGTGTTTAACGTCCCGTCGACAACGAGGTCATTAGAGACGGAGCGCAAGCTCGGGTTAGGGAAGGATTGGGAAGGAAATCGGCCGTGCCCTTTCAAAGGAACCATCTCGGCATTCGCCTGAAACGATTTAGGGAAATCACGGAAAACCTAAATCAGGATGGCCGGAGACGGGATTGAACCGTCGTCCTCCCGAATGCGAGTCCAGTGTGCTAACCACTGCGCCACCTCGCTCCTTAAATTAGTGTAAGGAAAGAAGATTGGCATTATAACGCCTCTCAAATTAGAACACAATAGCTGTTTGAAAGCAGCAGTAGTTGTGTAGTCTACTGAAGGAAACATCCTTGCTGGTGCCTAAATTAATTTAAGGCAGGCTCGGAAATAAATAAGAATTGGTAGTTAGAAGGGTTAGGGTTTCGGGATTTGAACCTCACTCCACGATAACAAAGCGTACGATGGCCGCATCGGCACATCGAATGTGTCATCGTGGTTTCGAAATGCGTCGTGTAGAATCAGTTTTTAAATGAAGCGCGAATGGCAAAGAAAAGAGAAAATGTGATAATTACGTCGGAAACCTGTGGGTATCACTCAGTGGAAGGATGGGTTTCAGAAGCACATACTATACTACTTGTGAGACATCAGGCCGAATAAAAAAGGGCCCGGAAAGACCAGCAGGGAATTTCACGAGTGGGGAGTGTAGACCCGCTCTTCGCCTTAAAACGATTTCAGCGCCGGGAGGCGGCGCGCTCCTCTTTAATGAAACGGACGGGGAGCGACAAACGCAATAACAGCCGTAACAATACAAAAACTTGAGGCCCACTCCCACTCCCACATATCGCAAATAAACGTCGGCCGAGTTACGGCATCTCTGTCAACAGACGCAAGTACTTCTCCCGCGCAGCAATATTTCAACACGCAACTCATTTATGGGAATTCGATAAAAGCGCTGTTTATATGAGGTGCGAAAATTGCTATAAACGTTACCATATTTCAGGCATTAGATGCACGGTTTGCTGCAGCAGGGAATATTGTTTTGCGGTGCTCGAGCCAGCGTGATATCGACTGTACAAAAATGCGGCGCCGCGCGGCAGCCGCCGACCTGCCTCCGTCGGCGCGAGGACTGTTTTAAATCAAAACATTCGCCAGTTCCTTTCCGCTTGTAAAAGGCCGGCCGCATCGCAAAATAAAACCGGCCGATACGTCATCTGAACAAAGCTTTCGACCGCTGCTGACACCGAAGCCATTTTGCACGTCTAACAGTCTAGCATTCAGTGCCGGACTGTCCGAGAAAAAACGTAGCTTTGACTGTTGTGCTAATGACACTCCCGTGAATCTTCTAAATAGTTACTCATTGTATACTTTCATCAGTTATTGCCGTGAAAAGAGAAGGATTTGTGTTTTTAACGCAGCTCCACGGATTTTCCACGCTTTTAGGCGTGGCTCTCGGCTTACACAGCCGTTCACCCACAGGAACTGATCCACGTCGGCGAGTTCAGAAAAACTTTGCACGAGATTCGATGCATTTTCTTCATTAAAGCGCCAAAAACGTAGGACCTCGAATTTTCTGATATCTTATTCATTTAGGTTTTTCAGAGAGACTAGGGAAAAACGAAAATGCGAAGCTTTTATTTCTATGTAAAAAAAGGAATTGCACTAAACAGATAGCTGAGTATCGTTCAGTCATGACTGGATTTACAGGCATGACTGTGACACATACCACGGGGCGTACATTACCAGCACAAACATTGTTTGCCTTGACGTCTCTTGAAACAAATAACATGCTTAGTAGGAAGACCGCGCCACATTCAAACGACTCGCAAAACTTTCTGAGGCTTATATGTATCTAAATAATCTTATCATTTAAATGAGATCTTGAAATGTGGTTAATGCACTATATCTAAAGAATATATGAATATGTTGCTGGGGCTACAACATTTGAAAACAAAACAGTGGCGACTCTTGTTGAAGAACATAATAACAGTGAGCAAAAATCTGTTACAGCTGTGTTACCTTCTTCTAACAAAAGAAGAAGGAAACAGGGAATCTGTCTGCAATGAGATCGTGTCAAACAGCTCTATTCCGTTATTTATTAACTGAGCACTAAATTCCCAAAAAAATGGCTATTTTACTCCCTGAAAATGTCACCCAGCTACACGTGAGCTCCATTGTACAGGAACAAAGTGTAAAGACTCTGATTATACAACTTGACAGAAGCAGAAAGATGAGATGGTTTGTATCGTCCTTGCTGATCTAAAAGCATCAGCAAATGCAACTACCGTACACTATTGGTAGAGATGAAGCTGGGATTTTGCAAGGATGGACCAGGGATCAGACTGTAACTTACCCAAAAGAACCTGCCCGTCGTTCTCCTCAAGTGCTGTACGGTAACGATAGAACGTCTAAATGTCGACAGTCTGTCGAGGATTTGACCCCGGTCCCTCAGTGGCTTAAGCAATGACGGCGATCGTCGACAGCGACCTTTCTATTCTCGTAGCTAGTTGCAAACGGAAAATAGTGGTGGAAGGAACAAGCTGTCATTTTACAACGAAATCACGACCCTGAGACGAGTATCTCAACTCCATCAATCACTAGAAACGGAGGCACACCGTGCTTTTCGAAAATTGTGAGAACGGATCTACCACCTTATTCACACGACGAATCTGGCCATTAGATTGAGTACTTTAAGGAATCCCCAGAGAAACTACCTCAAGGAAGCCGAAGTGGGCCTCTCCCAAAAAAGTTCCTCTTCTTATACAATAATCTAGATCTCTCGGTCTCTGTCTTTAACTCAGTTAACACAGAGGCTATCATTTACGAGGGGTTAAAGGTGATTCTCAATATTTGGTAAGAAACGGAGTTAGTACCTGAAGAGTGATGTTTTGTAATAGCAAATGGTTCAAATGGCTCTGAGCACTATGGGACTTAACTGCTGTGGTCATCAGTCCCCTAGAACTTAGAACTACTTAAACCTAACTAACCTAAGGACATCACACACATCCATGCCCGAGGCAGGATTCGAACCTGCGACCGTAGCGGTCACGCGATTCCAGACTGAAGCGCCTTTAACCGCACGGCCACACCGGCCGGCTTGTAATAGCAGCTTCAGTAGTTGTGCAACAAACGTGATTGTGCAAAAGCCGTAAGATGTATTCAGACTTAAATCGATATGTGTTGTTGGCGATCTTTCCCGTACAATTCAGGAGCATTTATTCCATTCAGGTATGTTAATTTTCTTGAGATTGAAAGACCTAGAAATGGAAACTACAAAATCCCTCATCTCAGGAAGATAATGGCACTGTCATTTAGTAAATCACATTCGTGCTTGAGCAATATCTGACAGGCTTAACAACTCCGTCCACCACAACACAAACTACTGAATGACATGAGTCAGAAAGTAACGTATTTCTTGAGTCGTCTACGAAAATCTGCTCCCGGTATTTGAAGTGCGATTTTCCCCGTATTACTTTCATGTCTTCTGATTAACCTAACTTGGTAAGGGTGGAAGCTAAAAGTTCTATAAGCGACCATATCTGCGAATAAAATTCACTTCCTTAGGAGATCTCAATGAACTTTTGTCTAGCATATACTATTCTCCGCCGGCGGGAGTGGCCGAGCGATTCTAGGCGCTACAGTCTGGAACCGCGCGACCGCTACGTTCGCAGGTTCGAATCCTGCCTCGGACATGCATGTGTGTGATGTCCTTAGGTTAGTTAGGTTTAAGTAGTTCTAAGTTCTAGGGGACTGATGACCTCAGATGTTAAATCCCATAGTGCTCAGAATCATTTGAACCACTATTCTCCATGTATGGTCTCTCCACTTCAAGTTACCTATGATTCGATACGCTACATAGTCTGCGATTGTGACTCATTCCTCTGCAACAGTTGCGTGTTCAAACAGTATTGGATACTCCTTTACAAGAAAATTTTTGGTTCTTTATTTGGCATTTAATATATAGTGCACCATAAAACTGCAACTACAATACAGAACTGAGGAAATTTATAAATATATGAACTTTCCCTGAATAAACTTTTAGTCTGTTAATAATTTCTTTTTCGACGTCAGTGACTTTACTGTCGTAATAATGGTTCAAATGGCTCGGAGCACTATGGGACTTAACATCTGAGGTCATCAGTCCCCTAGAACTTAGAACTACTTAAACCTAACTAAACTTAAGACATCCCACACATCCATGCCCGAGGCAGGATTCGAATCTGCAACCGTAGAGGTCGCGCGGTTCCAGACTGAAGCGCCTAGAACCGCTCGGCCACTCCGTCTGTCCGTGATAATGGTAATAATGAAGCTGCTGGAATCGCCTGAAACCTTTTCTAAGTAAGCAGCCTGACTTTCACCTGGTCTGCATAAGACAAAACACAGTAACCTGAAAAAAGACATGTGGGTGGGATATACACAAGTAAGAATCCAGTACTTCATCACTGGAATAATTCGTTTTCTCTCGAAGCAAGTTTAAAACCAAAGAAAGTGCTGAAGAAAACTAAATTGATAGTTACGAAAGAGCCAGAAATAAATTAAAAGCAACAATAAAGACAAATACCGGATCGGTAAAAAAAAGTTATTTCGGACATATTTACTCACCTGCATTAAATTTCCGCAGCACCTCTTTCTCGTTAACCGACTATAATTTTCAACTAACTACATTCTTACGTGTGAAGACACAGACTGCATTTAACTTTAAAGTTTCAGCTTAGTTTAACGATAGTCGTCGCTTTGTAAGACACTTGGTTTCCTCAGGAAGGAAGACGGTCGTAATTTAATATGGCGAACAAAGCACTGTCACAAGCAACGACCAAAGAAACGAAAGCTCTCACCGGATATTAATGGTATCATATTTAAGGTTGATTATTATAATGTTACCGAAATCGTCCATACGAAATATCTAAAGGTATATCTGCAAAGTTAAGTCTTAAGAAGGAGGTTTCAACCAAGCGTCTCGTTCATCACGCAACTGTTAGATACGAAGCACAAACGCACTCTGGCCGGCCGGAGTGGCCGAGCGGTTCTAGGTGCTTCAGTCTGGAACCACACGGCTGCTACGGTGGCACGTTCGAATCCTGCCTCGGGCATGGATGTGTGTGATGTCTTTAGGTTCGTTAGGTTTAAGTAGTTCTAAGTTCTAGGGGACTGATGACCTCAGAAATTAAGTCCCATAGTGCTCAGAGCCATTTTTGAAACTCACTCTGGAGGTGGATGGGGCGGCAAAGTGGCTCTGGTCGTTTCACAGGACGCATTCCCCCATGAGCCCAATTTACACTTTGCATAATGAATGGAGCCGTTCTTTAAATTGTAAATGTAAGATGACGCCGTATAACAAAAAGGAAGTCTTAGTAGTATATGATTACAAGATTAGAAGCGAACATCTAGAGGACGCACATAGTTCAGATAATTAAGGTTAGTACTATTAAACGATATGAAATGGAGCGAGCACAGAAAACAATTGTTAGGAAAGGCGAATAGTACGCTTACAAGGAAACACCACCAACTGGACCCACCCGCCCGTATAGCCTCACTTGTTAAAGTGACCGCTTCCGGGAGGAGGTGGTACTCTGACCCCGGATCGAATCCTCCTGGCGGATTAACGAGAATGTGTCGATGTGCTGGTCAGCTTGAATATGGTTTTTAGGCGGTTTTCAACATATCATTTGGGGAACACCGGCCTCATTCCCATGTTCCGCCTCAGATACATGCTAAGCAAACACTTTAGAACACTTTCTCACACTTGCACACAGAATTTAGTCTGTATGCGGACAGACTGGGGACACTGCTTTTGTACAGAGGCATGAATAGGAGACTGATGACCTTCGGCGTTTGGTGTCCTAAAACACATAATCAGCATCACCGACTGGATCTCAAATTGTAAGGCGAAAACAGCACGCATGCAAGATATCTGCCCCACCAATCGAACCCGCGCTTAAGTTTGGACGGTAATTGTGACAGTAGGCAGTTATGACATTCGGAAAGTATTGCTTTTAAACTGTCACGCGCACAGGTTTTTTGTCACTCGCTCCGTCCCACTTCAGCTGTCTAATGCCCTAGCGGCCGGCCAGAGTGGCCGAGCGGTTCTAGGCGATACAGTGTGGAACCGCGAGACCGCTACGGCGCAGGTTCGAATCCTGCCTCGTGCATGGATGTGTGTAATGTCCTTAGGTTAGTTAGGTTTAAGTAGTTCTAAGTTCTAGGGCACTGATGACCTCAGCAGTTAAGTCCCATAGTGCTCAGAGCCATTTGAACCATTTTTGAATGCCCTAGCGCGAAGTACTGTACACTGGAGTGAAAACCGGAGCACTCCTATTCGTGGGATGTTGAAGGCTGTGGAAGAGGAGGTGGAAAGTGGACACATCTGCTCAACATGTTTTGGAATCTTGCTGGAGAACACATTTTAAGCTCTATAAGAAAAAAATGCAATTCTCCGAATGGGACGAAAATCGGTAGATGTGACGTACATGTATAGACAAAGAAAGGATTACAGTTTCAGAATAATTGGATGATTTATTCAAGAGAAACATCTTAACAAATTTGGCAAGTCAATAACGGGTTCGTATACCTATGCCCCTTATGTAAGCAGTTATTCGGCTTTGCACTGATTGATAGAGTTGTTGGACGTCCTCCTGAGGGATATCGTGCCAAATTTTGTCCAATTGACGCTTACGTCGTCGAAATTCCTAGATGATTGAAAGGCCCTGCCCACAATGCTCCGAACGTTCTCAGTTTTGGAGAAACCCGCCGACCTAGCTGGCCAAGTTAAGATTTGGCAAGCACAAAGACAAACAGTGGAAACTCTCACTGTGTGCGTGCAGGGATTGTCTTGCTGAAATGTAAGTCCAGGATGACTTGCCCTGAAAGGCAACAAAGCGGTGTGTAGAATATCGTTGACGCACCCCTGTGCTGTATGGGTGACAACCGAAGTGGTTGTGCTATGAAATGAAACGGCACCCAGACGATGACGCCTGGTTGTCGGGCCGTACGGCGGGGGACAGTCAGACTGGCATCCCACCACTGTCTACTCCAGTCAATGAGATTCCAGGCCAGAGACGTCTCTGGAGACGCCCCAGACAGCGGAAGGATGCCAACCTCACAGTCGTCCGCCATACAGCCCGACAACCAAGAGTGATGGTTTAGGGTGCCATTTCATTTCAGAACGGGACCCATTTGGTTGTTATCAAAAATGGTTCAAATGGCTCTGAGCACTATGCGACTTAACTCCTGAGGTCATCACTCGCCTAGAACTTAGAACTAATTAAACCTAACTAACCTAAGGACATCACACACATCCATGCCCGATGCAGGATTCGAACCTGCGACCGTAGCGGTCGCGTGGTTCCAGACTGTAGCGCCTAGAACCGCTCGGCCACTCCGGCCGGCGGTTGTTATCCGCGGCATCCTTAAAGCACAGCGATAAGTCGACGATATTCTACACCTCGGTTTGTTACCCTTCATGGCAAGCCATCCTGGGCTTACATTTCATCAAGATAACATCCACCCGCACACGACAAGAGTTTCTAGTGCTTGACTTCATGGTTGCCAAGCCTTACCTTGGCCAAGAAGGTCTCCATCTCTCTCCCCAGCTTAGAACGTTTGGACCATTACGTCCAGAGTCCTCGAAGCATATTGGGATTGTCCGCCCCCGGTAGCTGAGTGACACAGTCTGCTTTAGGCAGTGGCGCAGCACGGACCTGCTGTCCCGGCCGCGGGCGCGCGTGAACGAGGAAGCGTTTACACCGCCGGTACTCGCGCGTGTTGTTGTCTGACTCGATCGCCATGGCACACAATTTTCGAAAGACTACGCTCCAATTTACGTTCGACAACGAATATGCCAGACCCAAAGCTTTCGAAATAGAGCGTTTTTTGAGGGACGAAGTTCGTTTACCTGCTGCAGACATAATTGGAATACACCTGTCCATTGTAAGCAGTGGGTTGGTTGGTTGGTTGGTTTGGGGAAGGAGACCAGACAGCGTGGTCATCGGTCTCATCGGATTAGGGAAGGATGGGGAAGGAAGTCGGCCGTGCCCTTTCAGAGGAACCATCCCGGCATTTACCTGGAGTGATTTAGGGAAATCACGGAAAACCTAAATCTGGATGGCCGGACGCGGGATTGAACCGTCGTCCTCCCGAATGCGAGTCCAGTGTCTAACCACTGCGCCACCTCGCTCGGTTTGTAAGCAGTACAATGTACGTAAAGATGACCGATGAAGCTGCGTGTGAAAGAACTGTCTCCGCTGCTCAAAGAGGATTTAAATTTCGACACTCTGATGGCCATATCAGCGATGTAACAGTAGCTCCTTCAGGATTGGGTGTGAGGGTCGTTCGGATCTTTAAATTGCCGTTTGAGGTGCCAGAATCGATGGTTACTGAATCGCTGCGACCATATGGAACGGTCCCCTACGGCACTGCGTAGGATCCTACGGTCTTGGCGTGCATCCGTGCGTCGCTGCGGTCCGGTCCCAGGTCGACGGGCACGTGCACATTCCGCCGACCACTGGCGACTACATCGATGTACTGTGGAGACCTCACGCCCCACGTGTTGGGCAATTCGGCGGTACGTCCACCCGGCCTCCCGCATGCCCACTATACGCCCTCGCTCAAAGTCCGTCAACTGCACATACGGTTCACGTCCACGCTGTCGCGGCATGCTACCAGTGTTCAAGACTGCGATGGAGCTCCGTATGCCACGGCAAACTGGCTGACACTGACGGCGGCGGTGCACAAATGCTGCGCAGCTAGCGCCATTCGACGGCCAACACCGCGGTTCTTGGTGTGTCCGCTGTGCCGTGCGTGTGATCATTGCTTGTACAGCCCTCTCGCAGTGTCCGGAGCAAGTATGGTGGGTCTGACACACCGGTGTCAATGTGTTCTTTTTTCCATTTCCAGGAGTGTACATTGGCGGATGTCGAGCTATTGTGATCTACGATGGCCAGCCACGCACCTGTTCTGGCTGTGGTGGAGAAGGACATATCCGCTCGGAGTGCATACAACGCCGCGTCGTGCAACTGCCACATGGAGACGCGTCACAGCGAGAAGTTCCCACGCAACTGCCGATGACGTACGTGTCGGTGGCCCGCCGGGAAGTGTTGCCAAGTTTGGAGCGTGACAAGGACGTGTTTATGCAAGAGCAGACCGAGTTACGGGAGCATGGAGGTGACTCGGAGAATGTCCCTACACCCATGTCACGACAGTTGAGGGAGGAACCTTCCGAAAACTCACATGTAACACGCGACGTGGAAGTGGAGGTCCAGACGGTGGCGCCGGCAACGGACCAACGAACGACCGACGAACACAGTGAGGCAGCAGAGGGCAGGGCACGCAAACAGCGATCGCCGAAGCGTCGCAAAAAGCGTCGCCATAGTTCGGGTGACACGTCCCCCCCTAGCCTAGGGGACACGGAAGGTCTCCCAGCCGAAGAACTGTCTGACACAGAACACGTGCCTTTAGAGGACGCTGACAGGATTCCGTCCGATGGTGACCGGATGTCCTGCCCTTCAGATGGTCCCTCTTCATTGACACCGACTGACCCAGCGCTGCCGACGAAGGAGTCAGGGACACCAATGTCCCGGCAGCCACGTCGAAATACATCAGAGGACGTTTCTCGGATGGATGACCACTGCGACTGGGCGGAACCAGTCGAAGACCTACAGGAATTGCCACCCCCTAATGATGCACACCACGGAACGACAACGAAGGAGGGCAGCCCGTTGGCGGGCACCCCCCTGAGCACGAATAGTGGACTAAAGCCCTTGGAGTTCTCAATGACATGACACGAGCATGACAACGACAACGAACCAAGCATATAAGGTGGGCACAGTGAACATTAACGCCGCACGTTCGCTTGCAAAGATGCACTTCTCCGGGACATGATTTACGCCACAGACGTTGATATTCTGCTGATGCAGGAAACCTTCAATTCTGCTTTTCCCGACGTGCATGGATACAACACTTACCTAGCGTCGACTCCAGATGGAGGACGTGGCACAGCGATACTAGTCCGGGAAGGGATTCCGATGTGTGACCTCGATTACCTTCCTTCGGCTCGGGGTTTGGCTATAACCGTGAACGGCATTCGTATCGTCAACATCTATGCACCCTCCGGATCTGACAATCGACAGGCGCGTGCACGATTCTACTCGGAGGAGATTGCCCCCTTATTCCATGGGAGGTATGGCCACATCTTGGTAGGGGGGGGATTTTAACTGTGTACTCACACCGAAGGATCAAACTCCTAATTTCAGCTCCTGCCACGCATTGAACACGATCTGCCGGGACATGGCCCTTATGGACACGTGGAAAAAGATCCATGGGCAGCGAGAGGGCTACACGTATTTTACTAGCCACTCGGCGAGCAGGCTGGATCGGATTTATGTTTCTGACGGATTAAGAGATCACGTGTTGGCTGCTGAACGTTGGCCCACAGCTTTTACGGATCACCTTGCGTATTTATGCACGTTAACCCTCCCACGGCAGCGGGTCTGGCGGAGTCGTAGTTTCTGGAAACTTAATTCCTCCTTATTGGTGGATCTCGAATGTCGCCAGCAGATCGAAGAAACATGGCAGACTTGCACTCGCCGTCTGCCGCTGCACCGTACGGTTCTTTCGTGGTGGCTGCAGTGTGCAAAACCGGCGATACGAAGAGCTCTCATGACGTATGGCAAGGAAAAAGCGAAATGGCTCCGAGATACACTTGACTATTACTACATGGTGCTCCGCGACCTGTCCTCCAGGGCCCCATCGCCCGACCGTCAAGCGGAAGTCCATCGTATTCAGGCCTGCATTTTATCGATCACGAGACGTCGACTGGAGGGACTTTCGATCCGTGCTCGGTGCTTGGACAACGTCGATGGAGAACGTATTGGCATGCATCATGTGTCCAAGGGACATGCGCGTAATCGCCGATCCCTAATCACAGTCCTCCATGATGACGATGGTCGGCCCTTGACGTCACAACAGGCCATTGCTGCTGAGTTTCTGGAGCATTACCGCCTCCTTTTCACTGGGACGCCGACGGACAATCGGACAGAAGAAGAAATTTTGCGACAGATGCAAACGGAGGTGGATGGTCCGGATGCAGAGGCGCTATTGGAACCCCTAACGGAAAATGACATCCGGGGCGCACTCGCGAAGGGTGCGGTGCATAAATCCCCTGGGCCAGATGGGTTGACACTCGAATTTTACCGCGAATTTGCGGATTTAATGATGTCCCAGTTGGTATTGATGTATAACGAGTTATTGAGCCCTGACACGGACGTTCCGTCGCAGTTCGTGGCGGGACTGCTTATACCAATACCGAAATCGACAGCGAGTGACAGCGCCCATCAATTTAGACCGCTCACGATGCTCAATACTGACTATAAGATCTTTGCGCGAATGTTGGCGGCAAGGATCAAGATTGTAATATCCAAGACAATACCACCAGACCAGGCTTGTCTAGGGGTTCGGAGCAACATACATTCTATCCTCGGCGAATACCGTGACGTAATTTCCCTAGCGGAAGCTTGTCGCATGCGAGCGGCGTTCGTATCGGTGGATTTTGATCGTGCCTTTGACAGGATCAACCATGATTTCCTTGACTCGACCATGAGACGCATGGCGATACCACAGGAGTTTATTACCGTCCTCATGCGCCTCCTTCGCGGCGCTTCTTCGACGGTGAGAGTCAATGGCAGGGAGGTAGGAACGATTCCTGTTCGCAGCTCAGTTAGGCAAGGATGTCCCTTGTCGATGATACTGTTTACAATAGCGCTCGAACCATTGATGCAGATTCTTAGACGGACTCTAACAGGCGTCCGGCTCCGTGCGAGCTCCTTCACGTGTCGTGCATATGCCGACGACTTGATGATACTCGTCCGGTCGGAGAACGAAGTCAGTCAGGTGGTTACCCTTCTTACTACGTACGGGATAGCTGCGGGAAGCAGGGTCAACACGAATAAAACCAAGGTCATGCACATCGGTCGAGGGCTGGACGCTCTGCGAAGTCCGTTTACGACGGTGGACATCTTGCGATGCTTAGGTGTCTTGTTCACCCGATCGCTACGGCAATCAGCGGCGGCGAGCTATCGACGTCTCCTCCAGAACGTCCGACTGCACATACGCAACAATTCACTCCGAACGCACGACCTGCTCCAAAGGGTGGACTACACTAATGTTCACCTGGCCTCGCGACTGCCGCACTTGGCACAGGTACTGCCAATGCCACATGGTATCGCTGACAGATTAATGGCGGCCTTTGGATACTATGTCAGCCAAGGAATGTTGTTTAAGATCAAATACGAGACTTTAACTCTCCCACACCATTCTGGAGGACTTAACCTCACGGATGTGCGGAAAAAGGCTCTAGCTCTATACCTGCGAGCGACGCTACGAACTTGGAACCAGCGGCAACACGCCATCACGTCGGCCATCCTGGATGTGCTTCTTCCCACGTCCTTTGAACCACCGGTAGCAGTAGGCACCATCTCGCCCTCGTTTTCTCACGTCGCGCGATTTTTTGTTGATTTTAGTTATGTTCAGTTACAGATACCTTCCACCAGAATCCCCACTACCCGTGAGATATATCGATACTTGCGGCGTCATCATGGCAGCAATGTTGTCGAACTTAAATACCCAACACGAAACTGGCGACAGATTTGGCGAGCTGTCCACACACCACTCCTCACCACAGCAGCGCGATCGTCATGGTATACATTAATCAACCGAAAGACAGTCAACCGCCAACGATTGTACGACATTCGCATGGAGGATTCCCCGCTCTGCCTTAAATGTGGCATGCAGTACACCGACGAACACTCTCTGCAGTGCGGTGAGGCAAAGGATGTTTGGCGGCTGACGCAACGCATCATGGCCCTCCTCCGACACACCGACTAATCAACGATCACGACGGGCGCTTTATTATTCCCTGACCCTGTCTTTTTCCCCTCACAAAAAACATCGACAATCCGATGGATTGGAGGACACGCATCGCACTACGTGCTCTCGCGGACCTTGATATCGGTCATGGACTATTGGCATTATCTACTAGAACAACACGAAATCATCAGACGCCACTCTAAATATAAAACGCATTTTGCGAACTTTCTAGGCAGCATGTTTCATAACCCCCCGAAGCGGTGGGGAGTCCCAGGTTTACGTTGTTTCGAGGGATAGGATTTACTCCCAGTGAAGTGACGAGGATGTCACTTCGGCCCTATATTTATTTCCCTTCTTTTTTATATATGATTTTTCTTTTGGGAAAAAAAATTAAATGAATAAATAAAATGTTATTGTTACTTAAAAAACGAAAAAAAGTGGTCAGCGCGACAGAATGTCAATCCTAAGGGCCTGGGTTCGATTCCCGGCTGGGTCAGAGATTTTCTCCGGTCAGGGACTGCGGGTTGTGGTGGCCTAATCATCATCATTTCATCTCCATCGACGCTCAAGTCGCCGAAGTGGCGTCAAATCGAAAGACTTGCACCCGGCGAACGGTGTACACGACGGGAGGCCCTAGTCACACGACTTTTTTTTTTTAATCTTGGGATTTCGACGATCTAACCTGCCAGTTGGTCAGAATTTCGTACGATTTCCCTTTGGACATCCAATAACTCCGTCGATCAATGCCAAGCCGAATAACTGCTTGCATTAGGGCCATAGGTCGACCAACACCTTAATGACTTGCTCAATTTCAGAAGCTCTTTCTCTTGAATAAATCATTCAGTTTTTCTGAAATTTTAATCATAAGTTTGTCCGTGCATATATATCACATCTACCGATTTCCCTCCCATTTGGATAATGTCTTCGTGGTGCGTCCTTTTTTGTCACAAGAGTGTACATTTCTCTCACACAATACGCGGATCGAATATGACATAAATAAAGTATGACAGCCCTCTCTGCCACTCACTATACACTGGCCTGCGGAGTATGTATGTAACTTTGGATGTGGCGAGGGATAATCGAACTGCGTGCAGTCCGCCTGGGAATCATAACATCCAAACTTTGCAATTAAATTTAACTGAAATCAAAAATATTCGTAAACGCTACTGTCGATTTCATTAATGTAGCAGACTAGCCCTTTTTTCGTGTCGGATGTATTTCCAAACACCGTCTCTGGCAGCTTTCTAAGGAGCTCGGAACTCCGGTAAGACTGATTTGAGTACTTTAGGCAGTTATTCACAAACTTTGGAGTGTTACCAAGTTTCGTTGGTGTAAAACTAAAACAGTAACACTGTTTCGACAGTTCGAAGTTATAACCATCTCAGCAGTGGAATGTCGTTTCTGACTATACGAGCGTAATGACAGCAGAACGCCCAGTCTCCAGATCAGACCCGGGCACCTTTGGGTACAAACCCGTCGCGCTCACTGCGGAACTATCAAGGCGGAGAACTTTTAAGCTTAAGAAACTGAGTATTGTGGAGTCAGCATTAGCGAACATAGGCTTATAGGTTCTCCTTCCACGCAGCTCACTCGAAATTAAACGTCTGGGGGTTATCGTCACCAAAATACAACGGAGTTGGTATTCAGTTATGTTGCGTCACAGCTTGGACGGCCGATCCATATCTACATCTACATCTATATCGATACTCCGCAAGCCACAGTACGGTGCCTGGTGGTGGTTCAAATGGCTCTGAGCACTATGGGACTTAACATCTATGGTCATCAGCCCCCTAGAACTTAGAACTACTTAAACCTAGCTAACCTAAGGACAGCACACAACACCCAGCCATCACGAGGCAGAGAAAATCCCTGACCCCGCCGGGAATCGAACCCGGGAACCCGGGCGTGGGAAGCGAGAACGCTACCGCACGAGCCTGGTGGTGGATACCCTGTATCACTGTTAGTCATTTCCTTTCCTGTTCTACTCACAAATAAATCGATGGGAAAAAGACTGTCTATACGTGTCCGTATGAGCCCTAATTCCTCGAAGCTTATCTCAGTGGTCCCTACGCGCCACCTGTGTTGGCGGCAATAGAATCGTTCGGCAGTGAGTTTCGAATTCCGGTTCTCTAAATTTTCTCAATAGTTTTTCTCCAAAAGAATGTCGCATTCCCTCCAGTGATCCCCATTTCAGCTCCCGAAGCAGCTACGTAACACTTACGTGTTGTTCGAATCTACCGATAGCAAATCTAACAGATCGCCTCTGAATTGCTTCGAATCTTCCTTCAGTCCGATTTGGTATGGATCCCAAACAATCGAGCAGTACTCAAGAATAGATCGCACCAGCGTCCTGTATGCGTTCTCCTTTACAGGTGAACCAGTTTTTCCTAAAATCCTCCCAATAAACCGACGTCGATCATTCGCCTTCTCTACTGCAGTTCCCACATGCCCGTTCCAACTCATATCGCTTTGCAACGTAGCGCCCAGATATTTAAACGATTTGCCTGTGTAAAGCAGGAAACTAGTAATTCTGTACCCAACATTACAGATTTGATCTTGCTACTCATCCGTTTTAACTTACAGTTTTCCACATTTAGGGATAGGTGCCATACATCACACCAACTAGAAATTTTATATAAGTCGTCTTGTATCTTCCTACAGTCACTCAAGTTTGACACTGTACCGTACACCAAGGCAAACAACGGCAGGCTGCTGCTCACACCGTCCGCCAAATCATTTATGTATATAGAGAACAACAGCGATTCTATAACACTTTCCTGGGGCACTCCTGACTATACCCTTGTCTCGAACACTCGCCGTCGAGGACAACAGACTGGGTTCTATTATTTAAGAAGTCTTCGAGCCACCCACACATTTGTGAACTTATTCAGTATTCTTGTACCTACGGTAACAGCCTGAAATAGGACACCGTGTCAAATGCTTTCCGGAAATCTAGAAATCTGGAATCCTCCTGTTGCCCCTCATCCATAGTTCGCAGTACATCAAGTGAGAAAAGGGCAAGCTGAGTTTTAGCCAATGATAAGTTTAGCAGCGACTTGGCCAAATCATTGACATGTGACACTCAGCTGCTTCGTGGGGGACAAGGCAAAAGACAAGCAGATGAAGAATGTAGGAGTACTTTACGAAACACCGACTAATAACTCAAAATAGATGCGGCTCGAGTACATAGAATCTTGTGTAGAAGGGTGAAACTGCGAAACGCTTAGCAAAAAAAAAAAAAAAAATAAAAAAATAAAAACTGCTTTACACGGCAAATATTGCAATTCGGCCGTATAAGGAAGAAAGGCTACAATCTAAGAAGTTAACATCCAGTCAGCAGCTGAGGTGTTTAAAAACGCAGTTCTACAAGAATACGAAAGGAACTCTGCAGTGTCCATGCTGAAGTAACCGTCACAACACTCACATGATAGGGACGTATTGTAATCATGGTAAACATGAATCAGAATGACCAGAGAAGAACGTGAACAATTCTGTTCCTTAATTCGACTCCAGTGCGTTAATCAAAATGTCACATCTCTCGATAGCAGACACAGGTACGAGATATTCTTAAATCGACTTCGCATATTTCCTACCACAAAATATCCTGCCGAGCATTTCGTATTCCTTCTTGAATTTTTGTACGCTTTGACAGAATTCATACTGAACGGTATACGGGTGTACGCTGTTCGGTTTTTAATACGCACGATTTCCTCTCTATTTTCAGAAAAAGAAAAATGTTTTACCTTCTCGAATGCAGAATCTTCCACACTTCAGAAATGCAGCATGCCACCGCATTCAAGTGCTTTATTACGAAATCAACTAAGGCAAATGTGTTAAAATAAACCAGTGCCACTTCCTCCGAAGCGGGCATCTCTGTCTTTCCGCTGAAAACTACCCCTCCCCCCTACCTCTCTCTCTCTCTCTCTCTCTCTGTGTGTGTGTGTGTGTGTGTGTGTGTGTGTGTGTTGTTTTATGGTACTCGTGGAAACTGACGCATCACGTTCTGAGAAATGGGGATTCCCTCGTGATTTCGGTCACAACGTGCGTGGCTGACTGCTACAGACCTAACAAGGGAACCTCCCCATCGCACCCCCCTCAGATTTAGTTATAAGTTGGCACAGTGGATAGGCCTTGAAAAACTGAACAAAGATCAGTCGAGAAAACAGGAAGAAGTTGTGTGGAACTACGAAAAAAATAAGCAAAATATACAAACTGTGAGTAGTCCATGCGCAAGACAGGCAAGAACAAGGATACTAAGAACTCAGGAGCGCCGTGGTCCCGTGGTTAGCGTGATTAGATGCGGAACAAGAGGTCCTTGGTTCAAGTCTTCCTCAAGTGAAAATTTTAATTTTTTATTTTCAGACAATTATCAAAGTTCAGACATTCACACATAACCAACTTCGCTCTCCAAAATTCCAGGACATGTTCAGATTTGCTTGGACATATGCAGGATTTGACTGTCTACACATGGAAAAATTTGAAAACGTTAAAAACATTTGTTTTGACAGAGCACAGGGAAAACTGTGCGACTGTGAAACTGTTGCATTCATTTGTTGCAGTTCATGTGACAAACTCTTATGATTTCATCACTTTTTTTGGAGCGACTATCACATCCACAAGAAAACCTAAATCGGGCAAGGTAGAAGAACGTTTTTACCCATTCGCCAAGTGTACAAGTTAGCTGGGTCGACAACATATTCCTGTCATATGACGCACATGCCGTCACCAGTGTCGTATAGAATATATCAGACGTATTTTCCTGTGGAGGAATCGGTTGACCTATGACCTTGCGATCAAATGTTTTCGGTTCCCACGTACTTTCGTCTACTAATAGCACGGTTTTGCGATGCGGTCGCAAAACACAGACACTAAACTTTTTACAGTGAACAGAGACGTCAATGAACGAACGAACAGATCATAACTTTGCAAAAATAAAGAAAGTAAATTTTTCACTTGAGGGAAGACTTGAACCAAAGACCTCTCGTTCCGCAGCTGCTCACGCTAACCACGGGACCACGGCGCTCCTGAGCTCAGATTATCCTTGATATTTCCTATCTTGAACATGGACTACTCAGATTGTATATTTTGCTTATTTTTTTCTTAGTTCCACACAACTTCTTCCTGTTTTCTAGATTGATCTGTGTTCAGTTTTTCAAGGCCTATCCACTGGGCCAACTTATAACTAAATCTGAGGGGGGTGCGATGGGGAGGTTCCCTTGTAAGAGGCGGGTATGCGCATGGCGCCGTAGCGTGGCGTAGCGCGTCGCGTCACCGGCCTAAGTTGTGACAATCAATAACTCATCAGGCTCCTCACACTGCCCCAAGTTCTCGCCACTCTGCGGAGGTCAGAAGCCAGCCACAGTCCCCGGCCCCCTCCGCTTAAAGCCTTAAACCCTCCGCTATTTCAATATCAGCTCCGCTGTGACGCTGTGTGTCTATTGCACATCTGCAGGACTGCCGAGTCGACCCTTCGGCGATCCCGGCAGAACAAATGTGAAGAGCAAAACAACGCGATTAATGCTTTAGTCACTCAAATGCCGACAGTAAATACTGGTTATTGTATCTCGTTTTACCCGCAATGGTCCTTAAGCTGTATAAGCCTTTGCTGTGACAGATTAACGTGTCAGCACTAAGTTCTGTATGTCCCACAGACAGCAATTCATCGGCTAGACATAGTCTGTTGTGCTCAAGGAACCCGTGCTGTTTCGTGCGGTTTGGCCGCTATAGTTAGCAAACAAAACTTGATAATTCATCGCCGGCCGAAGTGGCCGCGCGGTTCTGGCGCTGCAGTCTGGAACCGCGAGACCGCTACGGTCGCAGGTTCGAATCCTGCTTCGGGCATGGATGTGTGTGATGTCCTTAGGTTAGTTAGGTTTAACTAGTTCTAAGTTCTAGGGGACTAATGACCTCAGCAGTTGAGTCCCATAGTGCTCAGAGCCATTTGAACCATTTTTGATAATTTATCGAACGAGAGTTTTGTAAGCGATCTCTTTCGTGCATTAATTATACACTCTTAATATTAGCACGTCGTAACCAGAATCAAGCCCACATACGAAAGCAGTGTCGTCAATGAAGTACAACATTTGTTTCTGAAGGCATATTTATTACTAACATCAACGTACAGCCAGAACAGAACTGGACTGGGAGAGCATCTATTTCTACAAACATAAAATATTCCAGTATATAAAGCCAATAAAGTATATGATATTGCGACCCTTACACAACTGAGAAATACTGAATGACAATCAGTTGCATACGGTCATGTTTCAACTGGAGACGCGTACGTGCCAACCAGTGACGCTAACTCCACGCCACGCCACGCCACGCCACACTGCATTCAGCACAGCTCGCCGCAATATTCTTACAATAACGTGTACGTCTCCAACTTAAACAGCTCCGGGCAGATTCCCTTGGAAACTTGAGGGTACTAACTGACTGCCTGGCAAGGAGACCACAGGGCAACTGGGGTTCTGTATTATTTTTTTAAATTTATGGTAAGTGAAACTCATAACTCAAATATCAGTCAACGAAAGCTGTTCGATGTAACTCTAAAAAATTCTCAAAAACGTCGACTTTGAAGTTTGTCAACGACATTTTATACGCTGAGGATGGTCGTTTTTTCTCGACAAACAACGTTTCTTTGTGGTAGTGTGTTCGCCTTGGGCGTGGGTTGCGTGGGTTCGAGTCCAAGTGGAGTAAAATTACTAATCAATGATGCATGCACTTCAAATATTTTCGTGAAGCGTCAAATACAGAAAGATATGAAAAAAAATTGATTTGTAATTTATTTTAATTCAGACAATTCTGATTAACAATCTTTCATAAGAGATCCCTGAAAAGAACTTATGTCGGCATTTAAAACTGAATTATATGTGCTGTTTGTAATTACAAATAAGAAGACGTTTTTTGCATTGAAATGACTATTAAATGTGTTAATTAGCATATACAGGGTGATCAGGAACCGTCTGAAAGCTTGTGGTGGTGTTACAGGGTACACTGTGCTGAGGAATGATTGTTCGAAGAAAAAAAAAGTACGATGCGTTGCCCCGTTCCCGAGTTAATTAGCACTGAAGTCGCCGATCAGGCCGTTGCCCACGGTAAATTCAAATGGCCCGCCATATACACTCAGTGTCACTTGTTCTAACAGCATAGCCAGTAGGTGATAATGCACGAGACTTCACTGACTTTAATTAGGGTTCGATCCTGCCTACGGTACCATGTCCAACATTTCGATTGTTTGGTCTTAGGAAACAAAGGAAGTATCCATTTAGCACGTCGTCTCCAGCGGCCCGTTTGATTTTGCTTGCGCAATGGCCTGATTGTCTAACTTCAGTGCTATTTAACTCAGAAACGGCCAAACGTAACGAATTTTTTCGTCACACTTATTTCTCAGCACAGCCCATCCTCCAATAGCGGTACAAGCTTCTCGGCCTGTATCTGACCGCACTATACACTATGTGATCTAAGCTATCCGGACACCCTAAAAACATACGTTTTTCATTGTGCTGCCACCTACTGCCAGGTACTCTATATCAGCGACCTCATTAGTCTCATCAGCCACCGTGAGAGAGCAGAATGGGGCGCTCCGCGGAACTCACGGACTTCGAACGTGGTCAGGTGATTGGCTGTCACTTGTGTCATGCGGTCTGTACGCGAGATTTCCACACTCCTAAGCATCCCTAGGTTCACTGTTTCCGATGCGACAGTGAAGTGTAAACGTAAAGGGACACGTACAGCACAAAAGCGTACAGGCCGACCTCGTCTGTTGACTGACAGAAGCCGCCGACAGTTTGTTTGTTTTTGTTTGGACTGTGGACCAAACTGCTGAGGTCATTGGTCCCTAGACTTACGCACTACTTAATCTAACTTAAAGTAACTAATGCTAAGGACAACACCCACACACCCATGCCCGAGGGAGGACTCGAACCTCCGACGGGGCAAGTGGCGCGAACCGTGACAAGACGCCCGAGACCGCACGGCTACCCCGCGCCAGCCCACAGTTGAAGAGGGTCGTAATGTGTAATAGACCATCACGCAGGAATTCCAAACTTCATCAGATCCACTGAAAGTACTTTGACAGTTAGGCGGGAGGTGAGAAAACTTGGATTTCATGGTCAAACGACTGCTCATAAGCCACACATCACGCAGGTAAATGTCAAACGACACCTCGCTTGGTGTAAGGAGCGTAAACATTCGACGATTGAACAGTGGAAAAACGTTGTGTGGTGTGACGAATCACGATACATAGTGTGGCGATCCGATGGCATGGTTTGGGTATGGTGAATGCCCGGTGAACGTCATCTGCCAGCGTGTGGAGTGCCAACAGTAAAATTCGGAAGCGGTGGTGTTATGGGGGGTGGTCGTGTTTTTCATGGAGGGGGCTTGCACCCCTTGTTGTTTTGCGTAGCGCTATTACAGCACAGGCCTACATTGATGTTTTAAGCAACTTCTTGCTTCCCACTGTTGAAGAGCAATTCAGGGATGGCGATTGCATCTTTCAACATGATCGAGCACCTGTTCATAACGCACAGCCTGTGGCGCAGTGGTTATACGATAATAACATGCCTGTAATGGACTGGCCTGCACAGAGTCCTGATCTGAATCCTTTGGGATGTTGTGGAACGCTGACTTCGTGCAAGGGCTCTCCCATCGACATCTATATCTCTCCTCAGTGCAGCACTCCGTGAAGAATAGGCTGCTATTCCACAAGAAAACTTCCAGCACCTGATTGAACGTATGCCTGCGAGAGCGGAAGCTGTCATCAACGGCAAGGGTGGGCAACACCACATAGAATTCCAGGATTACCTATCGAGAGTGCTACGAACTTGTAAGTGATTTCCAGCCAGGTGCCCGGATACCCCTGATCACATAGTATATTTGATCACATAGTATATTTTTAAATGGCTAAGGTATTCGAAACGAACGGAAAGAAACAAAGAAAATGTATGTCCTAAACTAAACTCAATATAGCGTTTACCAGCCTCGAGCGCTACCGACTATATGTTCCGACTATATGTTCCAACTTCCCGGAAATGCTCGTAGAACATGTATTTTTGTTTCTAAATGTCACTTCTCCAGGAACCTCCCCCCCCCTCCCCCCCCCCACCAAGGCTAGTTCGGCAACATTTTTTCACACAAGTGACTTATCATCTGCGCATCTCCTTCTTTCCCATTCTCTCGTACATTTTCATCCGTGTCAGGTTTCGCAACTAATTGTGAAACGCGCTGTATCTAAATCTTGCACTTGGGCGCCCCCTTCACCTTGGCACCCCAAAAGCCGCTACTGATTGTGATATGTCGTGTATGGAAATCTTACAGTCGTGGATCATCTGGCGTCCCTCTCAGCTTGGCGCCCCAAACGGCGGTTTGTATCGTTTGCTCCTTAAACAGCCCCCCCCCCCCCCCCCCCCACATTCTAAGCGAGCACACTTCCACCTAGCCATGCTCATTATCGAAACACGTATTTTAGCGTATTAAACATAGTCAGAAAATTTCAGAGTTGATTTTCTTGAGAATCTCAGATAGCTGCATCCCACTGCTTTGAATGAGTGATTACAAGAATCCGATTGTCGTGAAGTCTCCTTGTGAGCGATCACTGATCTGGTAATCACACAATATCCGACTTTTAGTTTTATTTTTCCCAGTATCCTACCAATCAACCGAAGTCTGCCCCGTCCTTACCTCTGATAAAAGTTGTGTGATCATTCAGTTTTGTATCTCCAGGTATTATGGCACTCATCTACATCTACATCCATACTCCGCAAGCCACCTGACGGTGTGTGGCGGAGGGTACCCTGACTACCTCTATCGGTTCTCGCTTCTATTCCAGTCTCATATTGTTCGTGGAAAGAAGGATTGTCGGTATGCTTCTGTGTGGGCTCTAATCTCTCTGATTTTATCCTCATGGTCTCTTCGCGAGATATACGTAGGAGGGAGCAATATACTGCTTGACTCTTCGGTGAAGGTATGTTCTCGAAACTTTAACAAAAGCCCGTGCCGAGCTACTGAGCGTCTCTCCTGTAGAGTCTTCCACTGAAGTTTATCTATCATCTCCGTAACGCTTTCCCGATTACTAAATGATCCTGTAACGAAGCGCGCTGCTCTCCGTTGGATCTTCTCTATCTCTTCTATCAACCCTATCTGGTACGAATCCCACACTGTTGAGCAGTATTCAAGCAGCGGACGAACAAGCATACTGTAACCTACTTCCTTTGTTTTCGGATTGCATTTCCTTAGGATTCTTCTAATGAATCTCAGTCTGGCATCTGCTTTACCGACGATCAACTTTATATGGTCATTCCACTCAGGTGTATTTGTGTGCTGACGGATTCCAGTTGTGGCTCTTGGTATTGTAAACATAGGATAGTATTTTTCTATGTTTTCTGAAGTGTACAGTTTCACTTTTCTCAACATATAGAGCCAGTTGCCAATTTTTGAATCACTTTGAAATTTTTTCAAGATCTGCTTGGGTATTTGTGCAGCATTTTTCAGCTGATACTGCATTATAGACAAAAGTAGTATCTGCAGAAAGTCTGAAGTTACTGTTGATATTGTCTGCCAGTTCACTAATGTACAATGCGGACAGCCAAGGGTTAGAATACAATTCCCTGAGTCGCGCTTGAAGTAGCTTCCCCTTCAGTCTATGAATCAACATCCAAAATAACGTATAGCGTTTATCCTACCAAGAAATTCTCAATCCAGTCACTTGTTTTGTTTGATAACTCATACGACTGCGGTTTTATTAAACGTCTGTGTGGTACTAAGTCAGATGCTGCTCCGAAGACAAGACATACTGCATCTGTCTGAATGCCTGATGCAGTCCTTTCAGCATGTCACGTGAGGAAAGCGCGAGTTGTCCGATGCTTTCGGAGTCGATAATGGTTAGCAGGGAAGAGGGCATTCTACTTGAGATACCGATTTACGTTTGAGCTCAGAATATGTTGTAAGATCCTACAAAAGATGGATGTCAGTGACGTCGTACGTGGTTTTGTGTATCAGTCTTGTTACTCTTCTTGTAGATTCCTGAAACTTGTATTTTCCTCCAACCGAGTATGGTTATACGGGTGATATATGGTTTATTATTATTATTAAAATGGGCTAATTCATCTACAAATGCTGTGCAGTATTAGTCATTGATTTCATCAGTTCCTGGAATCTTGTTTAATTTTAGCGATTTCAATTGTATCTCAACACTAGTGACACCAGTATCTGTGTCACTCATCTTGGCAGGGAACAGAGAACTAATCTGAGACAGTACTTCCGTATCTTCGTCTGCAAAAAAGCATTTAAAAACGGATTTCACCATTACAGTCTTTGCTTTTTTTTTTAATTCAGTTTCAGTTCCTGTGGCATCCAGGAGTGGCTGGATACTAAATTCGGTGACACTGCCAGCCTCCCACTCTAGTCATTAACAGCTTCACTCGTAGCTCTTTTGAGACCCAAACGCATTTCATCCAGAAATTATGTCCCTACAACACTTAGATTTGGTTTATATCTATTGTTCAGTACTCGCTGTTTCTTTAGAAGTTTCTTTGGAACTATCGTATACCGTGGAAGGTTCTGGCCATCATAAAGTGTTGTACTAGATATACCGGGCGTCTCTTCTAAGAGTTTTCAGGAGTATTTTCTCTGATTTTTCGGCAAATATTTGCAGTTTCGTTTATGCAATGTGCAGCTGGAGTCAGCCCAAACAAATGCTGCTCATCGCGGCTTCGGTTCGAAGCACAGTATCGATGGAAAACGTCGGTTTGTTTCACGTTAGAAACAAAACGATTTTTAAAGCTCAATTTTACACAACTGTTCGATTGAGCGGTCCCCAATTAATCTAGTACGATATTTGTTTCATCGATAGGTATTAACAGGGGATGTAAGACACGAAGAAGAACCAGTGCTCCAGCAACGATTGATCAGCTATGTTGCATAATGGTAGCAGTCAGCGCGGGCCAGTACGGTGCTGTCGTTGCTGGGGTACTCGCTATTCTTCCTATTTTCTGCCCCTGTTAAAACGTATCGATAAAGCGAATATCACACTAAAATAATTTGGCACATCTCTATCGAACTAATAACTAAAATTTCGCTTTAAAAACGTTTTTATTAGTAACGGGCAACGAACCGACGCTTTTCGTCGGCACTTGGCGTCGCATGAAGAACGTGACGAGCAGTATTTGTTTGGACTGGCTCCAGCTACTATGAAAACAAAATTCCAAATAGCTGCCAGAACGACAGAGAAAATGCGTCTGATGACTCTTAGGAGGGACACCCTGCATACCTGTCCTTTGCATTGGCAATTGCGGTATTACTCTGAACTGGAGCCACAGTTCCTCTACATGTTCCTGTCCAGAGCTAAATGTGTTCATTCCTTCGTTTAGATATGGCACTAATATCACTTTATCTAGTTTGCTGAACATGTAAATCTTTGTACTTGTTTTAGTCGCCTTTTGAACTTTAGTAGTCACTGTTGCTACAGCTGTCTGATGCTCATTGGAGCAGTCTATTGTGGACGTCCTCGAAGACGTCAGGTATATTTGCTGCCATTAGGTCTAACATAATTCCGTCGTGAGAGGATTTCGGAACTATCTGTGCAACAGAATTTTCAGAAGAAGCATATAGTATTATTTCGCAGGATGTGTTGTCACATTCACCACTATCAAAACTGTAATTTGCACAGTTAATTTTTGGATGACAAAAAACTCGTCCATTGAGGGCAGTATGATTGAAGAACGTACGTATCAGCGAGATGACAGTTTCCCTGAAACTATCCGTTTCATTTGGGAGCGGAGGGGAATGGGGGATGGGGCGATTCTGGTGGTCGACGCAAGGACCTTCTATATTGAGTTCTGCCCAAATTATTTCACGTGTACCTTCAGTATCTAACTCGGTTTACTTTTTTCGTTGCCTACCTCCACCAATACGTCATTCATATTTACAATTAGACTATCCATTCGATATACATTTAGATTTACTCGAAAAATGCCACTGCTGTAGATTTCTGAATGTAGCCAGTTCTCCGTACTAATGTTACGTGAGCTGAGCTACTTTTTGGAGGCGTTTCAAAATCCAGGACTTCGTTGCGAATGCAAAAGCAGCTGATCATTAGAATGATCCCAAGAAGCTCAAACAATTAAGAATACTGCAACCGTTTCGTGAAATTCCTCCAAAAACAGGCAACAGGCAACGGGTTGATACATTTTTTGTATTCTTTCCCCGCCGCTCGTGACGTATGAGCAAAAAGAAACGGTATTTTGAAGTTACATTACACGAATAATTACACACGAATAAGTGAGATGCAAAAAGAAAAGTTCCTTTGGCCTGCATCATAAATCTTGCAACAATTTGAGTGTACACTCGGACGGTGCAAATCCCGCGGCTACCTAGATCAATCTGCCGCAAAGTGGCCGCGCTGTGAGTAAGCCCGCAGCGATTAGAGCGTCCGGTCATTTGCTTAAAATAAATGCGGAGCCCAGCTGATAGCTGACACGACAGCCCGCGGCGATAAGGCCGGCGCAGTTACCAGCCACATCTCGCTGACCTCACACAGCTGACAGCACGACCCATCCCTGGAACATATGAGCTCCACGCATAGCTTCTTTTACTGCAAAATCGTAAAAGAATATCCCTTCTGGCTTGCTCCACTGCGACCATCGGTCAAACAATCCTCTTTTACGGTCAGCTGTAACTTTCAACGGCAGAGTATACCCCATTCACAATGTCACAGGAATTCTCTTACTGTGACGCCTTTTCCTTTACAAACGTTTTATATTGTTTTAGAGAAGTTGTTGACCTCATACGGATTTCTTTTTGTGGAGAGAGATGAAGCGTTTAGTGGACGAGGCGCTCACAGACACACCAGAAGAACTGGTTGCCCGTTCGGCTTTTGCCGCAGCCATTATACACTCCTGGAAATTGAAATAAGAACACCGTGAATTCATTGTCCCAGGAAGGGGAAACTTTATTGACACATTCCTGGGGTCAGATACATCACATGATCACACGGACAGAACCACAGGCACATAGACACAGGCAACAGAGCATGCACAATGTCGGCACTAGTACAGTGTATATCCACCTTTCGCAGCAATGCAGGCTGCTATTCTCCCATGGAGACGATCGTAGAGATGCTGGATGTAGTCCTGTGGAACGGCTTGCCATGCCATTTCCACCTGGCGCCTCAGTTGGACCAGCGTTCGTGCTGGACGTGCAGACCGCGTGAGACGACGCTTCATCCAGTCCCAAACATGCTCAATGGGGGACAGATCCGGAGATCTTGCTGGCCAGGGTAGTTGACTTACACCTTCTAGAGCACGTTGGGTGGCACGGGATACATGCGGACGTGCATTGTCCTGTTGGAACAGCAAGTTCCCTTGCCGGTCTAGGAATGGTAGAACGATGGGTTCGATGACGGTTTGGATGTACCGTGCACTATTCAGTGTCCCCTCGACGATCACCAGTGGTGTACGGCCAGTGTAGGAGATCGCTCCCCACACCATGATGCCGGGTGTTGGCCCTGTGTGCCTCGGTCGTATGCAGTCCTGATTGTGGCGCTCACCTGCACGGCGCCAAACACGCATACGACCATCATTGGCACCAAGGCAGAAGCGACTCTCATCGCTGAAGACGACACGTCTCCATTCGTCCCTCCATTCACGCCTGTCGCGACACCACTGGAGGCGGGCTGCACGATGTTGGGGCGTGAGCGGAAGACGGCCTAACGGTGTGCGGGACCGTAGCCCAGCTTCATGGAGACGGTTGCGAATGGTCCTCGCCGATACCCCAGGAGCAACAGTGTCCCTAATTTGCTGGGAAGTGGCGGTGCGGTCCCCTACGGCACTGCATAGGATCCTACGGTCTTGGCGTGCATCCGTGCGTCGCTGCGGTCCGGTCCCAGGTCGACGGGCACGTGCACCTTCCGCCGACCACTGGCGACAACATCGATGTACTGTGGAGACCTCACGCCCCACGTGTTGAGAAATTCGGCGGTACGTCCACCCGGCCTCCCGCATGCCCACTATACGCCCTCGCTCAAAGTCCGTCAACTGCACATACGGTTCACGTCCACGCTGTCGCGGCATGCTACCAGTGTTAAAGACTGCGATGGAGCTCCGTATGCCACGGCAAACTGGCTGACACTGACGGCGGCGGTGCACAAATGCTGCGCAGCTAGCGCCATTCGACGGCCAATACCGCGGTTCCTGGTGTGTCCGCTGTGCCGTGCGTGTGATCATTGCTTGTACAGCCCTCTCGCAGTGTCCGGAGCAAGTATGGTGGGTCTGACACACCGGTGTCAATGTGTTCTTTTTTCCATTTCCAGGAGTGTAGATGAGACCCATGATTTTTTTGGGCGTGTTAGACAATCATTAACACGCAGGTGTCAGCTGTTCATTAGTGCAAAAAGTGGTTCAAATGGCTCTGAGCACTATGGGACTTAACTTCTGAGGTCATCAATCCCCTTAAACCTAACTAACCTAAGGATATCACATACATCCATGCCCGAGGCAGGATTCGAACCTGCGACCGTAGCGGTCGCGCGGTTGCATTTATGCAAACAGAAGACATTTTCAGCAACATCTTAATAACAACATTAATAATACGGCAATTTCATCAACATGAACATCATTAGCATCACAACTCTCAAGTACCCGTAGCAGGGTGGTTGTGTTCCAGTACGTATTTTTCACATAAAAAGTGTTCCATTACTTTTTTTCTCTTCTAATCACGCCAACAGTTCGTCCGCGTAGTTCACCGTATTTTCATCTCAATGTCCCCCCTCTCCTCCCCCCCCCCCCTCCCCCGCGTTTTCCAAAGTTCATTCTTTAAGATTACGTGTGCCTCGTACTGTAACACTGTGGAACTTGTGGAACTGTGGAAATTGCATAAGAAATGGTAGTAATTATAAATTTATCGTTAAGAAAGCGTTATTCATACTGCTGTATACCACAAATTAGTAAGAGTTTCGCCGCACGGGATTAGCCGAGCGGTCTCAGGCGCTGCAGTCATGAGCTGTGCGGCTGGTCCCGGCGGAGGTTCGAGTTCTCCCTCGGGCATGGGTGTTTGTGTTTGTCCTTAGGATAATTTAGGTTAAGTAGTGTGTAAGCTTACGGACTGATGACCTTAGCAGTTAAGTCCCATAAGATTTCAAACACATTTGAACATTTTTTGAGAGTTTCTTATTCGCGTTAGTTACAGTTGAATGGACACAGCAACGGTTCGTGACGCCTTCGCTTTGTACTACATGAAATGTATTCGCAGTTGCTAATATGGACAACCATCAACTGTATAACGGAATGGCGACAGTGAAAATGTTTGCTGGACCGGGACTCGAAACCGATTTTCCCGCTAATCGTGAGCGGTCGCCTTACCATTAGATTATCCGAGCACGAATTACGGCCAAACCCAAACTCCCATCTGCCATCAACCATGTGTCTACAACTTGCATTCGTACATTCATTATGGGTATTGATGTACAGGGAAGACAATTCAATTGAAAGTCGCTCGCTCGGTGTCGGCTGATAAGCACGATGTTTTAGTGGCTGCGTTGCTTACAAGGGAACCTCCCCATCGCACCCCCTCAGATTTAGTTATAAATTGACACAGTGGATAGGCCTTGAAAAACTGAACACAGATCAATCGAGAAAACAGGAAGAAGTTGTGTGGAACTATGAAAAAATAAGCGAAATATACAAACTGAATAGTCCATGCGCAAGATAGGCAACATCAAGGAAAATATGAGCTGAAGAGCGCCGTGGTCCCGTGGTTAGGGTGAGCAGTTGCGGAACGAAAGTTCCTTGGTTCGAGTCTTCACTCGAGTGAAAATTTTACTTTCTTTATTTTCGCAAAGTTACGATCTGTCCGTTCATTCATTGACGTCTCTGTTCACTGTAATAAGTTTAGTGTCTGTGTTTTGCGAACGCACCGCAAAACCGTGCGATTAGTAGACAAAAGGACGTGCCTGTCCAATAGGAACCGAAAACATTTGATCGCAAGGTCATAGGTCAACCGATTCCTCGACATGAAAACACATCTGATATATTCTACACGACACTGGTGACGGCGTGTGCGTCACATCACAGGAATGTGTTGTCGACCCACCTAACTTGCACACCTGGCGAATGGGTAAAAAGATTCTTCTATCTTGCCCGATTTAGGTTTTCTTGTGGATGTGATAATCACTCCCCAAAAAGTGATGAAAACATAAGAGTTTGTCACATAAACTGCAACAAATGAATGCAACAGTTTCTCAGTGCACAGTTTTCGCTGTGCTCTGTCAAAACATATGTTTTTTACGTTTTCAAATGTTTCCGTGTGCAGACCGTCAAATCCTGCATGTGTCCAAGCAAATCTGAACATGTCCTGGGATTTTGGAGAGCGAAGTTGATTACGTGTGAGTGCCTGAACTTTGATAATTGTCTGAAAATAAAAAAAAAATTAAACTTTTGACCCGAGAGAAAACTTGAACCAAGGACCTCTCGTTCCGCAGCTGCTCACGCTAACCACGGGACCACGGCGCTCGTAAGCTCAGATTCTCCTTGATGTTGCATACCTCGCGCATGGACTACTCAGCTTGTACATTTTGCTTATTTTTTTCATAGTTCCACACAACTTCTTCCTGTTTTCTGGTTTGATCTGTATTCAGTTTTTCAAGGCCTATCCCTGTGTCAACTTATAACTAAATCTGAGGGGGGTGCGATGGGGAGGCTCCCTTGTTAGAAGTACGATGAAAGCTCCTTCAGACATGCATGCATCATTGCATCGTATCGATCCCTTTGTTGGTACTTTTCACTTCTGAGGCTCCCCTCCTCCATCCGCAAGACCGGTTGTTCAACTTCGATGTAGTAGGACACGTTTTGAACGTGAATTTCATTTCATATCCCTCTCTGTCTGTCTGTCTGTCTGTCTGTCTCTGTCTCACACACAAACACACACACACACACACACACACACACACACACACACAAACGATGATAGATTTTCAATGATATTTACTCTGCAGTTTTTATAGAATAAGACGAAGGTGATATACTGAATGTGGCTTACATGGCTTCTTCCTATGCCGTTAGCATCACGGCATAAATTTCCTTTCCCTGCATCTACCAGTAACAAATCCAGATCGAAATTCAGACACATATCGTTGAAGACTAGTACTGCAATTTGTTAACCAAAACACTCAAAGACCAATTTGCACCTACATGTGTCAATGTTCTCAAAAACAGTAAAAAAAAGTTTGAAACTATTTCGGAAATAGGATAATTAAATGTCCAGGGCATTCATAACTACAGTTGCACTTCCAAAATGCGGTAGGAAGAGAACCACTACTCAGAATGACGTCACATTTGAACTTCATATTATTCATGCAAGGGGAAACGACGTGGAACAAACAACTTGAACGGAAATTTTAGCAGTAGATGGCGCTGTAAGCATCTTATCGTAAATTGGGTCGCCTAAAAATGATAGATGAATCACTTACGACGGCTGTGGTTTGAGTTGCCCATTACACCATCTGTACTGTGCAATATGCATGACTGCCCAAGTTCGGCAGCCAACAGTTGTGGCACTGTTAGTTAGGAAAGCTCATCCTTCACAGCAAGGTCGTATAACATCGGATGGGAAAAATCGGTTTTTATTCGCCGTGGAGCCGCATAAAAAGGAAAATAGCACCTGTTTCTCATTGTCGTGAGACTGGAGCAAGACATGTTCCACAACATATCGGAGTGTCTCGGGGGTCACATTCAGAATTCGAGCGATGTGTTTCTTCAGTGCAGCTTCGTTCATAGCATCAAACACAATATTTTTCAGATAACTACACAGATAACCTCACAGCTAGAAGACACATAGATTAAGATCAGATGATCTGGATAATCAATCTCTAGGGAAACGACAGCTGACAATCCTAGTATTTCCGAAATGACTCTGCAGCAACCGCTTCACTGGCTGTGCGATAAGCGGAGGAGCGCCATCTCGTATAAAAATGATCCTACACGCACATTCAAGTTGTTGCAAGGGTCGGAAATACGTTGGTGCGCAAGAGACTCTCTTAGCGTTTAACAGTGACGGTACAGATAACAGCACCCGCAGGACTCATCTCCTCGAAACAATACGGCCCAACGATAAACGATGCCGTCAACCCCCACCACACAGTCACCTTTGCAGAATGAAGTGGTACCAGTTGATGTGTGTTCCCACATTCTGCGGTTCTGCGTACTGACATGTCCTAGGAGATGGAAATGGGCTTCGTCGATCCACTGAATGTTTTCCATGGCCATTCATTGTCCATTTCCATGCGAGCAAGAAATTCCAGAGTGACGTTTGTCTTGGTGGCAGGTCAACAGGATTCCTGAACGTAGGTGGTTTTGCATGGATACCAATGCATGATGTTTCGTAGGATTTTATGCATCGTGCTCGCAGGCATGTCCAACATCCTGGCAATTCCCTGCACATTGCACGTTTACACACCATCTCCCGACCCCTTCTGCAATGCTTTGGCCACATCTTCGACAGACATCGGATCAACTACTTTCCTCCCTCTGCGACATTGCACTTAAAAAGAACCTACTCTTTCAAATTTTGTAATCATTTTTCTCTATACTCTTAGCAAACATCGACCCAACACCTTTTTCATACACCTGAGAGCCCAAAAATTATGCAGGATTACTGGCGCGCAGTCACGGTTCTTCTTACGAGCAGCGCTCGATCCTTCATGGAGAGTCATGTTGGGCGGCTCGAACGCAAATGGAGGAACAACCGTGTGCATTCGTCTGTTGGCCTGTGTACTCTGAAGCTTATAGCACCATCCATGGGACAAACTTTCGTAAATATTTTTTCATGACGTTTCCACCTGCGTCAACAACATTCTTTTCAAATTTGCCGCTATTCTGAGCAGCGGTCCTCTTTCTATAGCGTTGTGAAAATGGAACATTATTTATGAGCACCCTGTACTTTTTGAACGGTTTTGAATACCACCGTTCTGTAAGAAGGAATTCTGAAAGTCGTTAATGGATAATATCAAAGACTGAGAACTCACAGTATTGTAACATTTTTTTTTAATAAAAATATCTACCATTTCACTGATCCAAAGTAATGAGTCATATATCCCCTTGACTTGTGAAAATATTTATGTTAACTCATTTAAGGTAATAGGGTCTCAGAGTAGTGGCACAGTCAAGCAATTTGGGCAGCGAATGTGTTATACAACATTCTTAGCCATATGACTGCTTTTGTAGCCGTATCTTTTAAAGAAAGTTGGAAAATTTAGCAACAAGTCGTATAATCTGTAAACCATTTTCTTCCCTGTGAGACAGCATAAAGGTATTTTGAGGTACTTTGATTTTTAAGTACCGGTATGCTTAGAAGTAAGGTGATAAGCAGTTTATATATGTATTCTCATGACTTTTGAGTTATAAATGTTTTACAAGATTCAAGTTTCTGGCTGTACCTATCAATTTACAAACCACACTTACTGATTTATCTTTAAATGCAGTTTTAAATTCGCTGTGTACATAGTCGTAATGGTAAATGACGAACAGTGATGCAAATCTCTAAAACAGGTCCTTGCGCCACTCTTGACAATTAGGTGTGTTATTTTTAATTTTTAAATTGATGGCACTATTTCGGTGTAGAAAGCTCAGGTACATTACAAGTCGGCAACTCTGACAATTTGTTTTCCGGATTTCTTATCCTTTAGCAATTTTAAATGTCAATATACAGAAAAATTTCCGGGGACTGCTCTGTGTAAGATTCTTATTATACTCACGATGAGTAGTCGACTAATTTTCGTTTAAAATTGAAAAGAATTTTAAATATTAGTGGTCACTTACTTCAACGGTGAATATCCGTCACGGAAAACTATGATACCGCTGCAGTCTGCCTGAAACAAAAGAAATTCAATTATTTTTAGAGGTAGAATTCATCAAAAAATCCTCTTAATATACACTATCTGACCAGAAATATCCGAACATCTCAACGGAATGCGAAACTGACTACTTGAAATCCTGTGAGTCGAACTTGCCATTCTAAAAGAAGGGTCGACCAGGAGAACTGAGTGACTTTGAATGTACGTGTCTCTCAAGTGACAAATCCGTCAGGACACTTCAAACCCTTCTAAAGCTGCCCAAGTCGACTGCTGGTGATGTGGTAATGAAGAGAAAACGCAAAGGAACAGCCAAAGATAAACCAGCAATGTTTCGGAATTCCCGCCTGTCCCGAATATGGATAGACAGAACACGTAAGAGATGCTCGGGCTACAGACGACAACCGTAGCTTGCGCCAAGCGAGGCGCAGCAGTCGCAGCAAGCACGCAACGTGGCGCTGCACTCTGACGAATTTTCCCGCTAAATAACGCGGCCCGGCACTTGCTAGCCAGTCTCTGACTAGTCTGTGCAGTCATTAGGTACGCGCCATTAAGTAGCAGAGCTTTGACCTTGCCTGATTTACGTCTGTGATTTGGATTGCTCACTGGATTGTTGTATACGCTAAAGACGACTTTGCTACGCTCTGGACTTGCTTTGTTTATCCGTTCACTTTCTGAACTCTTTTTACCCCCGGAACTGCCTGTCTCATTCCACCGGTCTCTACGTTACTACCAGTGCTAGTTGTCATACATTGTGTTCAACCTACTCAGAGTAGGATACAAAAAGAAATACCTCGTGTACTTACGGACAGGGACTGTTGAGCATTCAGAGGGGTAGTTATAAAAAACCGCACGAAATCAGCAGAAGGAACCACTCTGAGTTCCAGAGTGCTCCAGTGGTTCAGCTACCACAATGACTGTGTGTAGGGAGGTAAAAGGAATAGGGTACAATTGTCGAGCAGCTACTCATAAACCCCATATTTCTGTAGTCACGGCTACGCGACGCCTGAGGTGGTGCAGGAACGGCGTCATTGAACAATGAGCGACTGAAAACGAGTGATTTGTAATGATTAATGATACTATAGCCTGTGGAAATCCGATGGAAGGGCCTGAGTTAGACAAATATCCGGAGAACGTTATCTGCTATCATATGTTGTGCCAACAGCGAAGCACGGAGGAAATGGTGTTTTGTAGAGGGGTGATTTTCGTATTTAGGACGCGCTTAAGATAATTCTAAGTGGGGAAAAAGATGAAAAAAGCTTACAACATTGTTCACAGCTTACGGCAGAGGAACAGTTCGGAGACGATAATTCACTGTATCAGCATGTCAATACACCGTGTCATAAAACAGCTTGCATGAATTTTTTTTTTTTTTTTTTTACCCCAGATGGTTCAAATGGCTCTGAGCACTATGGGACTCAACTGCTGAGGTCATTAGTCCCCTAGAACTTAGAACTAGTTAAACCTAACTAACCTAAGGACATCACACACATCCATGCCCGAGGCAGGATTCGAACCTGCGACTGTAGAGGTCTCGCGGTTCCAGACTGCAGCGCCAGAACCGCGCGGCCACTTCGGCCGGCAGCTTGCATGAGGCAATGGTTTGTGTATAATAACATTCCTGAAATGGACTGGCTTGCCCAGAGACCTGACTTGAACCAAATGGAACACCTCTGGGATGAGTTTTAACCTAGAAATCACTCCAGACCCCAGTGTCCAAGATCACTACGTTCTCTGGTTTCGGCTCTTGAGGAAGAATGGTCTGCCATTCCTCCAGAGATTTTCAAGCACTTCATTAAAAGCGTCCCTAGCAGAAATCAACCCTTCGTAAAGACGGAGTGGGCACACGCTATACTAAACGTCCACTAAGAGGTGCTCGGATATTTTTGATCTGATAGTGTCTTTCAAATCGTTCATTATTTCTATTATTCGTGGGGCACAAACACTGTTCCACGACAGATCGCTTCACTTACTACCACTTTTCATTTAATTATAGCCACAGTAGTACGGTATTTGCTTTAACTTGCTTCGTTCACGTATAATACATTCGCTTCGATACATTTCTTCCTTCCCTGCTGCCATTATCAAACATTTCATTTTTATGATTGCGTTATTACGCATTTCACTTCAGTCTCCTTCTTGACCCGTTTGTCAGTTTTCCTGTCTCCCCTAGTAATTACCAAAACGCGTCTCTCCATTTCTCACTCAGTAACCCTGAGGTTTCGAATAGTTTTCGCATTAAAAGTTTAATCGCAGTGCCGTAAATCAAAACTGCCAATACACACAGAACTTAAACTTACCTTTTCCGGTACGATGGAACTTCAGTTCTTAAAAGACTATTTAGCTTACCAAAGCCTCTTACGGCTATTTTAACTCTATTTATTTCCTTTTCTGAAACTGAAATGCGTTACTTCATTGCTGGACTGGCAAGTCTCATCCTTCATCTATAGCTAATTTAACTTCATCACAGACTGCATTCTATACCTGTCAGTTAATAAATATTTAGTGCTGGTAATTAGTAACCTCAGTGACTGCAAGGGTTAAGACATCTAGTCCTGTATTAATTTAATCTTTCTTCTGGTGAAAGGTTTACATGTGATATTTTCTGTAGTTTAGATGGGGCCAGGTCATTGGAGTCTGGAGAAGCCCCCGTGGGAGTTCCAGCTGGACTTTCAGTGGTGAAATACAGGGGATAGGCAGAAGTGTCCACTCGCAGCAGGAACAACGCCACGGGCCAACCATTGTTCAGCCTTCTGCCAATTTTTCTCATAGTGCACTCTGCGCAACACGGGTCCCGCTCTATATGCAACGAAGCCATATAATGTGCCATGATGAGCACCTGGCCTTATGCTGACTCTTGGGTTTTACAAATTGTGCCAGTCAGTCGAAATGCATTTCAAAACAACATTGATTTTCGCCGACACGTAGCTTCCTTAGAACACAGGGAACTGGGAAGTCAGTCGCAGATACAGGTCTCGTGTTTCGTAAGCACCAAGGCTGCTGAAATCCGTTCTGCAGTTCTTTTCTGTCATCGTAAAAGTTCACCTCTCCACTTGGGGTGAGCGCCCTTCTGTCTAAAATGTTGTAAGAGGGCAGCTCATTGCGTAATCTTAAAAATTACCAGACGAGAGGAAGTCAGGATGCCAGTTTCCTAGAAGTGGGAAACTTAAGAGTGGGAGTGTAACACAGAATGGATCGAGAACTGCGTATGTGGGAGCTGGACATTTGGTGAAAGTTGTAAAATTTTTGACACGTTAAGAATTAGTTGTTCTGTTAACCACAATATCATTGGTCAGCATTTCGCAGAGCTTTTTCAATGGCACTCGGGAATCGTGCGGTCCTTCTAGAGAGGGGAGATTTGGCATGAAACACTTCGCCTAGGGATTCTGGAGGTCTTGAGAGAGGCACTTGATTCTCTAGGTAGGCGGTGGGTTCGAGTATGGGCCACCTACCTTCCCAGCTCTCAACGCCTAAGTGGGCATACACTATCACTGTACGTCGCACTGTATAAGCATACACTTTCACTTCAAATCTTCAAATGTGGGTTAAATCTTATGGGACTTAACTGCTAAGGGCATCAATCCCTAAGCTTACACACTAATTAACCTAAATTGTGCTAAAGACAAACACACACACCCATGCCCGAGGGAGGACTCGAACTTCCGCCGGGACCAGCCGCGCAGTCCATGACTGCAGCGCCTGAGACCGCTAGGCTAATCCCACGCGGTATACACTGTCACAGCCGGCCGAAGTGGCCGTGCGGTTAAAGGCGCTGCAGTCTGGAACCGCAAGACCGCTACGGTCGCAGGTTCGAATCCTGCCTCGGGCATGGATGTTTGTGATGTCCTTAGGTTAGGTTTAACTAGCTCTAAGTTCTAGGGGACTAATGACCTCAGCAGTTGAGTCCCATAGTGCTCAGAGCCATACACTGTCACTGTCCGCCATCACCCAGTGCGGGCACACACCACCGTCATAATCCATGTTGGGGGACGTGGCTTGATCCCGCCTGTCTGGTTCACATCGTGATGAGCAACAGGGGCAGGCCAGCTGCTTCAGCCCACACGCTGTCTGTCCGCTGAGCACCATCTGGTGCTCTTTCTGAGTCAACGTAGGTGCCGCCGTGTTGATAGCAGCACCTAGCCAGTGGTCGCCACTGCCTGAGTGAACACACAGCTTGCCTCCCTTTGGCAGGCTATTGCTGACGCTGGCATGCTTCGCCAGCTGTGTTCGCCTGTGTCAAAAATGCAATGAAAGCCTTTCCAACTACACCTACTATGCTTTAACTGGTATGGAATAAACTTCTGGTTCAACCAGCATTGATTCCATGATGGGCTGCTGCCTGACACCTTCCAGCAGTCCGTTCCAGTCACACCCTGGGAGGTGAATTGCCTGATCCATCACAGCCAGCTTCACCTTCCATCATAGTGGTTGCTCACCTGGCCGCTATGTGTGGTGTCAGAAGTTCCTGGCTGCTATAAACTGCCGGATCATGGTTGTCATAATCAGCTCCGGCCTGCAGCTTCAATGACGCAGTGTGGTGAGTAGAGTTATTATTTTCTCCCTCGCCTGTTCATGTGCAAGCGAATGGTTGGAGAAATTTGACTGTCAGCGGTAATTGCAGGTGTAGTTTGTGAAGATCGAGGAACATGCCAATCTTTCTCAATTTTGAGGAAATTCTAAGGAAGACTGCAATGGCTTGTGGCCAGTGAGATGCACGCAGTGCAGCCTGTCAGGTCACAGTACACCATGTATACAGTCAGCGCCTGTTAAGTGTCACACCTACTGGTTCTATGGTCATTTTCCAAGCAGTGTAGAGTCAAAATGGTGGATGATTAGACGAAAAGTTTAAGAGCAGTGTGTTACTGTTGAGAGTGACTGTATTATTAAAGTTTCCACAACGTCAGAGTCAGATACGCATGATACTTCCTCGCAAGAGGCAGTTCAAGCTTTGGCTGCTCAAATAGAATCTCTAGAGGCAGGCAACACACAGATGCACAAGGAAGAATCTGAAACGATGCAAGGAAAGGTTTTGTCGAGTGTGGCCATGCCTTTATTAGATACAAATGCTGCCAGTTTGATGACCTCTTTTTCTGTCGAGACGGGATGTGCTGACATTCATAGGCGACAAAGAAGCAGCTGCAAGACTGGGCCTCTGGGCAGACAAACGGCTATTGCAGGCAGCCAAACTGCACTTAATAAGTGAAGCAACGCCATATGTCATGTATCACAATCACTTGAAAAATGCACATGCATTCCAGCAACTTAAGGAAGTGCTTTCGAAGCGCTGTAAGAAACAGAACAGTCTGAGGTTCTTTCGTGAGCAGCTGTGTGGAGTGTCTCAAACTCAGAAGTAGAATGAATTGGTGGAAAGTCTTCTGGACAGGATTGGGAAGATAACTGCTCAGACGCATCAGTTGGCGGAAAATGACGAGGCAAACACAATAATTCTTAGGGAAGCAGAGCATAAAGCACTGAATCATTTTCTAAGAGATTTCCCATCCTATATGTCGAGAAGGGAGCATACAGAAAACCGACAGGTCTCGTCCGCTACCATAAGGCTTGTCATCGAGTTAGAAAACGTTGGATGTGGCGACAGGGATGAGAGTCGTCTACGGACGTAAAGTGTTATAGATGGGGCATGCGAACCACATTCAGAAGCAGCACTGTCAACCACAGTGTTATGAGTTTGGAGTGGTGGGGCACAGCAAACAAGATAGTAGAAATAAAAAGCGGAATGGGCAAGAACGAAATAATCAGTTGTTAAACATCAACAATGACTCCAAATACACTGAACAGAATTCCCAGTAAGTCCTAATGCTATGAAGACATGTGCGGAGGTGGAGTGGTGCTTAATTGGTGAAAGTTGTTGTTAGACACAGGGGCTCATGTGTGTGTGTGGCATAACTGGCTCTCTCAGGTAAGGCGAGACTGAAGCCTCCACATTACAGGTTTTGTGGTGTGGGAAACAAGATGCGGCATCGCTAAGATCGATGATACTAGATTTTTACTTTGAAGCAAAACACTTCTGAAGGAGTATGGACGTTTTTCCCCGTGAAGGTGAAGGGTACTGCACAATCCTGGGGTTGGATTTCTTAAAGAGATATCATGCATAAATTGATCTTTCGCATTGCACTCTGTCGAATATTGTTTCCGCTGGGGTTTACTGCTGCCGATGGCACACTATTGCAATATTTTTCTGTAATGAGGACCAAACCAACTAAAATGCGGCCAAAGTATTTGAGATTTTATTCACATGATAAAGTGCCACATGGTACAGAGAAATTTTTTCGGGTGAGCAGATGTACAGACCTACCGACTAATATCTTGTGTGTTGTAGAGCCATTGGTGGATGATAATGAATAAGATACATAATGATGTTTTGTATGGAGGACTGTTGTATACATCTGGTACACATCAGTGTGGATAAACAGCACAGGATTTAGACTGGGGACAAATCACCTGTGTACTGGAAACCATATGGAAGATCCCATCGTTTATGGCTATTAATGGAGGAGTTTGTTAGTCAAAAACCGAATAACGGCGTAATAGAAAAAGTTATAGCGCTCGGGGAGCGCCGGTCATTGTTGTACACACAAAACCATCAGATGGTACAAGAAAGTATAAGTTGTATTGTGATTATCGCTTTTTGAATGTCACAATGTTTACACAGGCATATCCAGTACCAAATATTATAGAGACCCTCGACAGCTTGGGGCCAGTGCAAATATTTTTACGTGAAATATCTGAAGAGTGGTTACTATTAAATGGATGTACAGACAGGAGACTGGCCAAGGATTACGTTTACAGCCTTTTGTGGTAATTACTATCATCAGTGAATGCCATTTGGTTTAAAAAACGGACTGGCCACATTATCACATTTCAACGATTACTAGACAGAGAATTAAGAAGAGAATGTACGGTGTACTTGGATGACATTTTTGAATGTTCAAGAAGGATGTGAAGTTCCAGTGGGTCAAGCTACATTTGAGAAACTGAAGAAGGCACTAACAACTAGTCCTGTATTGGTATTCCTAGCTTACGAAAAGGAGATTATCCTGTCTTGTGATGCTTCCAGCCAGGCAATAGGGTGTGTTCAAAGCCAAAAAGTACACGGTAAAGTGCACCAAGTAGCCTGTCCATCAAGGCATTCGATTCGAATGAGAATAATTAATCAACTATGGGACAGGAAATATTGAATTTGAAATACAGTGTTACATACTTCAAGTGTTATCTGTATAGCAAGAGATTCAAAGTGTTCAGGTAGCATTAAAATCGTTATTAGTTTTAGAGGACTCTTCAAGCAGACTGACTCTGTGGGCATTTAAACTATGCAAATTTTATTATGAAATCGTTCACAAACTGGGTAGAAAGCATGGTATCGCAGATGGATTGAGTTAGAAGACTGATGTCATATGAGCACTAGGTCATAGTCTTGCAGAACGGTAGAAGGCACAATCTGCTGATTCTGACTGCGAGCTATTCCAAACACAGCCACAGTCTGCCATTCGTGACTTGCTATGTAGGACAACGAGGCTTGGGTGGCACATTGTAGTGCCTGCTGCACTGCAAGAAGAACTGTTAAAAGAAGCACATGACCATGTGTTACCTGGACATGGAGAAGACAGGACAATGGATTGTTGAGCAGCCAAACGTTATTGGTGGAGGATACGGAAACAGCATGTGGAGCAGTATGTGAGAAATTATGTGCTGTGTTCACAAAGTGCAGACTTGAATTACCAGCAGATATTACCGTAGGCAGCCAAACCATGTGAGATAACTGAGATGGACATATCAGGTCTGTCCAGACAGATTCCAGCAGGTAACCGTTACGCTCAGACTGTTATAGAAAATTTTTTGCAATATGCCACAATGATTTCCACTCCAAATCAGCAAGCTAATTCAGCTGTATGAGTAATGGTAGACATGTGGTTGTTGAAGTTTGGCATCTCTGAAACGACACTGACACATAAGAACACCAGATTCATGTCAGAGTTAATGAAACAACTATGTGACCTGCTGTATATCTGTAAATTAATAATTTGTCAGTTGCATCTGCAGGCTAGAGGGCGGACTGAATGCATTCGGCAAATGACCAGGAAGATGCTGAGCTCTTATGTCAATAGTCACCATAATGATTGGGATGCTTACCTACCATATGTCATGGCTGAATATAATTCACAGGATACCACTGGTCCCTTGCCATACAATGTAGCGTACAGAAGGAAGATATTATCACCTTTTGAAGTCATTAAATCAAATGTAGAAGAAAAAAAAAAACAGGGAACCCATACAGATTGTGCTGGAACATTAAAGGATGTGGGGAAGTGAGTGTAGTCTGTAAACACTAAGGCACATGAGCATCATCAGAAAATGGGACAGCATAGTAGTAAACTGCCATAGTACAAGGTCGGCCAATGGATGACGTTAACTAGCCTGTATACGAAGTGTGACAATAAAGTAATGAGACTGATTTTCTTTGCAAGATGTGGCAACCCTGCAGACTTGCGGTCTATAAGCTGCTTCTAGTCCAAGTGGCACATAGATGCAACTTCTCAGTCGTGAGTTGTGCTGTAATACGTTAACCTGTGTTTGTGTCTCTCGTCACGGAAATGGAACCGCATAATATTGCGCAACGGTATGCCATCTCTTTTTGCGTTAAATTGGGTGAAAATGAGATGACAACTTACAGTAAGCTTCAGAAGGCTTTTGGAGAGGAGGTTAAGCCAAGAGCTCAAGTTTTCCGTTGGCATAAAATGTTTAGTGAAGGCAGAACGAAAAGTCAAAAGTGAAATGCATACTTGTGTGCTTCTTTGATTCCAAGGGATTTGTTCATAAAGAGTTGGTGCCTCCTATACAAACAGTTAACCAATATTACTACAAAGAAATTTTAGAAAGACTTTGTAAGAATTCTTCGTGTCTGTGCCAACATTGCTGATGGTTGGATTTTGCAACACGATAATGCGCCATCCCATACTGATGTGTCAGTACACCAATTTTTAACCTCAAAACAAATTTCAGTACTACCGCAGCCACCTTATTCACCAGATATCGCTCCGTGCAACTTTTTTCTATTTCCAAGAGTCAAAACGGCGGTCAAGGGACACCATTTTCAAACAACACAAGATGTCCAAAAAGCTGTGACGAGGGTCTTGGAGGATATTACAGAAAATGAGTTCCAGAAATGTTACCATCAATGGCAGAAGCGCTGGAAAAAATGTGTGCAATCAGAAGGGAACTACTTTGAAGGAGACAACACTAAACTTGACTAAAATGGTAAGCAACATTTTTTTCACATCAGTCTCATTACTTTATTTTTGCACCTCTTACACTAAAGGGTAAGGTGAAGAAATTTATAACACAATATCAAGGTGTCTACGAAGTAATGGAAATGACGGCCCTGGTAAATATTAAATTGCAGTTGCCATGATGGACAACCACTGTCCATGAGGGGCGCACTCATTCTTTAAAGGCGCTCCAGATGCCTCACCACAGAAACAAGAGACACTATCTGGGGAAAAGGTAGGGCGAAAAAAGTGGAGTAATGGTACAGAAACTCGTGTACAGCCCATGTGGGAGGTACTGCACACCCTGAGGTCACGCAAGTAAATATGTAGTTTACCACATGTATTTTGAGAGTGTTGTACTTCTTGTGACTAATTACGTAGGGAATAGGGTACCTGAGATAAATGTTGTGGAAGGTTTCATTCGGGTAATTTTCTTGTTTTGCTGGGGGATTGTTTGTCAACATAGGCAGATTTATTTTATTTATTTTGTAGCTGTAGGCATGGTAGGGAGTCTAATGTGCAAGGGATGGGGTAAGGTGATGGTGTGTTGGTGTAACAGAAGTATTTTATCATTCATGAATGCTATCAGATTTACATAATTGTTTTCTTCACACCACATAAAATGAACTACACTAAGTCATAAGTGCAGGTAATGTTGTGCTTTGGTCTAAGTACAGTTGGTGCATTAAAAAATGATGGGTTAAAGTGTCAGTACAACTGCATAACGGATTATTGCAAAATATTGTGGAGCTTGTCGTATAGTTCCCAGAGATTAAATATGAACATACCACTCACGAAAAAACTCACATGTATTGTGGAATTCAAAGCTTACATATGTTAAAGTGCTCATGGTTTATACCTTTTAGTATTTAGTTTAAGTGGGTACAAAGTACATCCGGAAATCAGATGTGATATGGTACCAAATACCAATATTTTTTATATTTCATGGAGTGAGTTTGTATGGTCCATGGCAAAGGCCTATATTTGTCTTGCATATAGTTACCTTGATGACTTTTTTCTGGCAGCTTTTTTGATACAGTTCTGTGTAGATGAATAATCTGAACCACGTTTGCAGTAAATTTATTTTTTAAAACATGACACAGAATTATAGTTATTATTAATTTACATATAAAGGATGACAATATATATTTCATAGCAAATTTTAACTTTTTAAGAAAAAGATACTGTACATTTCCAAAACGTATTGTTATTTGAAATCTGTGATCTAGAATCTTACATAAATTGTCAAAAATTAATTTTAATGAAATTAGAGAGAAGACATAATTATAGTGTGGTACATGTATCGAAATTTAACGATTATCGGACGCCACTATGTAAACAATTACATATTGTGTAAATACATTATAACAGCTAAGTCATCATTGTGGTGTCAAGCGATCAGTGTATTCTAGGACATCAGCACAACAAGTTGTATGTTTTAATTGCTCTGTATTTTATTTCTGTCATGTTCATGTTTCCTGCTACTTTTTCACTACAGTTTGATTCAACGTCACTATGTGACGTTCACTGTTGAAAAAAGCATGTACATCTAATAATGTTACAATGTACGTCCTAATGTTGCAGTAGTGTAGACAGTGGTTATATGAAATCGTATATGTTTAAGCCACTTTCACTTGGGACATTTGTTTTTGTAACTTTTAGATCCGATAATGACAGCGTAGGTTTGTCGAAATGGGTAATGATAATAATGAAAATGATTTCAAGCTATCTTGAAAAACTTGATTCTTCAAGTATACTACGACCTTCAGGATGCCACCAACGAGCGACACAATGTCAGACATGTATAATGTCTCAGTTTTCCGTTACTTTTCCATCTTCCAGTACGTAATTAATAGACGACAATAGACAAACGCATGGACAATGTACTGCGTTCATTACGCGTAAATTTTAATGTGAACTTCGTCTACCAACGCGAATTGTCTGCAACAGATGTATGCAATCAAACATTGTCAAAAAATCAAAGAATCCTAACAATAGAATGAGGTTATGTTTTTTTTTTTTTTGGTCTCGTACTAAATGAGAAATTTTATCGGTTACGATACTATCAATACATATGTTTCGTAGAGAAATTAAAAGCATTTTGCAATGAATCAGCCTGCGATACGATATGTCTGCTCTTCTACATTTTCACTCAATAGTAGGAGATGACGTGTGCGTGAGAAGGTATTTCTTATGTCACTGCTGTCATATGAGCCTCCTTCACAATAACGCATCGATAGCGGAGTAATGAATTGCGAATACGCTTCCATACGCTCTGAAATGAACGTAACTTCATCTTTAGAATCACTACGTGGACAGAAAGCAGGGCGCTGCTAAATTTACATTTCACAAGATCGAGACATGGTTCATAGTATGTAGATGTAAGTAGAGCGTGAAGTTTGAAACGTAAATATTTTACGTTTGTGTGACGGGAATTGTGATTCCCCGTCTGTGGAGTTTCCCTTTGTCCTAGAGAGTACTTCAGTTCTTTAAATGTGCGGTTATTACACTACTTCGAAACGGAAAGACCTATTTTCAGAATCTCATTAGCTATCGACTCACAGATAGCACAAAACTCTTTAATAACTTGCCCGTATTGCGCGAGTATTGAGTATGAGGGTAGTAGCAACGGCGAAATATAACTTCCATTCTACCGTTCAATGGGAGTTAATGATCTCTGAGCCCACCACCGATATGGAAATTATCATCTTTTGTGCCGCTAATACGGCGCCAGTGAGCCCTTATAAAAGGAATATTTCAATGAAACTGTTGCCAGCTGTGCAGGTACTGAGCCGTGCTCGTTCGCTTATGAGCTTCCCGTGCGTCGAAAATAATTAATTCTCTCGGAAATATATTTTGTTTGAAAGTAATTGCATGTGTAGTGCTACGTTTATTTATAAATGAAACGGAGCTTATTCAGACAACGTAATGGGAAAAATATACTCCAGCAATTTTTGTAGTTTCCTCGAAATATATCCGATAAAGCAATGAGTCTGGCAACATTGTTCTTTCGATACAGAGGGAGACTTTCCGGGATGAAAGGATGTACCTATCACCTGCTAAAATCAGTGATGGACAAACGCTGAAAATATGCAAATTATTGTTCCGGCTCTAATGTTGAATAGAGGCACCCCGTGTGGAAATATAAAATGAAGCACCTGCTGTGCAAAAACAGACATAATGTCTTATGGGATAACAGCAATCAGTGATTTTATAATGTTACTTAAAATCCGTCTTGATTGCAAATTTTTTTTTATTCATATGACCGGTTTCGGTTCATTCAGAACCATCTTCAGATCTGATATTTCAGTTACAGGAGTAACCCGTCCAAATCCAGCAACTTTCACATGCTACGTCACATAAAAAAAGATTTTAAAAAAATAATAAAAAATTTTTTATGTGACGTAGCATGTGAAAGTTGCTGGATTTGGACGGGTTAGTCCTGTAACTGAAATATCAGATCTGAAGATGGTTCTGAATGAACCGGAACCGGTCATATGAATAAAAAAAAATTTGCAATCAAGACGGATTTTAAGTAACATTATAAGCACCTGCTGCTCTTCCCTCAACGGAAATTTCTCCGAAAACGTTACGATGCAGTAAAAATATTATTTTTAATGGCTTTCAGCTACAAGACCACGCGGGAAGCTCTAGATATTGCTCATAGAAGACTATTTAGAACAGTTAGGTGAGCTGTTTGTTTTTACGCAACCATACAAACATAATACGAGTACACTCTGTCCTACTTTCGCCGATCCTATCTCGGTACAGGCACATATTATCGGCATGTTTATTAACCACAGCCACACTCGAAGTGCACTTCTAACGACAGTCAGGCTTTATAATGTAGCAACGCTATCCCCAGACAAAGACAGGGAAACATAGGTCACTGTTTCGATCAACGTATGTTTCCGAGATAGTTTATTCTTCAATGAACATTAAAAATCTAAGTTCCAAATATACTGGGTGTATCGTAAATAATAGCGGAAACTGACAAGGGTGAAAGTATACGACTACAAAAGCAAAAACTATCCAGTATTAATGGGTCCGCAAAGAAGACATTTGCGAGATAACTGAGGTGTTCTCTGGACAAAGGGCCTGTCGACAAACAGGTCGTTTTGGGAAAAATGCATCTCTTTCATTTAATATCATTATCAAGTTAAACATCAAATTGAAATAAGTGCTGATATAATGAACACCTTCTCAAAGTATATATTAAGTCATTCTTAAGGCACATGCATATTTCAGGACATTACAATAGAATTTAGTTATTGTACTTAAGTGCCCTTCTTCCCAAGAACACGAAGTGGTCTGTACAGAAAATGAAAAATAATAGTAAAATGCCATGTATGATGTGTAGGAAAATAAATAAATTCAAAGAAACAAAACTCGTAGGTTCAGAACACATTTTCTAGGAATTCATTTTAATTTCTTGTGTAACACATTCAAGCCAGTTCCAGTCTGCGGGTGTCATGAAGATAAGATTTGTAACGGCTTACACTTCTGCGGATTTAATGCCATTACACGGGGCCTGATTCCAGTTAATATTCAGGTTTGGATTCCCTGCCAACCATATTTGGAATTGTATGTAAATCTCAGTGTAAGTTGTACAACACAACAAAGAATCAACCTTTGTGTATTTCATTTCGACAAATTTACAATCTGAAATATATTCTTCTTTGTTTCCGGTTTTGCCCAGAATAGAGGCTTCAACATTTCCGTCTAGTTCTTTATAATGTCACGATTCATTACGGTAATGAAAGGTGATAGGTTCGTACGACATTCAACCATAGCCTCCAGATTTAGCAGCGCCAACTATTGGCTTTTTCTTCACGACAGATTTAACAAGGCCAAAATTTCGGTCGCACTGATTGAATGAATGTCCTCTGACTAGAAAAATGTGGTCAATGTCCGCAGTATAAACATTTTTGCGAAACACATACCAAAGTGCACATGCGGCGGACTGGAAACCTATTGAACTTATATTAGTATTCATCTGATTAATTAAGCAGTAACACTGAAATGAAATAACAGAGTGAGCTCCTTTCTGGGCCTGCGATTTCATAAAACTGTACGTGTAGGACGATCCATTGTTATCAATGTGAACATTAAAACTATAGACCCAGAGGAGGCGTTTGTAAAACTACACTGTCACATTCACTTTCGGAAACGGCGGATTTCGACCGTAGTCACAGATTTTGACCGTAGTCAAACTCAACAAAAAGAGAAGTATGACCATTCTTGTGTTTTAACACGTCTTCTCGTATTCTGTTATACTGAGCCGTCCGCTGTGGCCGAACGGTTCTAGGCGCTTCAGTCTGGAACCGCGTGACCGCTACAGTCGCAGGTTCGAATCCTGCCTCGGGCATGGATGTGTATGATGTCCTTAGGTTAGTTAGGTTTAAGTAGTACTATGCGTAGGGGACTGATGGCCTCAGATGTTAAGTCCCGTAGTGCTTAGAGCCATTTGAACCATTTTATAAACTAGAACATGTGAAGTGCTGAAGAAATACTGTAGTCATTTAAGAAAGTAGCTTATGTCTTGCAAAGGGAGGCCATGGGTGTTTGAGCCCAATTAGATGGGGACTTGAAGAAAAATTTTACATTTCAAACACATTTTTATTATCTAGGTCAATATTTAAAACTGAAACAAGCGGGTGGTATTATGCAATTATAATTATCAAAATGGTTCAAATGACTCTGAGAACTATGGGATTTAACTGCTAAAGTCATCAGTCCCCTAGAACTTAGAACCACTTAAACCTAACTAACCTAAGGACATCACACACATCCATGCCCAAGGCAGGATTCGAACCTGCGACCGTGGCGGTCGCGCGGTTCCAGACTGTAGCGCCTAGAACCGCTCCGCCACACCAGCCGGCTTCTAATCATCCCACAAATGGCTCGTTTTATGAACCGTGTTTACTTGGGCGTTTTTGCTTCTATCATAGAATGTTTCCATCAGTGTCATATACTGAAAAGGCAAAGAAACTGGTCCACCTGCCACATATCGTGTACAGCCTCTGCGAACACGCAAAAATTCCGCAAAAGGACGTAGCATGGACTCGACCAATGTCTCAAGTAGTGCTGGAGGGGATTAACACCATGAATCATACAGGGATGCCTATAATTCTGTAAGAGTACGAATGGGTGGAGATCTCTTCTAAACTGTACATTGCAAGGCATCCCAAATATGCTCAATAATGTTCATACCTGGGGAGTTTTGTGGGCATCAGAAGTGTTTAAACTAAGAAGAGAGTTCCCGGAACCACTGTGTAGCAATTCTGGACGTGTGGCGTGTCGCATTGTCCTGCTGGAATTGGCCAAGTCCGTTGGAATCCATAATAGACATGAATGGATGTAGGTGAACAGACAGGATGCTTACGTTCGTGTCACCTGTCAGAGTTGTGTCTAGACGTATAAGGGGTCGCATATCACTCCAACTGCACACTCTTCACACCATTACAGAGCCTCCACCAGCTTGAACAGTCCCCTGCTGACATGCAGGGTCCATGGATTCATGAGGTTGTCTGCATACCCGTACACGTTCATCCGCTCGATACAATCTGAAACGAGACTCGTCTGACCAGGCAACATGGTCCGAGTCATCAACAGCCCAATGTCGGTGTTGACGGGCCCAGGCGAGACGTAAAGCTTTGTGTCGTGCAGTCATCAAGGGTACATGAGTGGTCCTTCGGCTCCGAAGGCCCATATCGATGATGTTTCGTTGAAAGGTTCGCACGCTGACACTTGCTGATGGCCCAGCATTAAAATCTACAGGGTTGCACTTATGTCACGTTGAACGGTTCACTTCAGTCGTCGTTGGTCCCGTTCTTGCAGGATCTTTTTCCGGTCACAGCGATGTCGAAGATTTGATGTTTTACCGGATTCCTGATATTCACGGTACATTCGTGAAATGGTAGTACGGGAAAATTCCCACTTCATCGCTAACTCGGAGATGCTGTGTCCCATCGCTCGTGCGCCGACTATGACTCCACGTTCAAACTCACTTAAATCTTGATAACCTGCCATTGAAGCAGCAATAATCGATCTATCAACTGCGACAGACACTTGTCTTAAATAGGCGGTACCGACCGCAGCTCCGTATTCTGCCTGTTTACATGTCCCCGTATTTGAATACACATGCCTGTAACAGTTTCTTTGGAGTTTCAGTGTATATCTTTGCAACTGTATATAGATAAGTCGTTGTTTTACCTTCTTACCAAAAATCACGAAACGTTCTTGAGAGATTTCATCTGCCACCACATCTATAAAAATACTCTGCGATTCACAGTCAAGTGCCTGACAGAGAGTTCATCGAATCACCTTCCAGCTATTTCTCCATCGTTACACAGTGCGCGGTAAAAAGGAACACTTACTAAATCATTCCGTGCAAGCTCGGATTTAAAAAAAAAAAAATGGTTCACATGTTTCTGAGCACTATGGTACTTAACATCTGAGGTCATCAGTCCCCAAGAACTCAGAACTACTTAAACCTAACTAACTTAGGGACATCACACACACCCATACCCGAGGCAGGATTCGAACGTGCGACCGTAGCGGTAGCGCGGTTCCAGACTGAAGCGCCTACAACTGCTGGGTCACAGCGGCCGGCAGCTCTGATTTCTCTTACAGGGTGTTTCAAAAATGACCGGTATATTTGAAACAGCAATAAAAACTAAACGAGCAGCGATAGAAATACACCGTTTGTTGCAATATGCTTGGGACAACAGTACATTTTCAGGCGGACAAACTTTCGAAATTACAGTAGTTACAATTTTCAACAACAGATGGCGCTGCAAGTGATGTGAAAGATATAGAAGACAACGCAGTCTGTGGGTGCGCCATTCTGTACGTCGTCTTTCTGCTGTAAGCGTGTGCTGTTCACAACGTGCAAGTGTGCTGTAGACAACATGGTTTATTCCTTAGAACAGAGGATTTTTCTGGTGTTGGAATTCCACCGCCTAGAACACAGTGTTGTTGCAACAAGACGAAGTTTTCAACGGAGGTTTAATGTAACCAAAGGATCGAAAAGCGATACAATAAAGGATCTGTTTGAAAAATTTCAACGGACTGGGAACGTGACGGATGAACGTGCTGGAAAGGTCGGGCGACCGCGTACGGCAACCACAGAGGGCAACGCGCAGCTAGTGCAGCAGGTGATCCAACAGCGGCCTCGGGTTTCCGTTCGCCGTGTTGCAGCTGCGGTCCAAATGACGCCAACGTCCACGTATCGTCTCATGCGCCAGAGTTTACACCTCTATCCATACAAAATTCAAACGCGGCAACCCCTCAGCGCCGCTACCATTGCTGCACGAGAGACATTCGCTAACGGTATAGTGCACAGGATTGATGACGGCGATATGCACGTGGGCAGCATTTGGTTTACTGACGAAGCTTATTTTTACCTGGACGGCTTCGTCAATAAACAGAATTGGCGCATATGGGGAACCGAAAAGCCCCATGTTGCAGTCCCATCGTCCCTGCATCCTCAAAAAGTACTGGTCTGGGCCGCCATTTCTTCCAAAGGAATCATTGGCCCATTTTTCAGATCAGAAACGATTACTGCATCACACTATCTGGACATTCTTCGTGAATTTGTGGCGGTACAAACTGCCTTAGACGACACTGCGAACACCTCGTGGTTTATGCAAGATGGTGCCCGGCCACATCGCACGGCCGACGTCTTTAATTTCCTGAATGAATATTTCGATGATCGTGTGATTGCTTTGGGCTATCCGAAACATACAGGAGGCGGCGTGGATTGGCCTCCCTATTCGCCAGACATGAACCCCTGTGACTTCTTTCTGTGGGGACACTTGAAAGACCAGGTGTAGCGCCAGAATCCAGAAACAATTGAACAGCTGAAGCAGTACATCTCATCTGCATGTGAAGCCATTCCGCCAGACACGTTGTCAAAGGTTTCGGGTAATTTCATTCAGAGAATACGCCATATTATTGCTACGCATGGTGAATATGTGGAAAATATCGTACTATAGAGTTACCCAGACCGCAGCGCCATCTGTTGTTGAAAATTGTAACTACTGTAATTTCGAAAGTTTGTCTGCCTGAAAATGTACTGTTGTCCCAAGCATATTGCAACAAACGGTGTATTTCTATCGCTGCTCGTTTAGTTTTTATTGCCGTTTCAAATATACAGGTCATTTTTGAAACACCCTGTATATTATTATGATGATCATTTCTCTCTGTGTAGGTGGCGCCAACAAAGTATTTTCACATTCGGAGAAAAACGTTGGTGAATGAAATTTCATGAGGAGACACTACCGCAACGAAAAACGCCTTTGTTGTAATGATTGGCACCCTCTCCCCTGCTTCAAGGTAATACAAAACGAGCGTTATTCAAAATTTTTACACGATACTCGGATAAATGTTCGGACTGATATAAGCTAAATATATTTGAATACACACGATACATAAATATACTCGTATATGTAAAATCTATACTACTATATAACGTGACAGAATTGAAAGATCTCTTTTTTGAGACCCTGTAATTGCCTTCCATTACAGTGAATATGTTTGAAATTTTGTCCAGAAATACCTAAAACCTTTCTCCGTAATTGTGTGAAAGCGTTGCGCCCTGTGACGTCACCCCCGGGCTCGACGACGCTTAATCAGCAGGGTATCAACACTGCGAAAGAAGGGCCACAGATCGCAAGTTCTTGTGACACCAAAGGTGGGTTCATGAAGTCACATTGGCATCAGATTTCTCCAAAATTCTGCCCACCGCCACTGTGGACATGTCACACGATGAGGTGGTCTCCACAGTCCCTCTTATCCACATGTCACCCCTTCTTTTGACGGCTCTGTAATTGAGGTCGGAATCGCAACGCCCAGTGTTTTAATCATACAGTTTTCTTATGAGTGGCCGAGGAAAACATTCCAGACACACCGCCGCTCAGAATCGGCACGAAAGTGTCTCAGGTGGTGCATAAAGGGCGTCAATGAAAGCACCCCTTTCCCTGGGGCGTTGTGCCAACACATTTCTCGGTAGAAAAGGACAGTTCTGTAGTGCGACTCTACTGACACCCTCAGACGTTTCAACCCTTCTCTCAGGAGACTGTGATCGCATCCCTTTGGAGCCCAGCGCGACAGAAATTTGTGCTTTCTTATACAGGCTGCAACCACCAGGGAACGTTCAAAGTCAGTCGAAAGAGCAAAAGGTGCTACTGCTTTTTCAATTCTCCTATTTCCCGTTCTCCAGTGACGTGATAACAGGGGGAGGTGGGGGAGGAGTGCGCCATTGAAGCACGATTGAATAAGACGGTGAAGGATCCCTCTAGCGCCCCTCAGTTGGGCAAAACCCTGGATGGCAACGACCTACCTTTACTGAGAATTTTAAAAATGAACGTATAGCGAGACCAACTGAAGCGCCTGCAGGTAGGCAACCCCTTGACACCCCTGTAATTCCAGTTGCCTGCTTGCAAGAGCCTCAGACATTTTTACAGTTTGTCTCTGTACTCGTTCAATTTGTGCCACAGAGGTTTTGTCGAACTGAGGGTTCTCAGCGGCACCAATAGTACGCAATACAGGAGAGCTGGAAAACCATAAGAACATCACTATTTCCGATCACGTCGAATGGTTTTGAACGGTCCCTAGTGGTTCCAACCTGTACACGACAGCAAAAATTGCAGTCGCTCTGCACTCCAAAGGGGTGCGATCACGTTAAATGGGGATACAACCCTACACTCTCCTTAGAGAAGGGTTGAAACGTCCTGGGGTGTCATCACTGTCAGACGTTGTCAATAGTGTCTTCCGGTTGCTCATCGCACTGAGAACTGTTGTTTTCGATCTTTGACTGTGTGGGAATCAACGCCCCAGGGAAAGAGGTGGTTTCACTGACGCTCAATATGCCACCCTCTGAGGTCTTTTCATGGTGGTTCTGAGAGATGGTGTGTCTGGAATGTTTACCTCGGCCACTCATGATAAAACTGAGTGATTTCAACGCTGGGCGTCACGGTTCTGAACTCCATTGTAGGGGCGTCGCTGGGTGGGGTGAAATGTGGGTTACAGAGGCCGTGACGACCTCCTCATCGTGTGACACATTAAATGTGGCACTGAGCTGATTTCAAGCGAAATTTGGTCCCAATGTGACACCATTAACCCACCTTACACGTCACATGAACTTCTGAATTCTGGCCTTTTTTCCGCATGTGTCGACACCTTGATGTTTGAAACATCTTCGAGCCCGAGGGTGACGTTGCATGGCACTGCGCCTTTGCACCATTACGGAGGCAGGCTGTATGCACAGTTGAGCCGAATTCCAAACTTCTTTGTTGCAATGGGAAACAATTACGGGGGATTCTAAAAAGTGATCCTTTAATCCTGTTGCGCAGTACATATTAAGGCAGGTCGTTGTTTGACGTTACCGAAAATCTCATTCTTTGAGGATTTACTTCAGATTTTTCCACGATACTCTAATAAACTTTAGGACGGACATAAGCTACACACACACACACACACACACACATATATATATATATATATATATATATACGATCTTCTTTTGTGAAGATGCACAAACAGTGCCCGAACTCTTACGGGAATCGGCAAAAAGTCGCGAGTAATGAGTAGAATGGGCAGGGGCACTATGAATATAGAAAGTGCAGGAAAATAAGTTGAGAATGTGGGTCTCACGGGAGGCGTGCAGAGATAAGTCCCTACAGTCGCACTATCCCCCCAGTTGGCCCAATTGAAGGAAGGTAATGTTGACTTCGGTGCTTGTGTTGACATGCGACTCATTGCTCTACAGTACTAGCATCAAGCACATCAGCACGTAGAATCAACAGGTTAGTGTTCATCACGAACGTGGTTTTGCAGTCAGTGCAATGTTTACAAATGCAGAGTTGGCAGATGCCCATTTGATGTATGGATTAGCACGGGGCAATAGCCGTGGCGCGGTACGTTTGTATCGAGACAGATTTCCAGATCGAAGGTGTCCCGACAGGAAGACGTTCGAAGCAATTGATCGGCGTCTTCGGGAGCACGGAACATTCCAGCCTATGACTCGCGACTGGGGAAGACCTAGAACGACGAGGACACTTGCAATGGACGAGGAAATTCTTCGTGCAGTTGACGATAACCGTAATGTCAGTGGCAGAGAAGTTGCTGCTGTACAAGGTAACGTTGACCACGTCACTGTATGGAGAGTGCTACGGGAGAACCAGTTGTTTCCGTACCATGTACAGCGTGTGCAGGCACTATCAGCAGCTGATTGGCCTCCACGGGTACACTTCTGCGAATGGTTCATCCAACAATGTGTCAGTCCTCATTTCAGTGCAAATGTTCTCTTTACGGATGAGGCGTCATTCCAACGTGATCCAATTGTAAATTTTCACAATCAACATGTGTGGGCTGACGAGAATCCGCACGCAATTGTGCAATCACGTCATCAACACAGATTTTCTGTGAACGTTTGGGCAGGCATTGTTGGTGATGTCTTGATTGGGCCCCATGTTCTTCCACCTACGCTCAATGGAGCACGTTATCGTGATTTCATACGGGATACTCTACCTGTGCTTCTAGAACATGTGCCTTTACAAGTACGACACAACATGTGGTTCATGCACGATGGAGCTCCTGCACATTTCAGTCGAAGTGTTCGTACGTTTCTCAACAACACATTCGGTGACCGATGGATTGGTAGAGGCGGACCAATTCCATGGCCTCCACGCTCTCCTGACCTCAACCCTCTTGACTTTCATTTATGGGGGCATTTGAAAGCTCTTGTCTACGCAACCCCGGTACCAAATGTAGAGACTCTTCGTGCTCGTATTGTGGACGGCTGTGATACAATACGCCATTCTCTAGGGATGCATCAGCGCATCAGGGATTCCATGCGACGGAGGGTGGATGCATGTATGCGGTAGCGTTCTCGCTTCCCACGCCCGGGTTCCCGGGTTCGACTCCCGGCGGGGTCAGGGATTTTCTCTGCCTCGTGATGACTAGGTGTTGTGTGCTGTCCTTAGGTTAGTTAGGTTTAAGTAGTTCTAAGTTCTAGGGGACTGATGACCATAGATATTAAGTCCCATAGTGCTCAGAGCCATTTGAACCATTTTGATGCATGTATCCTCGCTAACGGAGGACATTTTGAACATTTCCTGTAACAAAGTGTTTGAAGTCACGCTGGTATGTTCCGTTGCTGTGTGTTTGCATTCCATGATTAATGTGATTTGAAGAGAAGTAATAAAATGAGCTCTGACATGGAAAGTAAGCGTTTCCGGACACATGTCTACATAACATATTTTCTTTCTTTGTGTGTGAGGGATGTTTCCTGGAAGTTTGGCCGTACCTCTTTGTAACACCCTGTATATATATATATATATATATATATATATATATATATATATAGTGTCACACCTAACTTTGCCACCTCAAATATCTCTAGAACAACAATAGATATTAAAAAACGGTTTCCACCAACATAAACGTATGGTAGAGTCTTAGGAAACCAAATACTACGCGAAATTTTAAAACGTAAACAAACACTATTTTCAACACAAACCTGTGTATTTTTAAATGGACATCCGCTATTATTTCGTATGCAGTCAATAGCATAAAAAATCACAAAAATGATGCCGTTGTTGCATAGCAATACGTCAATTACATCCCGAGAAACTGCGAAGCGAAGTTTACGCTTGAAAGAAATGAAGCACACAGCTAGCGCACGTCCTGAGACTGAAGTGTGCACCTCACTCTGCCTGTGTCAGGGGCTTACACAATGGGAAGGTATGCACATTACACATAAATATACAAGTAACACTTCCAACGCAAAGTTACGTTTTTCAAATTGGAAATGTATGTTTACTCTAGCGAAATGACAACTAGAGGAGATGTTGCCAATGTTTCGACGTGACGGACACCGCCGATCTGGGTAGCTTTCAGAATACAATGTCACAGCTGCGGTTGGATTTCTGTGACATTCGCCATAAATTACGTTAGAGTTAGAGATAACACATTGAATGGACAGCAATATGCATCATTTCTTCAACACATACTAGCGCTCCTCATGGAGGATCTGGGATTGGAAACTCGTCTATCAATCTGGTTCCAACATGAAGGATGTCCCGTACACAATGCAAAAGTTGTGGTTGCATTTCTGTGACATTCGCCATAAATTACGTTACAGTTAAAGATAACACACTTGAATTCACTTTGCTAAACACATTTACTAGTGCTCTGTCGTCCACAGAAACTGTATTGTTCTGCACTACATACAGCATAGAAAATACACCCACATCTTGAGCAATGAAACTGCGTCACGCCAAAATATGATCGGAGTGCCCTCCGTTTGCGTCAATACACGTTTGCAGACGGGTAACGACAAAGTGTTGTAGATTCAAATGGTTCAAATGGCTCTGAGCACTATGGGACTCAACATCTTAGGTCATAAGTCCCCTAGAACTTAGAACTACTTAAACCTAACTAACCTAAGGACATCACACACACCCATGCCCGAGGCAGGATTCGAACCTGCGACCGTAGCAGTCGCGCGGTTCCGGACTGCGCGCCTAGAACCGCGAGACCACCGCGGCCGGCAAAGTGTTGTAGAGATTCTACAGATATTTCCGCACACGCCTCAGTAATACGATGTTGCATATCCTCTATTGTGGTTGGGGGTTCTTAACACACTCTGTCTCTCTCTGCACCCAAGAGAACGAAGTCTAATGGCTTCAAGTCGGGGGTCAACGCACAGTACCTCCCCGCCCCATCCACCTATTTGGAAATGTCGCATCTAGAACGTCTCTGGCAACTTTTGCATTGTGTACGGGACATCAAAAATGGTTCAAATGGCTCTGAGCACTATGAGACTTAACATCTGAGGTCATCAGTCTCCTAGAACTTAGAACTACTTAAACCTAACTGACCTAAGGACATCACACGCATGCATGCCCGAGGCAGGATTCGAACCTGCGACCGTAGCGGTCGCGCGGTTCCAGACTGAAGTGCCGGCGTACGGGACTGTCCATTCAATGTTCCACGGTAAAAATAGGAACGTACAATACAGTTAGCAGTGATACCGCTTCAAACACTGACACTCCACTGTCGTTGATGAGCAACTTGGCGAATCCAGTGGGGATTTTACACGGACCAGTAGTCCATGTTCCGCAGATTCACATTACCGCGATTTGTAAATGAAGCCTCGTCCGTAAACAACGTATAGTTTAGGATTACTGGATTACCTTGCAACTGGTGAAGTGCAAAACGACAGTATACAATGCAGGATTCAAAGTCATTCCCGTACAATTCTTGGTGCAGTGAGATACGGAACGGATTAAACCGATGCCGATGCCGATGCAAGATTCTGCACACACTACTGTTTCTTATTCCTACACCTCGTGCAATTTCTCGTACACCCACCTGAGGATTGTGCGCTAGAGCGGCCAGAACAGCAATTTCGTTTCCATTGCCAGTCGCTGGCGTTGTACGTCGACGTCTTGTGGAGCTCAGCTTCCTGTTTCCGTGATTGTCTTGCAGATGTTGCCAATGTTTCGACGTGACGGACACCGCCGATCTTGGTAGCGTTCAGAGTACAGTATCACAGCTGCGGTTGGATTTCTGTGACATTCACAATAAATTAAAATAATATCTTGTTTCTCTTCATTACTGAAGGCCGGCATATCGACTAGATGACGGAAAATGTAACAAGCGACAAGAAAACAGGTTTTAATGAGGCAACGTATGTGAATTACGTTACAGTATGAGAGCAGTTCAGCAGACCAGATTAGGAGGCACTTGTACACTGAAGGTGGAGCGTGCCGTGGTGATATTGGTATGTTTACGGCAGGGTACAGGCGCCAGTGCAGGCAACCCCTGCTCTGAGCACAGTACTATCTGCGATGCATTACGCCAGAAACTGTGACGCCGTTGCTATCCTTTACAAGCCACATATTTCAGAACGTATGAGGTTTAGAAACGTGAAACCAAGTGTTAAAATGGTTCAAATGGCTTGAGCACTATGAGACTTAACATCTGAGGTCATCAGTCCCCTAGAACCTAGAACTACTTAAACCTAACTAACCTAAGGACATCACACACATCCATGCCCGAGGCAGGATTCGACCCTGCGACCGTAGCGGCCGCGCGGTTCCAGACTGAAGCGCCTAGAACCGCTCGGTCACACCGGCCGGCGAAACCAAGTGTGTTACCACAAATTGTACCTCTAGTTGTCATTTTGCAACAATAAGCATTATGCGCAGGACTTCCATCATTCTGACACCGCATTACTTGACACTTTAGAAGAGGTGGACCTGTTCAAGTAAGGTACAGCTCAAGAAGAGGCTAAACTATCCCTCTTCAGGAGTGCCATCAATGAAATATGGGCCAATGATGTGTTGTCGTACAGTACCACACCACACATCAACACTCCATATCACGATTACCGACAGCGTGAGGTGCACGCTTGAGTCTCAGGATGTGCGCTAGCTGTGCGCTTCATTTATTTCAAGCGTTAACTTCGCTTCGCAATTTCTCGGGATGTAATTGACGCATTGTGATGCAACCAACGCCATAATTGTTGTGATTTTTCATGCTATTGATTGCATACGAAATAATAGGGGCTGTCCATTTAAAAATACTCAAGTTTGTGTTGAAAATAGTGTTTGTTTACGTTTTAAAATTTAGCATAGTATTTGGTTTCCTAAGCTCCTGCCGTTCATGCTGCTGAAAACCGTTTTTGAATATCTATTGTTGTTCCAAAGATATCTGAAGTGGCAGAGTTAGGTGAGGCACCCTGTGTGTGTAGTGTGTGTATTATATATATATATTGTGGGAAGGGGGAACGTTGTTAGCAAAAGTCTGGAAAAGTGTTTTATTTATTTACTTCAAATTTTTACGCAATACCCTAAGAAACACAAAGGCTACCCTAAGAAAGACAAAGGCTACCTGGTTGTAATGTTATAAAGGAAAAATTTGTTAGCAAATACCTCGAGAAGTTCTTTACTGACTGACTTCAATGAAAAATTCAGAATTAGGGCCATACGCTTTTTGAAATAACTATGTAACGGTTTTCTCTTTAAAACGACGGCGAGAAAGACGAAAACGTGTAGTTTCGTTCTCTTTTTCATATTCAATTTTAATTACTATGTGAGGGCATTTAAACCATTAGTCAAACTGTTTTTCCCCATGTACATTATTTCTCCTTACACATAATTTTAAACCGAGCGAGGTGGCGCAGTGGTTAGACACTGGACTCGCATTCGGGAGGACGGCGGTTCAATCCCGCGTCCGGCCATCCTGATTTAGGTTTTCCGTGATTTCCCTAAATCGCTCCAGGCAAATGCCGGGATGGTTCCTTTCAAAGGGCACGGCCGACTTCCTTCCCCGTCCTTCCCTAATCCGATGAGACCGATGACCTCGCTGTCTGGTCTCCTTCCCCAACAACCAACCAACCATAATTTTAAACAGAACTGTGTTCTGATACATTTCTCACAGACAGTTTTAACAGGAAACAGGAAAGGTGAATTTATGGATTGTCGGCTTATGATTAGAATATTACTATGGAATCAGTTATCATCAGGAAGTTTGTAATACTACCCATTTGCAAATTAAAACTATGCAAAATACTGTCATTTAGGTACTATCCTCACAGATCCAGCAGCAGGAGAGGTCTCATACGCCATATACCAATTGTTACGGCGTAAAGTCAAGCGCCGGCACGCCAGTGGGGAACGATAGAGAAGAGATGGCTGTGAGAAGACGTCAGCCAATCGCACGCTGACTGACTCCTCTCCAGGACGACAACGTGACAGCAGCGGCCCCTACATGAAGAGGACATAAGCGCCACGCCCGACTGTTCGCGGCCCAGTTGAAGAGTAGCTTCAAGACCAGAGGCTTGGATAGGAGCGTCAACGCTCGTGACCTTGCTTGTACTGTTTATGTAACACCGACTTAGGATTGTTTATACTGAAGAACATTGCTTTTTCATGTCGCCCTTTGCTTGCGACACATCTGTGAAACTGGCAAAGTTAACTATTGTATTCTTTTCCTGTTGTTATAAAACTCATTAATACGATTTGTTTGAATGTTGTCTAGCGATCCGAGAAAGCAGGTTTCCAAGATATCCCATATTTGAAAACTAGGCTGGATTTAACACGAATGATTCCAATCAATTTACCCAATCATTTTAAGCGTCTTCATTTCCAAATCAAGATTTCGCTCGCAGTAACAATAAACGAGGTTCAAGGTCAGAGAGAGGGGGAAAGAGAGATGGTCAGAATGGGGGCGGAGGGGGGAGGAAACGGACAGAGAAAGCCTGAAGGATTACATGGACATAGAGGAGGGAGGAGGAGCTGGAGGGACATAGGGAGAAGAGGCAGACGGACAGAGAGAGGGGTGAGCAAGTAGACAGGGAGAGGTGTAGGAGAAGGAAATGGAAAGAGAAAAGGTGTAGAACGAGGTTAGGACGTATATCCAGCTCCTCTACATATTTAGCAATTGTCGGGACCGCTAGTATATAATTACACTCACGCTCATAAATTAAGGATAATTGCAGAATGTGATGCCACACAATGTGGCACTACACAAAACTGGCGCTAATAGCATAGGCACATAGGGAACACATACGACACAGATCTGGAAGTCCACGGTACTGGTGATAAGTTGAGAAAACCGTCCCGAAACACATGTGCTACAAAACTCCACTGTTTCCTGCGCATGTACCCCGACATCAGTATGGGATATGATCACCATGCGCACGTACACAGGCCGCACAATGAGTTGGCATACTCTAGATCAGGTGGTCGAGCAGCTGCTGGGATATAGGCTCCCATTCTTGCACCAGTGCCTGTCGGAGCTCCTGAAGTGTCGTAGGGGTTTTTAAGACGTGCAGCGATACGTCTTCCGAAAGCATCCCAGACGTGCTCGATGGGGTTTAGGTCTGGAGAACAGGCAGGCCACCCCATTCGCCTGATATCTTCTGTTTCAAAGTACTCCTCCACGATGGCAGCTCGGTGCGGCCGTGCGTTTTCATCTATCAGGAGGAAGGTGGGACCCACTGCACCCTGAAAGTGCGGACATACTGGTGCAAAATGATGTCTCGATACACCTGAACTGTTACAGATCATCTGTCAAAGATATGCAGGGGTGTGCGTGCACCAATCATAATCCCATCCCACACCATCAAACCACGACCTCCATACAGGGGTTGGTATCTGGTTCCTGGGTCCAGCCAGATGAAAACCCGGCGAGAATCACTGTTCAGATTATACCTGGACTCGTCCGTGAACATAACCTGGGACACTGTTCCAATGACCATGTACTGTGTTCTTGACACCAGGCTTTATGGGCTCTCCTGTGACCAGGGGTCAGTGGAATGCATCTTGCAGGTCTCTGGGCGAATAAACCATGTCTGTTCAGTCGTCTGTAGACTGTGTGTCTGGAGACAACTGTTCCAGTGGCTGCGGTAAGGTCCCAAGCAAGGTTACCTGCAGTACTCCGTGGCCGTCTGCGGGCACTGATGGTGAGATATCAGTCTTCTTGTGGTGTTGTACACTGTGGACGTCCCGTACTGTAGCGCCTGGACACGTTTCTGCTGGAATCGTTGCCATAATCTTGAGATCATGCTTTGTGGCACACAGAGGGCCTGTGCTACGACCTACTGTGTTTGACCAGCCTCCAGTTCCCTAGTATTCTACCCCTCATAACGTCGTCAATATGAGTTCTTTGAGCCATTTTTAACCCACTGTCACCATTAGCACGTCTGAAAACGTCTGCACACTTAATCGCTGCACCGTACTCTGACATGCACCAGCATACATCTGCGTATGTGGACTGCTGCCAGCGCCACCGTGCGACGAGCGCAGGTCAAATACACCGCATGGTCATATCCCGAGGTGATTTAAACCCGCAAACCGCCCACCAGAGCGTTGTTTCACCAGGTATCAGCATTATCCTCAATTTATGAGCATGAGTGTATATAAAGTGGAAGGAACGACATATGGCCAAACAAGTACACTTATCTCCTCAAAAGTATCTGGAGACCTATTAGTGTACACTAGTATGGGGTGTGTGGGATGTGTGTACACTGCGCCTTCATGAACGTTTAAACTCGGCTGGGAACACTTTCAGTGTTATGTCTGTGGATAAATGGCAACCCATTCTCGCTCAAGTGTTGAAGTCTGGGAAGACAGTGGTGTTAGATGCTTGACCCCGGAGCGAAGTCGACGTTCTAACTCATCCCATAGGTTTTCCATTGCGTTCAGGTCGGATCCCTACGTAGGCCAGACTATTTGAGGAATGTGACAGTCCACAAACCATTCCCCCACATATGTAACTTTTGACAGGTTGCACTGTCGTGCTGATACAAACGATCTCCGTCTCCATGACCACTAAAAACATCCACCGTTATCGCACCACCATCTCCTCCCTTCTTCACTATTGGTACTAGACATGATGATAGGTAACATTATCCAGTCATTCACCATACCCAAACACTTTCATCGGATTGCCACAAGGTATAGAGTGATTCATCACTCCATATCACTCGTTTCCTTTCATCCACTGACCAGTGATGTTGCTCTTTAAACCACCTCAAACGTTGCTTAGCGTTGACTACAGAAATGTGTGACTGCTCCACCATTATACCCCATTCTTTTTAACTCCCTTGACACAGTCATGGAGCTAGCTGGTCATCTGATAGTACTTTCGAACTCATGAATGATTTCTTCTGCCGATTTCATGCGATGTTTATAATCGCCCTCTGCAGTGCTTGACGGCTATATCCGTCACAATACTAGGTCTGCTGGTGTTGGTTGTGGCTGTTCCTTGGCGTTTCCACTTTACAGTCACAGTCGACCTGGGAAGACTTAGAAAGCTTGAAATATCCCTGCTGTTTTTTTACTCAGGTGACATCCAATGACTACTCTACAATCGAAGTCACTGAGCGCTCCTGTCTGACTCATTCTGTTGTTATTGCTTCTCTACTGGTAACACATCGCTCGCTCCCCCGTTCGGACAGGACTTCCTGCGTCCTGTGTTGGGAAGTACCAGCGCTCCTCTTTTTATCATAGCTTAGCTTGGATGTCCTTTTCGGTTGTTTGGTTCCTTTTCCTTTCTTCTTTGACCATGCAACTGGTATATGGGAGTTGGTCCATTCACCGGATTTGTGACTACAACACAGTTTCACTGCCTCGGCGATGTTCCCCGAATACTATTGTTCTGGTTGTTCTACCCCTCGTTACATTAGCAGTCAGGTCTGCACGGATAATGGGCAATACAACAGGAGATAACCAGTTATATGCCAGAAATAAATTGTAAAGTTATCTATAAAATGTATTACTGTTCTGAGGATAATTTGGTATGATTTCCCCACATAATATGTTTAATTAAAAATTTGAGTTCAGAGCAAATCTGAATTACTTGTGTGAAAACTATTTGATAAATCAAGAAGTGTATGAAGAAACCCAAACTTATACAGGGTAGTCCATTGATCGTGACTGGGCCAAATCTCACGAAATAAGCGTCAGACGAAAAAACTACAAAGAACGAAACTTGTCTAGCTTGAAGGGGGAAATCAGATGGCGCTATGGTTGGCCCGCTAGATGGCGCTGCCATAGGTCAAACGGATATCAACTGCGTTTTTTTAAATAGGACCCCCATTTTTATTACATATTCGTGTAGTACGTAAAGAAATATGAATGTTTTAGTTCGACCACTTTTTTCGCTTTGTGATAGATGGCGCTGTAATAGTCACAAGCATATGGCTCACAATTTTAGACGAACAGTTGGTAACAGGTAGGTTTTCTAAATTAAAATACAGAACGTAGGTATGTTTGAACATTTTATTTCGGTTGTTCCAATGTGATACATGTACCTTTGTGAACTTATCATTTCTGAGATCGCATGCTGTTACAGATTACCTGTAAATACCACATTAATGCAATAAATGCTCAAAATGATGTCCAACAACCTCAATGCATTTGGCAATTCGTGTAACGACATTCCTCTCAACAGCGAGTAGTTCGCTTTCCGTAATGTTCGCACATGCATTGACAATGCACTGACGCATGTTGTCAGGCGTTGTCGGTGGATCATGATAGCAAATATCCCTCAACTTTCCCCACAGAAAGAAATCCGGGGACGTTAGATCCGGTGAACGTGCGGGCCATGGTATGGTGCTTCGACGACCAATCCACCTGTCATGAAATATGCTATCCAATACCGCTTCAACCGCACGCGAGCTACGTGCCGGACATCCATCATGTTGGAAGTACATCGGCATTCTGTCATGCAGTGAAACATGTTGTAGTAACATCGATAGAACATTACGTAGAAAATCAGCATACATTGCACCATTTAGATTGCCATCGATAAAATGGGGGCCAGTTATCCTTCCTCCCATAATGCCGCGCCATGCATTAACCCGCCAAGTTCGCTGATGTTCCACTTGTCGCAGCCATCGTGGATTTTCCGTTGCCCAATAGTGCATATTATGCCGGTTTACGTTACCGCTGTTGGTGAATGACGCTTAGTCGCTGAATAGACAGCGTGCAAAAAATCTGTCATCGTCCCGTAATTTCTCTTGTGCCCGGTGGCAGCACTGTACACGACGTTAAAAGCCGTCGCCCTGCAATTCCTGGTGCATAGAAATATGGTACGGGTGTAACTGATGTTGATGTAGCATTCTCTACACCGACATTTTTGAGATTCCCGATTCTCGCGCAATTTGGCTGCTACTGATGTGCGGATTAGGCGCGACAGCAGCTACAACACCTACTTGGGTATCATCATCATTTGTTTCAGGTCGTGGTTGACGTTTTACATGTGGCTGAACACTTCCTGTTTCCTTAAATAACGTAACTATCCGGCGAACGGTACGGACACTTGGATGATGTCGTCCAGGATACCGAACAGCATACATGGCACACACCCGTTGGTCATTTTGATGACAATAGCCATACATCAACACGATTGCGACCTTTTCCGCAATTGGTAAACGGTCCATTTTAACACGGGTAACGTATAACGAAGCAAGTACCGTCCGCACTGGCGGAATGTTACGTGATAGCACGTACTTACACGTTTGTGACTATTACAGCGCCATTTATCACAAAGCGAAAAAGTTCATATTTATTCACGTACTACACGAATATGTAATAAAATATGGGGGTTCCTTTTTAAAAAAATACAGTTGATATCCGTTTGACCTATGGCAGCGCCATCTAGCGGGCCAACCATAGCGCCATCTGGTTTCCCCATGATAAGCAGTCGAACAAACGTTGTCTTCTCATGAAAAATGCTAGCTTCCTAGCAAGAAAGGTGAACCAAACACGAATCGAATAAGCCCTTTGACGTAATGACGGTGCTGGAGTGAACCTACGCGACTGGATGTGGTTATGATCAGTTTTATCAAAAGTCGATTGAAAAATGAAACTTCCTGGGAGATTAAAACTGTGTGCTGGACAAGAGACTTTTGCTTTTCGCTAGCCACTGCTCTAGCGACTGAGCTACACAAGGGCGACTCAGCACCCCTCATCACAGCTCTACTTCCAGCAATACCCCACCTCCTACCTTCGCAGGAGACCTTCTGTGAAGTTTAGAAGGTAGGAGATGAGGTATTGGCGGAAGTAAAGCTGTGAGGACGAGTCGTGGGTCGTGCTTGGGTAGCTCAGTTGCTAGAGCATGTCAGGTTGGATGCTCATTTGCACCACAGATACGTGGAGCATAGATAGTAAAATGTGGAAAGATGGGACAGATATGGCGTTTACACTACTTTTTTTCAATAACACATCCACTAGGAGTAGAAAAAGAAGAACTTGGAGAAATCTCGTCGACAATGAATTATTGCCTCGTTTCTGGTAAGAACAGAGGGAGGAATAGTTGGGTAGAATTCTGTTAGAGTGAATTATCGAAACGGGAGAAACCCAACTAATCATGGTCCCCCTGAAAACCGAAATCACCCACACAGCGAGAGGGAGAGAGAAAGAGAGAAGGGAGAGTCAGATTGACAACCATCCAATCGTTCACGGAACGTAGCGTGAATTTAGAAGTTCCTCTTCTGCAACGTATGTGTTTCGCTTAGCAGGAACTAAATCCTGACTGAAAACAGGAGTCAACTGTGTATTTATCGTACGGAAACTGGGCCAGGAGACAGTAACGGAAATTAATAATTCAGCTCTACTTCGTGGAGAACGTTTTTGCAAAGATCGGAAGCGTTCTCGGAAAATCCGACGCGATATCAGTAATCTGGCAAACCATTAAGATTAAAGATGTTTCACTACAGCGAAGGACTCCCTCCGATCTCACACGGGGCATTCACCAGGAATATGGAGCCAATACTGAAGGCAGACGCGGCGCTGTGCTGCGCTTGAGGCGGATACCTGGAATATGTCTTTTCAACTGGAACAGGCAGCTTGTCAATGGCAGAGCTAGCCCCAGGGAACGCATATTCGACTTTGAGAGTAGCAAAACGCCACAAGGAACACGCTTTCCATATAGCGTAACCAAGAAAGCACAGCGGATCAGAAATACAGGAAGAGCTGTAAAATTGTAACAATGGATCTTAGTTCACTCACTTGTCGAAATTGGTAATTTCTGACGTTCTCCACGCATATACCAATTTTAAAACCATGTGGCACAAAATAGAGATACTAGAACACCTTACAGACCAGCCCCTCCCGAGTTCATTTCCTTGGGTAACATCGTGTAAGTACCACGAGCTTCCACACCTACAGACCACCTGATGGGCTCAGTTCCCAAAAATACCGGCGGTAGAGATGGTACAAACAACAGCACGCGTTCTTGTCATCTAGCATCTGGATAAAATGGCACCCAAGCATTAAACTAAACGGGCTCCGATCGATATCTCTCTCTCTCTCTCTCTCTCTCTCTCTCTCTCTCTCTCACACACACACACACACACACACACACACACACACACACACACACAGAGAGAGAGAGAGAGAGAGAGAGAGAGAGAGAGAGAGAGAGAGAGACAGACAGACAGAGAGAGAGAGAGAGAGAGAGTTAGAGATGCACTATGTTAACTAGACAACAATGGGGAACACAGTGACCTGTGGCATTCTTAAAGGAACCATAGTATCATTCGTCTGAAATTAATTGCATGAAACAGGGCAAATCAACATAGGAAGGCCGTCCGCCTTCAGTCTGTACGCAGGGCCTTAGATCACTGCGTTCAAAAAAATGGCTCTGAGCACTATGGGACTTAACAGCTATGGTCATCAGTCCCCTAGAACTTAGAACTACTTAAACCTAACTAACCTAAGGACATCACACAACACCCAGCCATCACGAGGCAGAGAAAATCCCTGACCCCGCCGGGAATCGAACCCGGGAACCCGGGCGTGGGAAGCGAGAACGCTACCGCACGACCACGAGATGCGGGCTAGATCACTGTGTCACATCGCTTGGTCGCCAGTGAATCAATTTCACATGCTCAATTATTTCAGAAATGCAACAGCTAACGTCTTTTTTAAAGTAAAATAGGGGCACCTGATTAATGAAACAAGTCTCCATCCACCGTGGTGCACATTAAACGAAAGATTAAGATTACGTAACCTTAGCCGTCTTAAATTAAAAGGAAGGTCAGCGTTGGCCGTAATATTGATGTTTTATTGATAGCAGAATTGATTTTCGATCACATAGTGATCATCTTCGGTGCTGTACAAATTAAACTCAGACACTGGTACCAAGTTATCAATAACCAAAACTGAGAAGCGATCAATTGTGACGCCAACAATTTTATTACATTTTTGGCCCCGCTGGTCACGTTCTTCACAAAAGACGCAAAACGATCAGTAATTTTTATTGCCCTTGGGTAACGTTTGCTTCCGATTAGCGCGGACATTCAAGGTTGCAGCCTTGAGAGTGTAAGGCAATGTTTTATTGTCACAGCGGATCTTCTGTAAGGCAAGCGCTGCGTCTGTTTCCATTCCTATACACTCCATTAACTGAAGTATGTCGTCTTCTGAAAGACCGGTTTGCTTGACATGAATAAATCAGCGTCGGTAGATATCAGGAAACGTTCCGACAACTTTTGGTGCTAGAACACGACCATAAAAATTCACGTCGCCGCTGAGAGCGCGCAAGGCTGGGATGCGGCATTTGCAATCGATAAATGTAGACTTTAGCGATTCTGGACTCGGAAAGTGTATGGACTTAACAGATTACAAATAATCCAGTGAGCTTGTATATTTCTATTTTTACCGTCATAGCGTACTGTGACGACTCTCTTGGTTTCCTCATTTTTTATTGGCATTTAGTTATCGTTCCTCTTATGTGTCACAGTTCACAGCGACACCATCAGATAAATACTTTGGCACCCCTTCTACGCATCCACAGAAAAAATATGTATGAATAGTGGATATAATGGGACACTGAACATTCGACTGCTGGAACTGTTCCCAAAAACGAACCTATGTCTCAACATCTCCAGAAACGGTCTCAAGTTTTGTCGAGGGCAGCCTAAGCGAAGTGACAGACGTACCATGTTGTTTGTCATTGATGATAGTGTGAGCCCATGGAATTCATCAGTTTCTCTTCTGTTCCTCATAAGGTCGTAAAATAACGCTCTTGGCTGTGTGTGTATATTCGTCGTTACATTTGGACGCGTAGGCAGCATAATCAGCACTATGGAGAAGAGTCTGTAATTTGTCACCAACGTCTGTTAGCATGCACAATAGTTCCTATAATCGATCTTTATAAAAAAGAATGTTCATAATCTTCGAGGGTGTTATATCATTAAAGTTGTATAATTTGTTCAAAATACATGTTATATTAGCTCTTGTTCTCGCCCTTACACTTTTCAGGTGATGGAAGTGACAGTTGCTATTAGAGCTATCTGTGTCAGACATCGTGAGGTCTCAAGGCAGCACATAGTTTGAAAAAGAACTAACAGATGGCAAAACCATTCATAAACAATCTAAGGGTGTAGCGTAAGAATTGACAAACCGTTAAAGCGCCAACTTACTTCACAGACCACAATAACCAAATCAACTGCGTTTATAAATGGTATTACAAAATTTAAGGTGTGATAGTTCAGTTAAACTTAACTGTGTATGCAGGCGGTCATCGTCAGAAGACTTTGTTGCCTGCCAAAACAAATCACAGCAGTGAGCACCTCGTGGTACTTCCACATGAAATGCGGAAAAAAAAGATCGTGGTGTTACAGCAGCAATCGAGGAAATATTATCGGATTTTACCACCAACATTTTTGTCGTAAAAGAGAGCAGTAGGCGGCGATTTGCAGTCTAACACAACTCTTTATTTGCAAGTCACAGATCATTTATATCTAAAGATTTTACAAGAAGTCGTATCTTAGGAAACAGCAGTACAAATCAAAGATATAAATCTCTATGCGATAGACGAATCACAGTCAGCCATCTCCCATGTTTTCACTACGTGGTGAGCACTGCTGTGAGCACTCCACTGTGGTGAGCTTAGCGAATTAGCTAAGGACATTGATGTCCTTTTGGTAAAATTCCTAAAAAAATTAAAAACGTAATATTAGGAATTTTTAGAAAGGAGAAGTGTCTACTTTCCAGCTGCGGAATAGCGCCAGTGTGAGCGGAAGTGACAGACATAGCTTTTCGAATCCTTGTATTGGTGAAAAAGATGAGAAATAAGAAATTTCTGAAGGTCAAAACGAGTTTGTCCACCGTGGTGCGCATTGGCCACATGTCACATATTGAAAACCTATTTATGAAATATTCTGATATGTAAATAAAAATCATAAGTGTTAAACGCGGTCATGCAATATGGCTGGATTAAAACAGCGAATGAAAAAGAATAATTTAGCTGGTAATCAGAAAATGGAACTCGCGTGAGTAAAATAGCTTCAAACGTCTGATTACCAATGCGTTAAATATTTGGCGTTAAGCATTTAAATGAGAAAAAGTTTCGTAAAGATCTGAAATGATGTGCACAATTTGTTGGTAGTCGCTAACTGCTCTCATTATGAATCACCAAATAAGCTTCGTCTTGGTAATTTGCATTTTAAGCAAAAGCAAACTTTTCACGCTTCTCTTGAACTGTGTATCGTACAATGACGTAATTTTGCAGATACATTCAGTGATATATGTAGATACCGTCCGAAAGCTGTGTTGCGAACAGATTCGGTAGCAAAGAAGTAACAAATTATAGCAGCATGCTTGATGCTGAAGTTTGAGTACAGGAACAGGGAAAAGTAGTACGTGATACCTTTTTTCCTTTCATCATTTTGAGGAGGGTATCATCGAGCAAACGTTTCATATGGATTGGAAATTATGTGTTAAGTTTGATGGCTGTCTCATTCATAAATGCTGGATGAATAAAATGAGGGTATTTGCGAGCCATCAAGTGCGCTGCCTCAGGACAAACCCAGTTTCTAACTGCATAATTTGTGTTATTTATTGTGTTACACTTTTAACAGAGATTAAACCCCTTAGAGAGTAGATTATGACAACACTTTAAATTTTTTAATTCGTTCAATAATTTATATTTGAAATTAAATTTTTGTTGATCCTGGAATTCGTTAGTTAGGCGACCTGTGAAATGGTATTGGATTCCGGGGAAGTACCTAGTAATATAGACAACGGAGGTATGGCAGTGGTAGTTTCGTAATCATGGGCCGATAGTTCAATGTACTGAAGCGCTGACAAATCTCTTGACATTATGCCACTGACATTCTCAGCAGTTCTATTTGGGTCGTTAAGATTTTCTTTCCCCTCGATGGGTTTCGTGAGAAGTAACGAATAATCTCGAACTGCGTCTTCTGCTCTCCCAACGTTCCTTTTCCATGTTACTGGTATCCTCTCCAAAGAGGTACACAGATGCCACGTTCTTTACAGAACAGAGAAAGGTAATCGCAAAACACGTCAACTACGTCCATGCCCACTGAGACCTACCCAATCACCGCACCTCTACAATCGAAAAGTGGCACTCATCTTCCGTTCGTGAGAAAATATTTGGCATGGTTTATTACCTTGGATCCATCAGCTTATGTGCCTCCTGGAAAATGTCACAGTTATCTTTTGAATGACAGGTAAGCCTGATCCGTTCATTGACCTCCACAGAATACAGTATTTATTCCTCCGGTGTCGCAGACTTGATAGGATTGAGTAAGTAATTGGTACTGAAGGTACAGCTTTTGACGGGAAAGTTTGATTACTTCCGTGAGCGACAGCGGAAACTAACGAAAAGAGTAACCGACAAATTATAAAAGCAGTCGCACAGTTCCTGGAAACCGCCGTACTGAAATAAGAGAAATTACGGAACGAAAAGTGATTTCCCGTCTTCTAAGAACCCATCTGCGTAGCTATTAGGTAGTTTTGAGTCTGAAGTTTCCGGTAACAGTCGCTCTCGCATATTTAACTATAAATACAGTTGCGCTCAATACCAACAGGAAATATTTAACTTTCAAACCGAATTGCTGAACAGAGTACCAAACTATCACATGGAAAACAAAGGTACAACGCTCTCCTTTCTTACATGGAAACAACATCATGTTAAGTGTAACAAGACTGTTTTTGTTAACTAACATATAACGTATGAGAAACGTTTGCTGCCCTTTTACGTTGTTTGCTGGTGACACAGTTGTTTTCAAGGCAAAAACGTTATCATACATTTATAAAAGGAAGCAGCCCAGTCATTTAGAGATTCATCCATTTCTTCTAACTCTTATTAAAACCCATGTGGGACTCAGTAGGAATTGCTGACGAACATCAATCTACTGTCTCTTGCATCTACTACTCAGTTCTGAAAATTGTAAAAGGGACAGCAGTTCGACTTGACTGTCACGAGTGGATAACGCTCGAGTTGGTGGAAAGACGACATTTCTGCTGATAACTGCGTGCTCTCGATTCACAACTAGACAAGTAGCCTAACTTCTGCAGAGGCTTCGGACTACCTAGCTTTAGGAATAATCTTGGTTATTACAAACTTAAGTGAATGACACGGAAGTCGCAGAGGAAAAGCAATTTTCTTTAAGCAAATTTCTATAGAACTGTTTACAAATAAAATGTTTGAAGAGCCATTATTTATTGGTATATCAGAAGAATGACTGTCACCCATACCATGAACAACGTGGATTTCGAAAACAGAGAAGCCTAATGGGAGCTGTTTGACCACTTTTTCGGGCGCTTTGACACTCCGTGCCCCTTCCAACCCTCGTCCAAATTTCTTTCAGTGGTATTATATCTGTGAGCAAGGGAGCTGGTGAAAGGATGGAAGCATCTGAAGCGGCCTAATTGCTTCTGCGCCCAACATATGGGAAAGAGGTAGAGGGACAATTAAGCAATCGATGTTTAAACGAGGTACTTAGCTGTAGCCGTCAAGGAACGCGAGGGGGAGAGGAGGAACTTCCCACTAATCAGCTATTGTCCGCAGAGAACGTTCCTCCGAGACACAGTGACGCCATGGTTGCAGTGGAATGGTTCCTTTGTATCGAAAGGTCGTCTAGCAGCAGTCTTTATTTATTGTCTGAATTTAGAAAAAAATACTATTGTAGTAAGAGAGGAAACGGTTACCTTTATCAAACTTCTTGGTGGATACTCACGTAAATCACAGATTAAATCTGCACGAGGGACCGATTATACATATGATATTTATAGGAAATGTTACTTCGCTAGGAAAGTGGAAGATCAAAGTTTAACGTCCCGTCGACGATGATGTCACAAGATGGAGCACAAGCTCATACTGACAGAGTGGGGAAGAAAATTAATCGTTTCTTTTCATAGGGATCAGACCGACTTTTGCCTCAAGTGATTTAGGGAATCATGGGAAATTTAAATCAGTCTGGCCAAAGGGAGAATTGAACCGTCGTTCGCCCGCATGGGAGTCCAGCTCGGCTTTCCATTAGATGCTGAAGTCGGATACTTTACCTCTTTCTGGACGTGTAATGGTACTACAGCTAACATATTTAGTATGTGAAGGTCACTATTTATGAAAAATAGGTTTATCGATTTCAGCTGCATGAACAAAAGGGCAAAAGCAGTCATCTTGGACTATAGGCACAAATGACAAATATGCATCAACAGCTACACTTGCGAGGAGCGCACACTTCGATCTTGTGCCTATGAAGTAACGTCTAGTACTCATAAAATAACTACAGAAAACAGGTCTAGACACGGATATCACAGGATTAAGAAGTGAAATATGAGAATAAGTGGTACAGTCTGTTATAGAGATTACTTCATTGCAGGCGAGAAACTTGCTTCGAAGTAGTATTTTCTCTCGCTTATGTAAAGGAAAGCATAGCGAACACCAAGGCTGATTTGAAAACTACAGGACTAAAAGGGGTTTGGCACTGTTGCATGTTGTACAACCTTGCCGTTACTCAAAATGCGAATCAGAACCACAATTCAAGTGCTGTCGAAAAATGTAAATCTTTAGCAAATTGAAAATATCATAGGTCCAACTGGATGTAGAACACTCACACCTTCGATAAACAGTCTCACATTTACTCCGTAACAAGCTGCATGTACGAATATGCCAAAACAATAGGTTTTTGGCTCTGGAGCAGAGTCTACCTCCTTGATTTTAAATGAAAATAACTCAGAACGTTTACTATTGACCCATAATACAGAGTGCTCTATAAACTTGATGGTTTGCAGCGGAGCAACGTCAAGACAACGCATACGTGTCAACAGCGGGTCAACCATAAATAGAGATGTATGCGCACTCATTGGCAGACGAGCAGAACTGGTTCCGCTTTAACACCGTAGCTCTTCTAGACTCATGTTTATGCGCTTTGTTAAACGGTGAGGCAAATTCATATCAACTTTCGACACACGTGTGCATTCTTGCGCGAACAACTCTGATCACTGTGTGAATGTGACGTTATAAGGCACACAAAGAAAGCTCTGTAGATATTCTGAAAATTCTCCGCTTCCATATCTGGGTGATCAGGACGGCAGAATGAGATGCAGGGGACCTGGGTTCGATTCCGAACGGGCGGGGATTTCTCCCCGCTCAGGGACTGGATGTTGTGTTGTCATCATCACCATTTCATTCCAATCGATACGCAAGTCGCCGAATTGACGTCATCTAAAAAGACTTGCACCAGCCGGCCGGGCTCCCCGCAGGTGGGGCTACCGGCCTAGACACTCGTTATCGTTATCATAATCTGCAAACTAATGTCCGAAGTACTAGAACGTGTTGACTGTCATCATTCGCGCCGGTTTAGACTGTTTTTGGTTGATAAAACTCTCCAGGTCTTGTAATGATTCATCCTCTTCTAACATTACCTTTTTTTAATAGAGATAACCGATACCATGTATACTATCGATTCTTGCATTGGTTAAAATTATCTCAGCTGTTTCACTATAAGAATTCATATGATTTTGCATATGATGTATTATATTTCAGGCTAAAATGTACAAAAAAGAAATTGATGTGTTACAATTGATATGTTCTAACAGTTAAAATTACTGTTCTTTTAAAAATAACTGAAATTAAAAACTTTGTGGCGTACTTAAAATTCATATTATTAATTTCACGATCTAACTCTAATTATCAAATTCATTTCTAGATTTACTTATAAAATAATGATATATTTTAGTGAAGATTCTTCTTTGGTAAAGAAAGTTTATAAACTCTTTTGCCTTGTAAACTCTTCGGAATAATTTGAATACCACAGAATGTAAGTTGTAGTGGGCATGCCTCAGACGGAAGTAGAGGTTTTTGTAAGTTTGTCACCAGCAATGTAATTGGTGGTGGTGGTGGTGGTGGTTAGTGTTTAACGTCCCGTCGACAACGAGGTCATTAGAGACGGAGCGCAAGTTCGGGTTAGGGAAGGATTGGGAAGGAAATCGGCCGTGCCCTTTCAAAGGAACCATCCCGGCATTTGCCTGAAACGATTTAGGGAAATCACGGAAAACCTAAATCAGGATGGCTGGAGACGGGATTGAACCGTCGTCCTCCCGAATGCGAGTCCAGTGTGCTACCACTGCGCCACCTCGCTCGGTAGCAATGTAATTATTGGTTTTTTGAATTTGGAAATTATAAAGTCGGTGTGACGTAGAAGAATGCGATAAAATAAAAAGATATTCATAGCAACAGGCAACTCTTCTTCACTTATTTCGTCTTCAAGAAACCGCAACGTCAAATCAAAATTTTCTGCAGGAAGAATGTGCTCCTAGACACAGCAAGATTTTGAGCCAGCAGCAGCAGCAACAACAACAACGACAACAAGGAGATAATCAAGGTAATGAAAAAAATTCTTCTTTTAGAATCTTACTCCTCTCGAAGTTTTCAAAATTTGTGCAAAGAATCAGAACTTTAATGGTGATGTATGAGAGGGAAATATTATAGCCTCCGTACTGCAAGTAAAATGGAAGACCGTCCCAGTTCGTGCGATGTTCAGTTAAGGGGAAGAAAACAGAAAAGAGAGATGCAGATTGTTTTACTATCTGTACTTCAGAAACACACATCTGTTAAACACCAATAATACACACTACAAATTCACATGTTTCCCAAACAGTTTGACGCAACCATTTTTTTTTTTCCGGTTTAGAGTAACAAACGCGTTTATCGTGACTAGATATCAGAGTGCAGGGAGACATGGAAGGAAGGCGATAGACGGGTAGAGAGACAGAGAGAGAGAGAGAGAGAGAGAGAGAGAGAGAGATCGAAAGAAAGGGGGGGGGGGGGAGGGAGGAACTCCTCGTCGACATCTGAGACCATCCCATAAGCAAACAATAGAGATATAACAAAGGGCGTTGCTGTGTTTCCTGAAGGACACGTTTCGTACTGTGAAACTGGAGCTCGCGCGGAGCATAATGGCACGAATATGGCGTCCATTTCGAAGCAGTGGAATGAGGACAAATTGCGGAAAGGTAATCCCACAGTGCATCACGAAACGCTAACGACGTCCACATTGACCGCGAAATGACTACGTGCGAGAATATACCGGAGGATCCCACTGACATTGAGTATCTACATCCCACCGATTAGAAAAAGATGCCAACGGCATGAATTTGAGATTCTGAGAGTCGCGTAAGATTAACCGCAGACGTGACTGCTGGCACCGCATTTGATGTAATGTTGACTTGCTACTCTTCTTAGCGTAATTCCACGTATATCGGACGTATGAAGTCACAGCGTACCTTCATTTTTTTAAAAAGTCGTCATGTCATAATTTCATGCGAAGATGAGCTAAAAATTGAAGAAATATAATGGATAATACAGTGGTCAAAATAATGTTCCATATTGGTTTATTGTCAATGCTGGACATAATGGGAAGTAAAACTGTTTTTTTTTTTCTGTCAGGTACAGTCACAGGAAAACAAAAATAAAGAAGATAAACACTAACAAAAGAAGACAGAAACAAAAACTTAGAAAAGATTCCGCTGCAGTCACTACATTTTCCACTGACTGCCATCTTGAATGACACATTGTTTATGAACCAGTTAGCCGTCCATGTGATTGGAGGGACTTTTGAATACGGTGAAGCATATACTTTTACCAAACTGGTCAGGTAAACCTCTGGGATATTGCCCCATTCCTTCGCACTGGCCTCTGCAATGCCCGATAAAGTCTCCGGTAGACAGCACGATTGCAAACCGCCCGTTTTAGCATGATCCATGCAGCTGAGATCTGGAGAATATGGAGGTCATTCCACCCGACTGATTCTATTCTCCACTGGAAAGGCGTTCACAAGATCGTGACGTTGGGGGCGTGCATTGTTGTTCATCAGCGTGAAGCCCTTTCCAACATGTTCTTCAAATGGAGCAACAGTACACGCAAGGGCGTCGTCCCGATGCTTCGTACCGTCATCTTCCTATGTACTGTCGCAAGCGGTGTTTTGCGGACATACAAGATTTCATCCCAAAACATGACTGAACTGCTTTGATAAGGGTGATGGTCTACGATAGTGATAGGATGTAAACGTTGTCCTCGTTGACTCCATACAGGATTATCAGTATTGTCACAGTGGGTACTGATACGTATCTCATCGGAAAAGAGCGTCCCATTGCTGTCTAGCAACAACGAGTGGTTTTGTGCCCATGCAACACGAAGCGCCTATTCGAACCCGATTTAGAGTAGGAGCCCCGAGAGGTCTTCTGGAACGTAATCCCCACTCATGGGGCCTATTTCGTATCGTTTACGTTGACAACTGCAATCCTATAACTCTTTGGAACTGTCACCGTATACGTGTAGCATTACGGTGAGTGTTTCTGCTCACAGTAATATGCATATATCGGTCCTACACACCTGCTGTTTTTTCGTCCTGCGGACACTTCTTTCACGACCCTCAACTAATCCTGTCGTTAGAAACTTGTTCCAGATTCTAGCCTCTGATCATACGTTATTGTTGTTCGATCCATCCTGGAACAACACAACTCTCTTAATAACGCGCAGCACAAGTAATGCAATGTTTGCACGTGACACGGGTGCCGTAGACCTCACAGGCTGCTCCCTCACAGTACAAATACGGACTGTTTCAGCTAGAAGTACATGACAAACAGACCAATGTAATGATATCATCACGTATTTCGGGATCGCAATTTTCAGTGTTGAAGATTCTGCAATATGCAACATTTATACCGCCTTACGTACCTTACGCTATCGAGATACTACGAGTCCATTAGCAAATGCAACAGACACAAAAATATCATATGGCTTAACCAGATAGCGTAGATCAAACATCACAGAATCAATGTGACAACGGCACGCCTTGCAAATATGTCCTACTTAGTGTAAGCGAGCCATTACGGCATTATTTGTGTAATAATTGATCAAGGTTACCCACTTTGCCCTTACAATATATGATTCATCTTGCATTTGATAATGAGATCTTAGAATCAATAAGCCTAAAATTAAATAAAATGTACAATTTACAATGATTATTTATTGTAATACTACAATAAATCAACGATGTACCTATAACATACATCTCTACTACAAAGAAAATATTGCGCCAGGTAAAAAGCTGTCAGCGAGAAAGAAAGCTTTATGTTCACTCGACATACGGAAAAAAGTGCAAAGTGGCTGAAACGCGGTATTTAAAACTTAGTCGACGTTTCACACTGCCTATCGATAGGTGCCCGCAGCGCTATCGCACGCCACGAGCGTGCACGAAAACTGTTCGCTCCGGAAATTAAAATTTCGTGGACCTTTGCTATCGCCTCACACACCGCCGTATAAAGTGCTTTCACAGTTTCAGCCTGAAAGCTGCCGATTCCGAACAACGTCCTGTGATTAAAAGTCTTCACCCACGACAATCATTATTCTCTTTAAAAGACGCAATCGAAGAGTCAAGCCGCCGTGACACCAAGGAAGAATCAGTTTAATCCATTGTGAACTTTTAAATCTAGACCACAAAAAGCCACAGCAGTTTATCCTTAGTTTTTCCCCGGAGTTTAACGAAAAATTCATTTGTGCGAGAACCGCTCTGTTACTTACAAGGTGTGGACAGAAATGTGGAATGACCGCAAGCACAACACATTACCATGCCTAACACAATGCTGGAAAATCGTTGGCATTCAAAACAGCTCCCAGTCATCTCGAATGGATAAATACAGGTTCTGTATGGTTTTCAGGGGAATATCATACCATTCTTCCAGCAAAATGGTGGTAAATTCAGGTACTGATGATTGAGGTGGATAACGATCACACACATTTCTCTAGAAAGTAGAGAAGGCTCACTGATATTGAGATCTGCAGACTGCAGTGCCGGGAGAGATGCGACAATTCGTCCTCGCGCTCACGAAACCAGTCTTGGACGATGCGAGCTGTGTGAACAGGGGCTGTGTCGTCTTGGAACACAGAATCACAGTCCGGAACGACGCGACTGCTTCGGTCACAGGTTTGAATCCTGCCTCGGACGTGGATGTGTGTGAAGTCCTTAGGTTTAATTAACATAAGTAGTCCTAAGTCTAGGGGACAGTTGACCTCAGATGTTAAGCGCCAAAGTGCTTAGAGCCATTTGAACCATTTTGAACCACAGAATCACAACAAACATTGTACCATGGGATGGGCCTGATCAGCCGAAATGGACACTTAATCTTTGTCAGCAATGTGACCTAGCAGATTACCAATGGCCCATGGAATACCGCTGGCTGTCAAAATCATCACCGAACCCCCGCCATGATTCGCTCTTGGGATGTAAACTCGGCCAAAATTGGAAAAGATGTGAAATAAGACTCATCTAACCAAATGACATTCTCCCATTGTTCCACAGTATAGATTTCACGGCTTCGGTGCCACGACAAACTACCCTGTTAAACTCTGTCTACCATTCTCACTTGGAGCTTGATATTTTGATAACAAGCACTTTGCAATGAGGCTTACATGCTCTTACGAGCATTTCCTTCACTGACGAATCGTTTCCTAATTCCAGTTTGTCCTGCAATTCCGGATTATGGAGCACTCTTTTTGTTATGTTGGTGCTGACAGGGTTCGCGAGTATGGCATTCGGTTGTCCAGAGACTTTTGCAACAAGACAGTTGCAAAAATAAGGCAAGACAGCCTCTTTTTTCGTCATAATCCTCTTCAGTGAACACGCGTTTTCGCCCGCGTTGTGATTTAGCGGATGCTGTTTTGTCGCTCTCTCTGTACGGATTATAAACATTCGATAAGGTTTTTCTTGAAACACGTAACACTTCGCTTACCTTGGTTACGGAAGAGCCTACCGCACGAGCACCGACTATCTGCCCACGTTCCAATTCATTAGGTCCGACATAACGCACCCACAACTACACAGAATATTCTTGTTGTGTCGGTTACTGTGGGACTGAGCAGCGAAACAAACAAGGAAGGAGAGAAATTGCGATGGCCTGTGGCAGGAATCCAAGACGATCTGTACATAAAACTTTCAAATTGACAGACCACTTTATTTCTAAAAAGGAAATTTATTTATTTAATCGTATGGCTAGGGTCCTCGTCGGGCAACCTTCGCCGGGTGCCGGTCTTTCAATCTGACGCCACTTCGCCGATTTGCAGTCGACGAGGATGAAAGGATGATGATGAGGACAGCACAACACCCAGTCCCTGGGCGGAGAAAATTCCCCGACCCAGCCGGGAACCGAACTCGGGCCCAGAGGATTGACAATCCGTCACGCTGACCATTTAGCTCCCGGGGGCAGACGCTAAAAAGGAAAGAAACATAACTTCTCGTTATGAGGTGGCTCGATGTGCTCCTGTACCTCCCCGCAATAACATTTACTCTCTATTCCTACTCGCAGAACTCAGGCAAAGTATAGTCTTCCTATTACTCACAAGGGAACCTCCCCATCGCACCCCCCTCAGATTTAGTTATAAGTTGACACAGTGGATAGGCCTTGAAAAACTGAACACAGATCAATCAAGAAAACAGGAAGAAGTTGTGTGGAACTATGAAAAAAATAAGCAAAATATACAAACTGAGTAGTCCATGCGCAAGGTAGGCAACATCAAGGAGAACGTGAACTTACGAGCGCCGTGGCGCCGTGGTCCCGTGGTTAGCGTGAGCAGCTGCGGAACGAGAGGTTCTTGGTTCAAGTCTTCTCTCTATTGAAAAGTTTAATTTTATTTTCAGACAATTATCAAAGTTCAGGCACTCACACATAATCAACTTCGCTCTCCAAAATTCCAGGACATGTTCAGATTTGCTTGGACATATGCAGGATTTGACGGTCTACACACGGAAACATTTGAAAACGTAAAAAAACATATGTTTTGACAGTGCACAGGGAAAACTGTGCGACTGTGAAACTGTTGCATTCATTTGTTGCAGTTTATGTGACAAACTCTTATGTTTTCATCACTTTTTTGGGAGTGATTACCACATCCAAAATCAAACCTAAATCGGACAAGGAAGAAGAATCTTTTTACCCATTCGCTAAGTGTACAAGTTAGGTGGGTCGACAACACATTCCTGTCATGTGACGCACATGCCGTCACCAGTGTCGCATAGAATATATCAGACGTGTTTTCCTGTGGAGGAATCAGTTGACCTATGACCTTGCGATCAAATGTTTTCGGTTCCTATTGGAGAGGCACGTCCTTTCGTCTACTAATCGCACGGTTTTGCGGTGCGGTCGCAAAACACAGACACTAAACTTATTACAGTGAACAGAGACGTCAATGAATAAACGGACAGATCGTAACTTTGCGAAAATAAAATTTTCACTCGAGGGAAGATTCGAACCAAGGACCTCTCGTTCTGTAGCTGCTCACTCTAACCACGGGACTACGGCGCTACTCAGATCACTTTGTCCTTGATGTTGCCTATCTTGCACGTGGACTACTCAGTTTGTATATTTTGCTTATTTTTTCATAGTTCCACACAATTTCTTCCTGTTTTCTCGATCGGTCTGTGTTCAGTTTTTCAAAGCCTATCCACTGTGTCAATTTATAACTAAATCTGAGGGGGGTGCGATGGGGAGGTTCCCTTGTCAGTACTGATGCTCTCGAAGTCTGCGACAGAACTGCAGCTGACCAACGATGGGCGGCCGGTTAAGTCAGCGTTGACAGGTGACGCTGGACTGTCTTCCTTGGGGTGTGACGCTGCCCGCTCTTTCCACTGGCACGCGGGTCAGCGCCTTCTTGACGTCGTTTCACGGCGCCGCGCTGGTCGGTTTGCAGTCGATGCTTCAGAGCTGCACAGTTCTGACCGCAAGTGACAGTTGTAACGTATTGAGGACACTGCACAGGTGGCGTTCGTGGTCAAATATAACAGCGCAATCTGCAGGACTGGCTAGCATCTGCATTTATATTCAAGTGTGGATTTCTCGCTGTGTTTCCATATTGCCCATCCGCTGTAAATTTTTATGCTAGAGCAGTAACTACTCTGTTAAACTCCTCCTTATCAACCGTCTATTATTCTCACTTGCCTCTTTACATTTTGGTGACAGACATTTTGCAAAGAGATTTACATTTTTATTGCACAATGTAGTGCGTATTTCCCGCTAATGATGAACAGTGACATGTTTAGAGAAATAACAAAGAAAACCTAATTTAAAAAAATTCCTGTACTTACTCGTTTCCGTTAGTCACTAAACTTTTACTTGCATTTTAATCACATAATCCACTATCCCTATCAATAAAACAGAATCCATTGGGAATAACGGAATATATCAAGTAGAGAACGTATTTCTCTTGAGGTAAAACTAAACTCCGCCCGAACAGCCCATGAAGGCCCAACGGTACCGACCGGCCGCCGTGTCATCATCAGCCCTCGGGCATCACCGGATGCAGATATGGAGGGGCAAGTGGTCAACACACCGCTCTCCTGGCCGTATGTCACGTTTCCGAGACCGGAGCCGCTACTTCTCAATCAAGTAGCTCCTCAGTTTGCCTCACAAGGGCTGAGTGCGCCCCGCTTGCCAACAGCGCTCGGCAGACCGGATGGTCACCCATCCGAGTATTAGCCCAGTCAGACAGCGCTTAACTTCTGTGAACTGGTGGGAACCAGTATTACCAATGCGGCAAGGCCGTTGGCGTATTTCCCTTAAGAAGGTAATTAAAATGCGTGTAGCTCTGCAGCTAGTACTCAGACACACCTTTCCCTGAAACTCGAAGACAGCCAATTAAATTATCAACTGATTCGACTGCTGTCTTCTTTATTTAAGACATCTTGAAAGAGAGAATTGTCAGTGTTCGCATGTTAAAGATCATTTTATTGCCGAAGTCAGTTTGCTTCTTTTATTAACAACGAAAGCATTTCTTATGTCATCATTAGGAATGAATACTGGCCCAAGGATTCATGACACGGGAAGGATATTCGTTAATGGGTGGGACGAGACTTTATAGGCGGCCACATACGTTGATGAAATATGCTTAGAATCCATATTTTACTTCCTTCCGAAAAAATTTACTACTTTTTAATGAGAAAACATTAATTCCTTCCGCCTTGTGACTTAGTGGGGGCTCGGTGATGATTTGGGCAGCCACACTGTGGTATTCCATGGTCCCCATGATTATTATGTAAGGTCGCATTGCTGCCAAGGAATATGTGACCACTTTGGCTGATCAGGCCCATCGCACAGTGCAATTATCTGCTGACTTACGGCCGGCCAGGGTGGCCGAGCGGTTCTAGGCGCTACAGTCTGGTTCGAATCCTGCCTCGGGCATGGATGTGTATGCTGTCCTTAGGTTAGTTAGGTTTAAGTAGTTCTAAGTTCTAGGGGACTGATGATCTTCGAAGTTGAGTCCCATAGTGCTCAGAGCCATTTGAACCATTTTGCTAACTTACGTATTTAAATGCCTTTATAAGAGGGAATTTTCAGTGTTTTCAAGTTGAAGGTCATTGTATGGCAGGAATCAGTTTGCTTATTTTATTAGTAACGAAAGCAGTTCATGTATCATCTTTAAGAAAGGCGACTGACCCAAGGATTGAAGAGACGGAAAGGGTATTCGTTAATGGATGGGACGAGAGCTTTTAGATGGCCACATACCATGATGGATTCATGTGCCCAGAATCCTTGCTCTGATCTATGTTCAGATTTTACTTTGTCCCGAAAAAAGTATTACTTTTCCTAAAAATGCGGTATCATTCATTTTCACTTGCTTCAAACAGCCACCGTAGAATATTATTTGACCACTGAAGGCACTTAGTGTTACCAACGGAGTTGTGGCCAAAAGAAGTGATATTCTCACCTGTTTCAGTACAAGGCTTATTGCAAATCTAGGGCAGTGCTTATGAAGACAGATATCGCAGCGCAGTGATGATAATGATGTTTGGCTTGTGGGGCGCTCAACTGCCCGGCCATCAGCGCCAGTACAAAGTCCCAATTTTTTCACAGTCCAATATTTTTCACAGCTACTGTCATGAATGATGAGGATGAAATGGTGAGGATAACACAAACACCCAGTCCCCGGGCAGAGAAAATTCCCAATCCGGCCGGGAATCGAACCGGGGACCCCGTAATCCAGAGGTAGCAACGCTAGCCACTACACCACGAGCTGCGGACTCGCAGCGCAATGGAGCTACGCTTTAACATTAAGTTCTGTTCCAAACTGAGAAAAATGTAGACAGAGGTGCATGTGAAGTTGGTGCAAGCGGACGAAACAGAAGCCGTGAGGACAATAATGTTCCTGCGACAAGGTAGTTTCTCGCAGAGACATTATTTAATATATGCTTCAAGGAGTTCTTGCCGCAGCAGGGAGTCCTTGAAGCATTTATTCAAAATCGTTCACGTATAGTTCAAAAATCTTCAGAAATTGGCTACCGTCTTTGGGATTAATGACAAAAATGACAAATGTGTGTGAAATCTTATGGGACTTAACTGCTAAGGTCATCAGTCCCTAAGCTTACACACTACTTAACCTAAATTACCCGAAGGACAAACACACACACACCCATGCCCGAGGGAGGACTCGAACCTCCGCCGGGATCAAATGGTTCAAATGGCTCTGAGCACTATGGGACTTAACTTCGGAGGTCATCAGTCCCCTAGAACTTAGAACTACTTAAACCTAACTAACCTAAGGACATCACACACATCCATGCCCGAGGAAGGATTCGAACCTGCGACCGTAGCGGTCGCTCGGTTCCAGACTGTAGCGCCTAGAACCGCTCGGCCATTCCGGCCGGCCCGCCGGGATCAGCCGCACAGTCCGTGACTGTATGGGATTAATGTCGGAGAATGGAAAATCAACGAGGATAATGGTAACTCAATCGTTTACAAAGACTGTGCTAAGCAGAATATTTCTTCACAATTTGTGCAGCACAAATTAATTGACGAAGTGAATACGGCAGAGATAGAAAGATTTGGGGACATCACTGAGTCGTGTGCCAAGCCCATGTGTCTTGTAAACCACTACAGAAACTGAGATCTAGCGCTATGTTGGATCCTGAGTAGTGTGAGCAACCATTTCGGGGACAGATCTCCACCACAGACGGATATCCAACGAAGTGTGAGGAAAGAGGCGATGCAGGCCTTAGAGGTCTCCGCCGACAGTTTTCAACTGCTTAATATTAGTCTCCCACAGTGGCTTATATCAAATATGAAATCCCTTTAAAGGAAAATGGAAGTATTTTGTGTATATTGTCACGTTCGTTTCCTGATAGACTTCAGAAAACTCAAAACGCGTTTCTTATACACCAGGAATTTTCTCTGGTATTCTGTCATGCGTCACTCGATGCCAACGGAAAGCGATGACTTTTTTGCTTTAAAAATATTTTTTAAATGAGACTTTTACGTATTCTGACCGTAGAGCTATCTCAGACTGATCAAGTGCCATTTTTACCCTAAAAATATGTATTAATACGGACAGCAAAAGGTGAGTATATACTACAGCAGCGATAAAATAGGGCTGCCGCGTAGAGGTAGCAGTATAGCACTGTATTATTCGTTCGGGTTTTGTGATATCATGGAAATAACATAATTTTTCGAGAAAACATTTTGCACGCTGTTGAATGTATATAAAACATGCTCCAAGCCCCAAAATAAGTCCAGTGAATATGAACAACTGCAGAGATTTCATTTTCATAAGTTCCATCTAGCTGTTTCAAAACAGAAAAAACAGTGCTCGTAATATGTGGAAATTTCCTTCATAGTCATCCATACTATCGTTCCTTAATGAGATCGATAAACAAGTTGACGATAAATGTTCTTATGGTTGCCAAGGCAGCCGAGAATACCATACTTGCCGGCCGCGGTGGTCTAGCAGTTCTAGGCGCTCAGTCAGGAACCGCGCGACTGCTACGGTCGCAGGTTCGAATCCTGCCTCGGGCATGGATGTGTGTGATGTCCTCAGGTTAGTTAGGTTTAAGTAGTTCTAAGTTCTAGGGGACTTATGACCACAGATGTTGAGTCCCATAGTGCTCAGAGCCATTTGAACCATTTTGAATACCATACCTGTAGCTGTCCATTGTATGGGGAAACAGCTACCGAGGGTAAGCGAGGAACTGGAGGTGTTATCAGGAGCAGTTCTTAGGGAGGAAGAACAGCACATTAACTCAAGACTTCCCGACAATGACTTCATTAGAGAAGGAGACTGGGGAAGAGGAAACTCCAAGGTCTTTGAAAAAATCTCGAAAACATATTAAGAAGAGCAGGCGAAGTTTTTGTGGCAGGAAGTGTCAACTGACGGTGATTGGGTAGAGCGGCTGACAGAAGGTGAATCAGCGTAAATAATATAAGTTTAAGGACCTGTTACTTTCTTTCTCTTTTGAACCGTAATCAACAGACGCATGTTGTATGAACTGTTTCTAATAGTTGGGGAGATAAAATATTTGCCTTCGTAGTCTTTTGTTATCATATCTTTTAACTAAAATTAAGATAGGTAATTGTTTAGGTTCTTTGTGAACAATTAGCAGTAACGTTAAGCTGTGTCGTAGGGGCAAAACTATAGTGTTTTTTATAATAGTATTAAAAATATGTTTTACAATTGTTGGTAGTACTCCATGACAGTTATATAACGGTCTATAAAGTGAAAGAAGGCTCTACAACTGACATCACGTTATGCGTTTTTGCTTTTCGCCGTACCTACCTCACACCAAGATAACAAAATACGATTCTGTGTACGTGGTCTTATCGTACTTAGACGCTGTAATAGTTGGGGCACTACGTTACTAACAGAGATTTACTCGGTAACGAAGGTGCTGAGCGCTGGTGTACTGTGGTCCTCAGACTGCTGGCGGTTTCACTTTCCCTCTTCCCCGGGCAACGCTGTCGTTGTAACCCGCCTACCGCCAAATGTTACGACTAAACAAAGCGGACTCGCTGTGCCCGACTCCCGCGTCACACTCTACGGCAGCTTTCAGCCAAACTTCTGTATAGCCGGTAAAAATTTCACGCCAGGTTTCATTGCGTTAATTAAGAGAAGTATTTCGGAACACCGTGAAACGTAGGTCCTGATAACAACAGTTCTGTTCCGAGATGGCCAACATGCGCACAAGTACTTTATATTTTAATCAAGTGCGAATGGAATAGCTCATTGCGGAGCAAAGGCCTCTGGAGTGGAATTAATGTCATATGGGGCACAGTCACATTACCTGAATGACAAGAAGCGGTCGCCACAGCCGTTTAGCACTTACGGTGGAAATTCTGGAAGATGCAGTCGTCCACGTAACTGGGAAAAACTACGCAACATTATTCTCAGCAGATGTTAATGGGGCCACGTCACTTTTCCTCCCTCCGAAAATGCCATCTACCATTTCACGGATTATGTATTAAGATAACCGAAAGACAAAATTTCACCTACAGGAATTTTTATTTATTTGTAAGGCATTCGACTACGAATATCACAACATCCCTTTCGAGAAACAAAGCTTCTGAATTCATATATAATTTACCCGAAACAGTGCCATGTTAGACAGCACATACAGATCTAGTGTTGAATCTTCTTGCGAATGAGAAACAAATTATTACTGGTGTTCCTCAGGGTTCAATATTGGGGCCATTCCTGTTGTCCTACACACACTCACACTCACACACACACACACACACACACACACACATACACATAAAAAAAATGTTTTCATCACCCCGGTTCCCAGAAATCCTGAATATAGAAGTTGACTGTGGATATTGTATCACAGACACAGTCCCTTTGACTGGTCAGAGATATCACTAAACCCGTCCAAGGATGTAAACAACCATGCATGAGTAGCGCCTATTAGACGGAGGGTGTCCGACAGCCGATCAGTTCCAGTCATTCCACCAGAAAGGAGGTACACGGCTCTTGTTGTCTTTAGTACAACCATGCCTAGACGGTCAATATCGCGGTTCGATCGCGTCCGCATTGTTACTTTGCGCTAGGAAGGGCTATTAACAAGGCAAGTGTCCAGACGTCTTGGAGTGAACCAAAATGATGCTGTTCGGACATGGAGGAGATCCAGAGAGACAGAAACTGTTGATGACCTGCCTCGCTCAGGCCGCCCAAGGGCTACTACTCGAGGGGATGACGCTACCTACGGATTATGGCTCGGAGGAACACTGACAGCAACTCCACTATATCGAATAATGCTTCTCGTGCAGCCTCAAAATATTGTGTTACGATTTAAACTGTGTGCAATAGGCTGCACGATGGGCAACTGCACTCCCGACGTCCATGGAGAGGGCCATCTTTGCAACCACGACACCATGCAACGCAGTACAGATGGGCAATAACATGCCGAATGGACCGCTCAGGATTGGCATCACGTTCTCTACACCGATGAGTGTCACATATTCCTTCAACCAGACAATCGTCGCAGACGTGTTTGGAGGCAACCCGATCAGGCTGAACGCCTTAGACACACTGTCAAGAGAGTGCAGCAAGGTGGAGGTTCCCTGCTGTTTTGGGGTTGCATTATCTGAGGCCGATGTACGCCACTGGTGGTCATGGAAGGCGACGTAACGGCTGTACGATACGTGAATGCCATCCTACGACCGATAGTGCAACCATATCGGCAGCATATTGGCGAGGCATTCATCTTCATGGAAGACAATTTGCGCCTCCATCGTGCACATCTTGTGAATGACTTCATTCAGGATAACAACATAGCTCGACTAGAGTGGACAGCATGTTCTCCAGACATGAACCCTATCGAACATGCCTGGGATAGATTGAAAAGGGCTGTTTATGGACGACGTGACCCACCAATCACTCTGAGGGATCCACGCTGAATCGCCGTTGAGGAGTGGGACAATCTGGACCAACAGAGCTTTGATGAACTTGTGGATAGTATGCCACGACGAATACAGGCATGCGTCAATGCAAGAGGACGTGCTACTGGGTACTAATGGTACCGGTGTTTACAGCAATCTGGACCACCACCTCTAAAGGTGTCGCTGTATAGTGGTACAAGATGCAATGTGTGGTTTTCATGAACAATAAAAAGTGCGTAAATGATGTTTATGTTGATCTCTATTTAAATTTTCTATTCAGGTTCCGGAACTCTCGGAACCGAGGTGATGCAAAACTTTTTTTGATGTGTGTAAATGACCTTTCATATTAGTTCAATAATACATAAATCACGTCCTATACTGATAATGCAATCTTCGTATTCAAACTCAACTTAAGTGCAACAACAGGCGGAAAAATAAGTGAAATATTTTGAAATATTGTTTCATAGCTCTCACAAGGGAACCTCCCCATCGCACCCCCCTCAGATTTAGTTATAAGTTGGCACAGTGGATAGGCCTTGAAAAACTGAACATTGATCGATCGAGAAAACAGGAAGAAGTTCTGTGGAACTATGAAAAAATAAGCAAAATATACAAAACGAGTAGTCCATGTGGAAGATATGCAATATCAAGGAGAGTGCGAGCTCAGCAGCGCCGTGGTCCCGTGGTTAGCGTAACGAGCTGCGGAAAGAAAGGTCCTTGGTTCAAGTCTTCCCTCGAGTGAAAAATATAACTTTTTGTTTTCAGTTTATGTGACAAACTCTTATGTTTTCATCACTTTTTTGGGAGTGATTATCACATCCACAAGAAAACCTAAATCGGGCAAGGTAGAAGAATCATTTTACCCATTCGCCAAGTGTACTAGTTAGGTGGGTCGACAACATATTCCTGTCATGTGACGCACATGCTGTCACCAGTGTCGTATAGAATATATCAGACGTGTTTTCCTGTGGAGGAATCGGTTGACCTATGACCTTGCAATCAAATGTTTTCGGTTCCCATTGGAGAGGCACGTCCTTTCGTCAACTAATCGCACGGTTTTGCGGTGCGGTCGCAAAATACAGACACTAAACTTATTACAGTGAACAGAGACGTCAATGAACGAACGGACAGATCATAACTTTGCGAAAATAAAGAAAGTAAAATTTTCAGTCGAGGGAAGATTTGAACCAAAGACATCTCGTTCCATAGCTGCTCACGCTAACCACGGGACCACGGCGCTCCTGAGCTCACGCTCTCCTTAATATTGCTTATCTTAAGCATGAACTACTCAGTATGTATATTTTGTTTATTTTTTCATAGTTCCACAGAACTTCTTCCTGTTTTCTCGATTGATCTGTGTTCAGTTTTTCAAGGCCTATCCACTGTGCGAAGTTATAACTAAATCTGAGGGGGGTGCGATGGGGATGTTCCCTTGTCAGTAAATTATGTGATACAACTTAGAAATAATACAGTTCATTCGATTACGCACAAGGGAAGATATTTCGTTATCTGGGACAATACAGTACGAGGTAAAGGAAATATGTGAAATTAGTTGGTCAAAAGTCTGGGTGTGAATATCGGCCAGAACCTGAATTGGAAATCACATATTACAGATGTTATCAAATGCTTCAGTTTAGCAACGTTTACTCTGTGTGTGATTGTTAATTCTAGCGATGAAAGCATCAGTTGGCTTAATTTGCTGACTTCTATCCAGTAATGTCATAAGGTACAGTTTTCTCTGCCACAGCATATTAATTGCACAAACAGCTGCGTTAAGGACGGTACCTGGCGTTCGTCTTCGAAGCTCATGTAGGGAATTGTTTAAGAACCAAATTGAAATCATTGCTGCTTGGCAACTTCCTCTGATTTATAGATGAATTGTTGAATATACCAGATCATTACGGGATTGGATTAAGTTTTTAAAACTTTATTGTAAAATGAGACGGAAGTAAAAATACAGTTACGTAAATGGTCAGAATGTCGCCGCATCGTTTTCCGCCGCCTTTTTCTTGTCTGTATGTGAAGACTAATTTAGGGAATTTCTGTAAGGATCTTGATAAGGATTTCACTAATATGTACACTGATGTGAGCCGCGCGGAGTGGCCGCGCGGTCTGTGTCCCATGTCAAGGATTGCGCGGCTCCTTCAGCCGGAGGGACCAATGACTTCAGCAGTTTGGTCACTCATGTATTCACACATATTTTACACTGATGTGACGAAAGTCATGGGCTAACGATATGCATATATACAGATGGAGGCATACACAAGATATAAAAGGAGAATGCGTGCTCGGAGCTGTCATCTGTACTCAGGTGAATCATGGGAAAAGATTTCGGAAGTTATTATGGCCGCACGACGGGAATTAACAGACTTTCAACGCGGAATGTTAGCTGGAGCTAGACAATGGGACATTCCATTTCGGAAATCGTTAGGGGATTCAATACTCCAAGATTCATAGTGTCAAGGCGGTGTCCAGAATATCAAATTTCAGGCATTACCTCTCATCGTGGACAACGCAATGACCGACGGCCTTCGCTTAACGACCGAAAGCAGATGCGTTTGTCCAGAGTTGTCAGTGCTAACAGACAAGCAACACTGCGTGAAATAACCGCAGAAATCAAAGTGAGACGTACGACGAACTATATATATCAATACCTTCAACACGCCAACAGATATTTGAGTTGAAAGAGTTAAGTGCAAATACTTCAGATATTGCTCTTTAAGACGTCGAAACGTGGTTTCCCGTTGGCGATAGCTCGGACTTTGTGGGTAATACTCGTTACAGTTTGATGTACCGACAGACTGAAGTAACTACAGTTCCTGATGGGACGTTGTACTTTTAAAGACTTTCAATAACTGATCATAACAATAACAGAATGATAACATATGTCAGTGTTTCATAAAACAGCAAGGAGGCGTTAGATGAGAGCCCCAAGCATGCCGACCCTTATCTTTTTTTCCCTTTTTCTCTCAACATGATTTATACTATATTTAGACGGCGATGAACCCGAAGTTTCAATTTCGAATATTTAGATTTAGCGCTGTGTTGGGTCTATTTTTACTAAATGTTATTCTACCAAAGGTGACATCTGTTGTGTGTAAACAAAAAGAACAAACTGTTCCTCCAGGGGGCTCAGCACACTTTGGTCAGTGCGTGCTTGGCTACGATGGGGCCCCAGCCATTATAGCATTGCTTTCTTTTTCTGTGCTACAAACCTACACTTCCACTATCTCTTACCTCATTTGACTTTCTGTCGGATGGTCCTTTTGGTGCATATCCTGCTTGAACTTGGTTCACGATTTTGGTCTTGATTTCTAGTTTCATTCCCAGTGGTATCTTCACCTTGTATTAGCTATTATATGGTTTCCATTATTGGGTTTTGACCTGCCATCTTTTCCAGATTTAACAGAAGTGCATGCCGCACAGGTAAGCTCGCCCACTGTGGTGTATGTTCTGCCTTTGTGCCCTTCCACTCTGGCATCCTTCCTTCCTTTCGTCGTAGTACGCCCAAAACCCAGCACGGTAGCCATCCCGTTGTGGTCAAGAGGTGCGCAGTCGTCAAGTACCTGACTATGCAGTTATCACACTGTTGGTGCCTGAGCTCCACACTAATCATGTATGCCATGGAGTACGTGCCTGTCTTGACGGGGAATGGGGACCTCTGGCAGCAGATTACTAGCCAGATAGCCATTGCTTTAGCTGGGTGGCATCCATGGGGAGAGCACCCATTAGGAGTGGGTGGCACCATGGTGGATAATTCACACAAGAAGTGACGCACTGTTCTGCATTGGTGGTTTTCGACAGACATGCTGCCCCATAAACATTTTTCATTCTCTGATGGATGTCTACCGGTGTTTGTCCTTCGGCAGCCAAGAAAAGAATAACAGCACATTGGTCCTCCTTGTACGCATTTGGTAATAATGTCGACATCTTCACATTTCCGCCCTTACCTCATGCACGTCGAAAAGACACGAATGCCACACTAGGCACTTGCTTGCACATGTAAGCATCCTCATCGGAGTCGCCGAACGTTCGTATAAGCTGCAGCAACGCCCTCAAACAGAAACCTTTTGCTCGACCCTTTACTACTGTCAACTGCTACGAAAACCGTGAGGTCTCGAAAACATTACCATCACCTCCACTAAACCCACCACAATTTTTTGCTGTGGAGTCCAGAGCTATTAAGTGGCATCCAGACGAATGTAAAAGTAGAATACCGATTTCGAATTTACTGGTACTGTGTGAGGTGCCTAAACACACCATGTTATTGGAAAATTCGGAAAAAGAAAAAGACGATAGCATTATAAAATTGCAGATCATTTATTTCGCAGGAATAAAAGTCAACGGAACACGAAACAGAGATGTCATAATGAGTACTTCATCTCTTACAGGAGTCTAGGTGATCGTTTATCTACTACATAAAATAAATTGCAAACCGAAACTTAAAATGTCCGATGAGTATGACGTTTACATCGTAGTTTCTATATTCAGAAGAAATAAGAGAAACGGATGAGGTCAGCAGAAGTGGGCCACACGTTATCCGAAATCAGAATTGTACCTCCAAACTTTATAAGCCCTCGGCTCGCACCGTTAAACACATTCTACTCTACGCAGCTATATAACTTGAGTTGACCGACTGACCATACTGCAACAGACCTAGGCGCTCGAGCAGTACACGACACGGAATATACAAAATGCTTTTGACTGCACCGATGGGACTCAGTCTATATGTCATTCAGTATAGGAAGGAATAAGAGACCTCAGAATCTCATTTCTTTACCTTTTCCCACCTCGACGGACTGGTTTTTAGGGCAATCTGATAGACTTTAAATATCATTACTTTACATAAAAACCTACTGCAGAGTTCTAATCTAGTGTGAGCTCTCTTTCATAATAAAACTTTTATTGTGGTGACATAGCTTCTGGAGGAGGGGAAGAAGAGAATGGTTCAAATGGCTCTGAGCACTATGGGACTCAACTGCTGAGGTCATTAGTCCCCTAGAACTTAGAACTAGTTAAACCTAACTAACCTAAGGACATCACAAACATCCATGCCCAAGGCAGGATTCGAACCTGCGACCGTAGCGGTCTTGCGGTTCCAGACTGCAGCGCCTTTAACCGCACGGCCACTTCGGCCGGCGGGAAGAAGAGATTAGTGTTTAACGTCCCGTCGACAATTATGTCATTAGAGACATAGCACAAGCTCGGATTAGGGAAGGATTGAGAAGAAAACCGGCTGTTCTCTTTTGAAGCAACCATCCTTGCATTTACTTTAAGCGAGTCAGGGAAATCTCGGAAAACCTAAATCAGGATGGCCGGTCACGGGTCTGAATCGTCGTCCTCCCGAATACTAGTCCGGTATGTTAACCACTGCGCTACCCCAGTGAATGCCTCTCTGACGCTTTCTCGAAATAAAGGCAGTTGCTTTTCTATCATTAAGCATCGTCTGTTTACTTCAAACCTAGTCTCTGAACATCTACTGCGTTTCATATATAGAAACATGTAGGTCACGTTTACAGAAAATGTACAGCATATGTGATCGGGTTAGGGATCTTCACGTCCGAATAGGCACAACTTCGTACGAAGCAAGCAAGTAACTTCAGATTCATACTTGCAGAAACGTCGTATAGGCCCAGCAAATTAAAAAGGCGTTCTCTGACGTCAACCTGCGTGTGTTCAGTGTACCAAAAAACGGAAACAGTGCAGAAGTGGAAAATGCGCCGAACAATTTCGCTGAAAGTAGCCTTGCCTGCATTAATAAGCTACTCTAAATTTTCGGAGGGCCTTATGATTCTAACAAAGACGGCTCTTCTTTTCGTGGAGCCTAGTGCGCCGGCGACGTAATTGGCACAGCAGTGAGAAGGATGAGGTTGATAAAATTAATCAGAGGAAGACTGAAGGGATCAAAAATGCCAGCTCTTCTTTACATTTTATCGGGCTATTATTAGAAATTGCACTGTTCTGTGTGAAACTATACAGCTACTGAAGAAACAGTCTTCTCCATAGAAACGCGTTCGCTCAGCCTCCTAAGCAGACATTATCAACCCCAGAAGCGCAATTTGTTCTTAACAGGGTATGTAATTGGCTCACTAGAAAAAAACTTATTAAACTGAGGGTACATATGGGTACAACAGCTTAAAATGCGGCTCAATGCTAAAGCAATTTAACAGCAAAGAGTTTAATACAAGACACCTGCTCAGTGTGCTGATTACTGGAAACTTAGCGACATCCATTTTTAGAAATCGTCACCGTTCACTGAATCACCGATACATGTCCACAAGTACTACCCACATGAAGCACCCGTGAAGTCTGTAATTCCCTTCTGATTATTTTACTGATTCGATCTTCTAGTTACACGTACAGCTCAGATCATGAACATTCCAAGTTGTAACCGTGTGCCGGACCTTGACTATTTGGATCTCTTTTTTTTAGTAGGAAAATCGATACTAACTGTGACACACGCTTCTAGGGCCGACATCAAGCTTCAGCAGATTTTTTTCCTCTGCAAGGTTTACAATTCCATAGAGGTTCTCCCATAATGCCGTTGGATTGGACTTGTGGAAGAAGGGATATGGAGGGCGGGCTTTTCAGTAATTATAAATTTTAGCCTCCACATTCTCAGAGGTATTACTGAAAGAGAAATTTTTTTACGATCTAGGTTGTACTAAAACATGAAGTGAACTAACATCATTTGTCGATGATTAGTGTAATAGGACGGACCGAGTTTAACGTTCAGTCAGTCGAGATCGTTAGAAAAGGAGTTCTAGATCGGCTAGAGAAAGAAGGCAGGAAATCTGCTTTCGGCTTTGTGTAGAAACCAGCTCAACATTCACATGTGTGATCCAAAGAAAGAAAACCATGGTAAACGTTAGTGATGATTTTTTTGACGGGGATTTGATGTCCCTCTTTCAAAATGCAAGTTCAGCATCTTAACGTTTGCGCCACCTGACATAGTTTGATGACAACGGTTTGCAGTCGCAGTAAGTTGAGACAATTTATACTTACGTAAAATGTTGTGGTGAACAACTGTTTGGGAGGTAGCAGGCTCTCTTAAGCAGCTGAATATGAAGACCAAGTAATGGACAGTAATGGAGAGGGTGTGAGTTCCTACGATTGCATGCAACTGTATTCCAAGAGAGAGAGTAATAATAAAAGTTTTACAAAATAAATAAACTGTAAAATATTTTAAAATGAGTTGATACAGGGACATTGTACAGTAAACTAAACAAGGAACACAGTGGCCAGTGCCGAAATGCACGTGTCTGGAGTATAGGTACAGTTACTGTGATCATTGGTGCTTTAATATGTACTTACTTCAGTGTGTTAGTTGTTTTTCCTCAGAGTGCAACCGTCGTCCTGCAAACGCGTAACGTAATTTACTACCTGATGGTTTCGACACAGTCGCGAATGCATTGGGAAGTGGACTATACTTGTCAGGGTGGACAATCCGATTTGTGTCCGTGCGTCCACACTACAATACCTGACATGCTGTCCAGGAAAAAACAAACATTAATGGCTGGCCTGTGTCACTAGCACTTCGAGGTACTAACGAATCTAAAAATTTACTACTCGTAACAGCTAAAATTATTAGTCTACAAATGAAGTAAATACTGACATTGTGTTGCTCAGGACACTGTCCTCAGTCATCAGCAGAAATATTTTCACTTATACCAGAACCCCATGAATATAAATTGCTTGCAGAACTGAAGCCGCAACCATGGTCATTACGTGGAATGACGGCAAGCAAATGAAGCACTGAGGACTCGGCTACTGACTGGCAATAAATGATTCATGAAAACTTAACTAAAGACAAAAAGCTGTGTGTTAGTCCCTATGACACATACCCTCTGAAACTACTACGGCCAGTGTTTGTGGAACATTGTATTGTCACAAATCACTCAGACGAAATTATTTTCTGCACGTGATTTCGAAGTCGTAGTCACAGCGTCGATGTAATTAAAGTGCGACGATATTTCAGTGGCTGCTACTTCAACGTTCCCTTGTGTGAAAGGAAGATGGAAAATATACTCAAAGTGGAGGCAAACTACTGTAATAAGTAACTTAATCCCCACATGACTAGGACTGCTGAAAAAAAAAGAACCACCTCACAGGTTGCCATGATCATTATTATTGAATCAAATTCAGTAAAAAGTGAAAAAATCAGAGAAGCTTTATCCGTACATCCAGATTTATACTGCATTGCATGTTGCACGATAGCTCTGTGCGGCCCTTACACACATGAAAGCTGTGTTTATGTAAATAATGGGGAACAAAACATCCTTGTAACTGCTGAGAAGTAAGACGTCCAGAATCTCAAAAACATGTGGTACAGACAGATCTTTTTCTAGTGTCACAAACTGCAACGTTTCGACCACGTCAGTAAGGCTTGCTCGGGAGTAGCCATTGCAGATCTCCTCCCAGGAATACCTAGATTTAGGCAGTCTACAGTTACCCTAAATCACTTCAGGGAAAGTCCATAAGATTCTTTTGAGAAGTTAGCGGCTTATTTTCTGCCTTAACCCACATAATCCTCCCCCCTTCCCCCAAGTCTTTGTCCGACTAAACATTTGTCCCTTTTCTAACTATAGCGCTAGTGACGGGATGTTACATATATACTTTACTTCTCCTATAACGATCACACGGCTATCTAAGGATTAATGTTCGTTTATGTGGTAATATGGCCCAGCCCTCATTAGAAATTTTTCATTTTTTCAACCATTCTTGCTATTTAAGAACGTTTACAGACAGGTAATATCTATGAATTGACCAAACGAGTAAACTAAGTCTTTTGTAGAAAGCTATGGTTGCACAGAAACCTCGAAAAGAACGAAAGCCTTACATTCGCTACTGTAAGGTTCACGTCTTCCTTATGGTTTAGAGGAACCAAGCCAAGACACGATATTGATTTCACAGACTCGAGTGATTTATTGCTGATGCTAACTGAAAGAAAGCCGGCCGAAGTGGCCGTGCGGTTAAAGGCGCTGCAGTCTGGAACCGCAAGACCGCTACGGTCGCAGGTTCGAATCCTGCCTCGGGCATGGATGTTTGTGATGTCCTTAGGTTAGTTAGGTTTAACTAGTTCTAAGTTCTAGGGGACTAATGACCTCAGCAGTTGAGTCCCATAGTGCTCAGAGCCATTTGAACCATTTTTTAACTGAAAGAAACAACGCAGGGGGAGTTTCGTCTTGGAACGGGTGTTTTATTCCAGTTAAGTTTTTGGTCAACTGCCAGTAACTTCCACCAAACATCAGTTTTTTATGAATATTCCAAAACAGTTTAACAGTTGTCGTGACCAACCGCCACTCCATAAAAAAGAGCATTCTAAAAGATGATACAATATATAGTGCTTTTCAAACAACACATCATGTATTGATTATAGGCATTTGTTTTGATATAATTCACAGTCATAAAACTTCTTGTTGCTGCACATCCTTAATCAGTAACGAAAAGTCTAGTCTCAATATCTGATACTTAACACTGCAATTTTATCGGAGTTCGCTTCTTTCGCGTTGTGAAAACCATAATTTCATTTGAATAAACAATCTCAGCGCACATTGAGTACGGCAAACTGTCTGGAGACGAGTATATTCGAGACGGTTCGCGGCGTCTGCAGGCTACTGAAAAGCAGTGGTTTCCACTTCGCTATTCTGGCGGGCTTCGAAAAGTTATCGGACCATTTGCTTAATGCTCCGAATTAATTCCTCTGCCAACAGCATTCCTACTGAGTTTATCCCAGAAAAGCTCCTCCACAATCAATACAAAGGAGAAGGCGGCCATTATAGGCGGTTGGAGGATTACTGTAATTATTGTTTGAGAGACATCAGACTGCACCACCCCATCATTTGCGCGTTTCTCATCCTATCTGCAACTCTGCCGACAACGCGGTGATGGAAAGTTGACCTGTGAGTTAGTTACCGCTACGTGTAGCTGCGAAAGGAGTTTTACAAATTTCTGTGTATGGAATGTCACAATAAATCTTTCATAACAGTTTGTATTAAAAAATGCAGTATGCTTGCCTCTTGCACTCGATTTGTGAAATACAATACTACGCTAGCCGCACAACTACAAATGCTCTTATTGCCAACTGATCTATTGCCCCACTACTGTTAATTAGTGCTAAGATGTCAATATTCCATTTTTCCATATTTTTCCGTTATCATTACGTAATGTTCTCCTTATGTGGTAACTTAAGATTACTCGAATAGCAGAAGAGATAAAAATACGCTGATGTATTTCATACAACTCAATGGTGATAGGGTGAACAGTAAAACTGCCAACAAAATAAAACGTGCTACATACTGTCTCGGACTCCTTTGGATATTTTAAAACGTGTTGTTGGTTGATTTCTCTGCCAACACTAAATCTCATTCCTCAGAAGACCCCTTGACGGAAATCAAAACAGACCGTACATCACTAGCTCCTACCAACAACGCACGTATTCATCTTCTCCTACGTGAAGAACCAAGGTGTCCATAATGGTGAATATAATGCATCTGCAGTAGCTATTTTCAGGATTACACTTCTCGTCAAACCACCCTGATTTAGGGCTCTTGTAGATTTACAGAACTGTTTCACGCGAGAACTACTTTATTCTCTTCAAAAGGCAACGTCTGGTGTCTCCTCTTGTAGCCTTCCAATTAAAGTAATGTTTCTATTCTAAAAGTGCCTCTGCCGAAGGGCATTTACAACACACAATACATCCGAAGTTTCCGTGCGCGGCCGTCAGAGAAGCTGTTAGGTATTTGTGCCGACTTGATGTTACCTAGATAAAAATATAGCTATACTTGTTTGAGAGAAAAAGATGATTACTTGAACTTAAGTTATATGACCAGACATATTTGTTATCCATTGGACCATTGATGCTAAATGTTTCTCTTCGTATTAGAAAAGTTGTCAGATAGATTCGTAACAGGTTTTATGGCCCACTTCTTGTACTAACTTAATGAACTTCGATTGAATGCTGTCCCAAACATGCATAACAATACAATGCCAAGCTTGTCAATGAATGGTAAATATTTCTTACAGATGAACCTTTGCCACTTTGTGAGATTATAGAAGTCTCATATAGTAAATAAAGGGTGATTGCCGGTCGCGGTGGTCTAGCGGTTCTAGGCGCTCAGTCCGGAACCGCGCGACTGCTGCGGTCGCAGGTTCGAATCCTGCCTCGGGCATGGATGTTTGTGATGTCCTTAGGTTAGTTAGGTTTAAGTAGCTCTGAGTTCTAGGGGACTGATGACCACAGATGTTAAGTCCCATAGTGCTCAGAGCCATTTGAACTTTGAACAGGGTGATTATAATTGAAGTTAAACTTTCAGAACGCTGTAGAAATAAGACCACTGGTCAGAATGACGTCAAATTGCGACGGAATATTATCGGAGAAGGGAGACTAGTATGGCCGAAGAAAAAACAATAGTGTGAAAATTCATCAATAGATGGTGCTGTATGGGTCAAAATACGTAAATGATGTCCGCAGCCCGTGGTCGTGCGGGTCGCCCGGGTTCCCGGGTTCGATTCCCGGCGGGGTCAGGGATTTTCTCTGTCTCGTGATGACTAGGTGTTGTGTGCTGTCCTTAGGTTAGTTACGTTTAAGTAGTTCTGAGTTCTAGGGAACTGATGACCATACATGTTAAGTCCCATAGTGCTCAGAGCCATAAATACGTAAATGAAAACACCCGTCATGCGCACGACCCATTGAAGTTGGTATAAACACGCCGGGTACACGGCTTTTCCTCCTTTCGCGTCTGCGACGTTCGTCATGACTATCTCAAAGCAGGATCGCGCTCTGCTTGTAAAGCTGTGTTACAAAAATGATGACTGTGCACATGTCGCTCTGCAGAAGTTTCGGACACTGAAGAGTTTGAATAAAGGCGTTGGTCCGATGACTGCCGTGGGTCTGGAGTAAATGATTCGGTAGTTTGAAAAGACGGGTTCTTTTGGTACACAACCTGGTAGAGAGAGGAAAGGAATTGATTCGACGTCAGTCGAAGCAGTGACCATAGCAATGCACCTTCGAGCCTTATCTTCTAAAAAATAATAAAAACTATGTCTATGGTATTCACTAGACGAAAGAGTATGTACCACACTTCATTGTAGCTGAAGTATTCGAAAAAACTGCAGTTCACACGGCGGTGTACAGAGGTTGTAAGACGAATGTTTGGAATGTCGTGAAAATGTATGAATTACTCTTTTCTACGATTGCACTAGTCCGCGTGTAATGCTACTTTTTGAAAAATATAATGTATCGTTCTGTCTGTGAAATACTTCAGTACCCCGCTTGAAGATTAGACTTTCACCGCGTGACAACGCATTATGGCGTGGCAGACGTGTGTGCCATGCTTCCAAACAGTTCCGTCGTTATCCACGTATTACACCGTCCTGTAAAAGTTGACTTGTCAACATCGTATCGCGAAGGTCGAGTCGTTGAGAGTCCGGATATGACTGCCGGTCCGTCAGCAATAGAAAGACCTATGCTGATTGCTTCCGTGTAAGATACATATTGGACAAAAATATGGAAACAGTGAGACACGAATTCTTGAACATAAATGCAAATGCTAGTCAAGCCTGCATATGGTGCTGTTGCATTTAACCACAAATGGCACCTGTGTAGTGTCCTCAATACGTTGCAAGCGTCAGTTGTGGTCAGAGCAGTGTTGTGTGTAGTTTTGTGTGCATTATGTCGGAGCTAAGTGAATTCGAATGTGAGAAAATTGGTGTTCGTACGGTGGATGCTCCGTAACCAAGGTAGCCCAAGTATTCGGTGCTTCAAGAGGCACTGTATCGAAGAGCTGTACGGCATGTGGGGAAAGCGGAAAAACATCAGTCGCTAAGTCACAACGCGGATGTAAGTATGTGTTGAGCGATAGAGACGGATGGTCGTCGAAGAACTAAGATGACGACAGCTGCAAAAGACGTTACAGAACTGAATGTCGCACCCGTGAATCCTGTCAGCATACAAACAAAATGAAGGGAGCACCAGAAGCAGGTATCGCAAGGCGAGCTTGAATTCCAAAACCACTCATCAGTTATCCAAATGCCCGTAAGAGGAAAACGTGGTGTCGAAGCCATAAAACCGGGACTGTGGAGCAACGGAAGAATGTCATTTGGTCGGATGAGTCTTGTTTCACACTTATGGTCGAGTTTACTTCCCGAGAGTGAAATATGGTGGGGGTTCTGTGATGATTCGGGCAGCCATATCGGGATATTCCATAGGGCGCATAGTTCCTTTGCCAGGTCGCATTACTACAAACGATTATGTGACCATTTTGGCTGATCTAGTCCGTCCCATGTTACAATCCTCCGTCAGAGGTTCGACTCCTCCTTCGGGCGTGTGTGTGTGTGTGTGTGTGTGTTGTCCTTAGCGTAAGTTAGTTAAGTTAGATTAAGCACTGTGTAAACCTATGGATCGATGACCTCAGCAATTTGGTCCCATACGAATTCACCACAAATTTCCAAATTTCCCATGTTACAATGTTTGTTCCCCAATGGTGATCCTGTGTTCCAAGGCGACCGATCTCATTTCACCTCTTCTGGCCACTGCAGTCACCAGCTCTCGATATTATTGAGATTTTATGATCTACTTTGAAGAGAAGGGTGCGTAATCGCTATCCATCGTCGTTACCTGAACTTACCACTATTTTGCAGGAAGAAATGTATAAGACTCCTTTGAAAACCACCCAGTGACTGTATTTATCCATTTCGAGACGACTGGAAGGTGTTTTGAATGCCTGTGGTTTTCCTACGCCATATTAGGCATGCTAATGTGTTGTCTTTGTGGTGCGTCCATAGTGTTGTCCACCCTCTGCATCTTACCAGACACTACAGAGATAATCTGACCATTGCACCGATTCCGTTATTGGTAGATAAAAACGTACTGGTGAAGAACAGACTTCGAACAGAAACAATCTGATCTTCATTACTTTTTTCGAACATGTTTCGATATCGTTGCACCATTCCCCGTGTTTTCTTGTTATACAATCTCGTTAAATTTGGTTGAAAATTGGTTTGGAAAACAAACCATTTACTCCTTGAGGCATAGGGCGAAGTACAATTATTTTTGTATTTATCATCTTTCATTAGCGTTTAGAGCGTTATAAACGCCAGTATTCTTTTTTTTAATTCTCTCCTTCGATACTTGTGGTCCAGCGTAGCTTCTCAGCTTCTGATTTTTCCAATACCTGCCGCTCCCGCTTGTTGTGGACGAGCAGCCTGTACAATTCCGTGGCGATAGTACGCTGAATTCGCTGAGAACGCCAACTTGCGATATCTAGGTGGAAACCACAGGTGCCTCTTTAATTGTCCTCCGCCTCGCTGCAAGCGGCGGCTGAGAACGCCTCATAACGAAGGTGTGACGACACAGTCGTCCGCAGGTCATTAAGGGAAGTGAAATGAGCGCTCAAAAGGCAGCCCGCATGCTAACACGCCGAAAGCGCGCCTGCCGCTTCTCACGGCTTTTACTCTCACTGGAGCAACACCTGTTCCTCAACTTCAGCCGACTTTGCTGTGTCAGACAGCCGTTCAGCTCCGCTGAGTGCGTTATGAATTGGAAGTTCGCAGGACAAACTCCAGACATTCCGCAACGCAGTGAAAAACTGGCGAGAACAGATGGAGGGGACAGAGTTGGGGAGATAAAGTAGGGAGAGGGAGGTAAAGGGGAGGAGGGGATGGGGATGGAGAGGGGGAGGGGGAGGGGGAGGGGGAGGGAGAGAGAGAGAGAGAGAGAGAGAGAGAGAGAGAGGTGATCTGAAAACAACAACGTCTCGGAGGCTCACTGAAGAGCTTCACGATTTCAGTCATAAGACTATACGAAAGAAGAGAATTATGTACTTCGGTCTCCATCTAAATCTCTATGGTAATTCAAAGCATTCCATGCAGTGCCCCCCCCTTCCCCCCCCCAACCCACACACACACACACACACACACACACACACACACACACACACACACACACACACAGGATCTGCAAACCGATATGCCTAAGTATTACAAAATGTTGATAAACTGAAGAGGTGTTATAAATTTACATTCCTGATGATTGGACTGATGTCCAATAATGAAAGAAAAGGTATTGAGAAAGATTACTTGTTTATGAAACTTCCTGGCAGATTAAAACTGTGTGCCCGACCGAGACTCGAACTCGGGACCTTTGCCTTTCGCGGGCAAGTGCTCTACCAACTGAGCTACCGAAGCACGACTCACGCCCGGTACTCACACCTCGTCTCCTACCTTGGTAGAGCACTTGCCCGCGAAAGGCAAAGGTCCCGAGTTCGAGTCTCGGTCGGGCACACAGTTTTAATCTGCCAGGAAGTTTCATATCAGCGCACACTCCGCTGCAGAGTGAAAATCTCATTCTGATTACTTGTTTATGGTTAAAAAAGTAAGTGATTCAGTAGGCAGTTACACATAGTGAAACTCAGTAATGTTGTACACATTACAGCCATCGCTACCGCATGCGAAATTCACTTGAATCAACTCAAATTAGAACGTAGCTGCATCTTAAGTGACTGTGGATACGGATGGAAGCACTTAAATTGTCTCTTCACTGTGAGGTTTCCCTTAAGTAAAAATTTTAGGTGTTGAAAAGTAAGAAAATAATTTCCCGATAGCGTGGATAAACATTACAGTTTTCTGACATAGAAATTCCTATGGTCATATTTTATTACGGATAAAATGGTGAAGAACGGACTTCGAACACAAACAATCTGATCTTCATTACTTTTTTCGAGCATTTTTAGATGTCGCTGCACCATCCTCCACAAGCCATCTTATAACAAAGGTAGTTAACATTTCACTGTAATCCAATTCTGAGATATGTTTGAAAATTCAGGTCTCTGCCTCATCGGGTTATTAGTTTAAAATAAATTGTGGTGTTCAGTCCGGAGACTGGTTTGATGCATCTTTCGATGTTAGTCTACATCGTGCTAACCTCTTCATTTGCACATAACTACTGTAACTTGCATGTGTCTGGACCTGCTTAGTGTAGCCAGTCCCTGGTCTGATTCTTTAACTGTTACCGCTCCACCCTACTCTCTGTTAGCACATTAACTATTTCTTGATGTCTCAGGATATGTCTTGTCAAATGATACCTTCTTTTACTGAAGTTGTACCACAAATTTCTTTTCTCCCCATTTAGATTAGTTACTATGGTAAGGCGTGTTCTTGTTGAACCTTACATTTAAGAGAGAACGCATCTAAACATAATCACCTGACATCCATAACAGTGTTACAATCAATCCTCACAAAAACAAACGTGATTAAAACATTTAAATACATACAAATTATTATTAGTTTTGGACTTCAAGATACATCAAATGCTATTACGCCAATACATGATCGTTTAGAGACACACTAAAACTCCTTTCCTGAAACTTGCCATTCTCCTGGTTGCAACTGAAGCTTTCGGAGGATTACCACCACTCGTTCCTCCCGCGAACGTTTACCGGCCGGAAAAGCAGAAAGGGGAAAGGGGAAACGACAGTGGTACACAAAGTACACCCCACAAGCCACCATACAAGAAAAGCGAGAAGTTAATATTGTACTGTCATCCAGTTCTGGGCTATGTTTTAAATTTCAGGTCTGTACCTCACCCGGTTGTTAGTTTAAAATCAAATGCAATGTTTGTACCAAATAGACAGACAGACAAGAAAGAGATCTAATAAAAAGGTTGTACAATATTTTCTACAAAACAGGCCTTTACTCTGTTTGGATTAAAAAGAAGACAGCATTTTACTTTTGGTAAATGGACATAAAATAAGTCAGCAATCAATGTAAGTAACCGTCATGATTTCCCCAAACCAAAATACCACAATAGTGCCCTGGCGTAAAAAAAAAGTCATTTTAAGGTTTTCGCAACCGTTCCGAAATGCTGGAAATCATCTTCGTAAGACAGTACAAGTTCGACAAAGAAAAACCACTCTACACGGTACCAGTCTAAGTAGGCTAAGAAGTTCACTGGTCGCAAGACAAATTACTTGGTTTTATTCCTTTCTTCCTATCTCAGGAGAAGGAAGATTTGAACATAACGTCTCGTCGACGATGAGATGGTTAGAGAGGGAACAAATGGTTCAAATGGCTCTAAGCACTATGGGACTTAACATCTGAGGTCATCAGTCCCCTAGATTTAAAACTACTTAAACCTAAATAACCTAAGGACACCACACACATCCGTGCCCGAGGCAGGATTCGAACCTCAGACCGAAGCAGCAGCGTGAGAGGGAACACAGGCACGGATTGTACTATGATGGGAAGATAAATCGGCCTTGCTTCGCGTGATTTAATGATTATTGGAGACATGGAAAATCAAAACTTAGATGGCTGAATGGCGTCTCTAAATAGAGACGTCCGTCCTGTCTACGCAAGAACAGGGGCAGGCATGTTTGCAGCAATATCGACACTCAGTCTTGTATGTATAAAGGAATTTGCTCATTATACACGATTCAGTCACATTAATAAGACCACCAGAGAACAGCGCGGTCGATTTTGTAATGCGGAAACGGAGCAATTTATCTGACGTCCAGAACGGGATGATCACTGACTTTCAGGCCAAGGGTGGAAGCATTTCCGGAACTGCTAAGTTCTTAAATTGTTAGCGCGCCGCCTTGGTTAAAGTATACCATGCATGGCAACATGGCGCTATCCAAAACCGGTGCCGAGGCAACTGGGGTGCACCTCGGGCCGTAGATGACAGGGATGAAAGACGGTTAAGGAGATGCGTATGGGCGAACAGACGTGTAACTGTTGAGCAGCTGGCTGTTCACACGACCTGTGTGGTTATCAACAGTGCCTACTCAACCACCTTTCAGGGAACATTCGTGTGTTTGGGCACCTGCAACAGACATCTCGTTCATGCGCCCATGCTGACTGCAGTTGTTCGGCGACAAAGGCTACGCAACTGGACGTTCACTGACAAGGGAACCTCCCCATCGCACCCCCCTCAGATTTAGTTATAACTTGGCACAGTGGATAGGCCTTGATAAACTGAACACAGATCAATTGAGAAAACAGGAAGAAGTTGTGTGGAACTGTTAAAAAATAAGCAAAATATACAAACTGAGTAGTCCATGGGACACATAGGCAACATCAAGGAGGACGTGAGCTCAGCAGTGCCGTGGTCCCGTGGTAGCGTGAGCAGCTGCAGAAAGAGAGGTCCTTGGTTCAAGTCTTCCCACGAGTGAAAATTTTACTTACTTTATTTTTGCATAGTTATTATCTGTCCGTTCGTTCATTGACGTCTCTGTTCACTGTAATAAGTTTAGTGTCTGTGTTTTGCGACCGCATCGCAAAAGCGTGCGATTAGTAGACGAAAGGACGTGCCTCTCCAATTGGAACCGAAAACATTTGATCGCAAGGTCATAGGTCAACCGATTCCTCCACAGGAAAACACATCTGATATATTCTATACGACACTGGTGACGGCATGTGCGTCACATGGCAGGAATATGTTGTCGACCCACATAACTTGTACACTTGGTGAATGGGTAAAAAGATTCTTCTACCTTGCCCGATTTAGGTTTTCTTGTGGATGTGATAATCACTCCCAAAAAAGTGATGAAAACATAAGAGTTTGTCACATAAACTGAAAATAAAAAATTAAAGTTTTCACTCGATGCAAGATTTGAACCAAGGACCTTTCGCTCCGCAACTGCTCACGTTACCACGAGACCACGGCGCTCCTGTGGTCTTTGTGTCCTTGATATTGCCTATCTTCCCATGAACTACTCAGCTTGTATATTTTTATTATTTTTTCACAGTTCCACACAACTTCTTCCTGTTTTCTCAATTGATCTGTGTTCGGTTTTTTAAGGCCTATCCACTGTGCCAAGTTATAACTAAATCTGATGGGGGTGCGATGGGGAGATTCCCTTGTGAGTAGCGACAGGTGGCCTTTTCAGATGAGTCATGTTGTATGCTCCGTCAGACAGATGGCCGTTGGCGTGTAAGGCGTGAAATGTCTGAAATCAAACATCCTGTAACAATCGTTGGAAGAGTCCAGCCCGGAGGAAAGAGCGCTATGGTCTGAGGAATGTTTTCGTGGTATACCCTGGGTGATAACGTCATTCTGGAAGGCACAATGAATCGAAGCGACTATGTATCTACCTTTGGGGACAATGTTGACGCTTACATACAGTTTGTTTCTCCTCTGCAGGGTGGCATCTACCAGCAGGACAATGCAAATTGTCACACAACTCGCAGTGCACGTGTGTTGTTCGAAGAGCACCAGGATGAGTTTACCGTATTCCCCTGGATTAAAACCCAGTCGAGAATCTGTGGAACCACCTCGAACCAGCTGTTCGCACTATGGATTCTCTATCGAAAAACATAACGTATCTGGCCACAGCACCGGATGCAGCATCGCTCCACATACCTTTCGGTACCGTCCAGAACCATACTGACTCTCCTTGCACGTCTCCCAGCGGTGCGCGCTGCAAAAGGTCATTATTCAGGCTTTTACAGGCGGTTACATTAACGTGAGTGGACAGAGGACACGGATTCTGTTTCAGATTACACAATGATTCTTTTCGGAAATTAGTACGGTTGGAATTTGATGGATAGTACAATTGCAGTAACATTGGCAATCAATCGTTCGAATGACATGCGATCCTGGTGCGAACAGGAATGTTTTATTAACATACTGAGTGCATACGTTTATGCTTTGAAGAATATTAACGTGTAAATGTACAGACATATGGTATGTTAAACACGCATGCCGCTTCTTGAACGGCAGATGGTCGAGACTGTTATTTGATGGACGAGAATGAACGTTAATATCACGGTGCACTGGTGGATGAATTCTTGCTAGTGAAGATACTGACCACGCGGTCTGACGAGAGAGGGCCGCGGGTGTGAAATCTATAGATGTCAGTGTGTGATACGTTACGCAGATGAAGTACAAGCTGTGCACAAGACAGGAAGCACTTAATATAAAATTCGTCTGCCAATAAAAATCTTGATCTATTTTACGTCGCTGAACGTGTATCTAGCAGCTAGGACTAGCAATGCTTCGTACGAACAGTTTTCTAGTCGAGGAAGAGACATTGTTGCTTATAACAAGGCGTATCTTCGTTTTCACACGTTTTGTAGCTAAATGTTTCGCCACATGTCTCGTAATTAAGTTTATTCTTCTTGTATGAAGCTTCTGACATCCTATCCAAGAAGTATGCTCTCACTTCTTTGTTATCCTGAATATGTGGACATCAGTTTGGTAACATGATGGAGTTAACCTGAGCTCTAGTTGTAATGCTACAAGTTAGCGAATACCGTACATCTGTAACAGAGTTCACAGAAAATTACTGTATTACCGTTGTAGAGGTAAATGGTAAGCGTTATGAGTGGTAAATGTAAGTTCGCGAAGAGAGCTTCTCACTTGTACTGCTAACATTAACTCCCAGAAGGAGAACTCCACGGCAATTAGAATAATGTAGACTTACTGTTGTGAGAACGGCTGAAAGGTTTATAGAAGCTGCTGGTGTGAAATTTGATAAATAAAGTAGTACTCTTTGAAATTGTATGACCATTACTAAATCATTTTTGTCTCTCTGAATGTTACACGTAAAATAAACGTAACGAAAGTGATAAGTAACCTGTCGTTCCATTCTCAATTAAATGTAGTTACACGTTTGCATGAATTCATTTTCTTTTTTACCCGAAGTTGGTTGTTGTAGCGCCTCGTTTATATATTTATGATTCATTTTTTAAAACAGCTTTTCGTCAGTGTGCAAAAGATAAGGCTGTCTGTACGATGTAAGAAGTAAAATAATTGAAGTTAGAGTTCGCTGGGACGGCTAGGGACAGAGGCTTGTACTTGATTGATGCTTTTTATCTCTTGCGTCATTTCTGAAAATTTATACCAACAACCCGAATGCACAATGTTAAAGAGCAGCCAGTACTAGCGTAAGTGTAATAGCAGTCATCCGTTTGCAACATCACATTTACATGTGCAAATAATGCTGTTATCTTACATGTACACAGTGGCTCCTAAATGCTGTTGAATAAGCAGCGCATGATGCACAGAAACGAAACGAGAACAGACAGATGGCGTCAACGACGATAACATGGCCACTAATTCTGCAGCTAACGTTAGCCGCCTGGACAGTGTGGTTGCAGACTGGTCTGATATGGGAGCCACAGCTGCATGTCATTCTACTGGCTGAAAATGTAGCCTAATTCGCACCTGTGACCTTCAAAGTTCGTACGGTCGTTATTAAGTTGCTAAGGGCACAGGATGAAAGATTAGACTTCAACGGACAGTCGACGATGAAGTCATCAGAAGAGAAGCACAAGCTTCCTTTTCAAAGGAACCATCCCAGCGTTCACTTTAATCGATTTATGGACTTAAACCTAAATACGGTTGGCAACGCAAGAGATTGTAACAGTGCTACTGCCGCATGCAGGTCATCTGCGCTAACCACTGCATCATCTCACTCAGTGAACAATTCTGGAAACGTTACGTAAACTTCCTGTCACAGCAGGAGGCGGTAACTGCATGAGTCACTAGTCTCTTGTGGGGCTACCGAGAGGATAGTGCGACGCATTTCAGTACCGCGCCATTGTCACACACTATGTATCAAGGAGAAATTCCGTCAATTACCCATTACGAAGAGCCGTTGCGACTGCTACGGTCGCATGTTCGAATCCTGCCTCGGGCATGGATGTGTGTGATGTCCTTAGGTTAGTTAGGTTTAAGTAGTTCTAAGTTCTAGGGGACTAATGACCACAGCAGTTGAGTCCCATAGTGCTCAGAGCCATTTGAACCATTTGAAGAGCCGTTACGTAAAACAAAGCTTTCACAGACGGTGCCGTCGTACACACAGAGGCGATTCTATCGTGAAAGGTGTTAAGGCACTCGGGACTTGGTGTTCCGTGCCAAGAGTTGAAGCTGAAGCCAAACCAAAACAAAAGCAGTGTGGTGTTCTTGAGAAGAGTAATAGCATTGTCAACGAATCACACGAGAGAAAATGCTCCAACGTTCTGATTCGAGAGTTTCAAGTTACACAGTTCAGTACGGCATCTGAATATTTTTTTTAGGACAGAGAGCTGCCAAATTACTATTGAAAGGATTGTGAGGAAATACAGCTTGTCTAAGGTATCTAAAATTTACAAGAAATTCTTCCGAATAATTTTTTGGTTCTGCTACCTCTATTGACGGAAAAAAAAATCAGTTCACAGAGAATCGGCGTGAATTGTGTTTACTATTCATGATAACATAATCCCACACTATTACTAGCGGTATCATTAATATTTAACGTGCAGGTGAAACGCTGTCACAAAGAGCAGACTGAAACATACACGACAATCACAGGGACAACCAGAACTTCACCTAAAAACGTTCAAAGGGGGTAGCATGGACCAAAACAAGGAAAAAAGTAAACATTGACTCTAAAATAAATTAAGAGCTATGCGGACTTGTTCATCTTCGCTATTGTGAAACATGTCTTCTATCGAAATCTCTTTGCCTTCTGTTTTCTGAGAGGAGATACTGTGGACCGAAACAAGAAAAACGATGTCCTGTAAACATGGGCTCTATAGTGCATAGCCGCGCGGGATTAGCCGAGCGGTCTTCGGCGCTGCAGTCATGGACTGCGCGGCTGGTCCCGGCGGAGGTTCGAATCCTCCCTCGGGCATGGGTGTGTGTGTTTGTCCTTAGGATAATTTAGGTTAAGTAGTGTGTAAGCTTAGGGACTGATGACCTTAGCAGTTAAGTCCCATACGATTTCACATACATTTTTTTCTATAGTGCATACCTTAAGGGCTATTACCGCTTCTTCATCTTAGCTACTGGACAAGTGCTCATAGCTCAAAGGCATGCATTGTAGTGCTCATCATTACTAGATACTTTTGTATTGTTAAGGTCCCCAAAGTCCGCTCCCAAGTATGGAAATCAAAGATCTTGCAGTGGAAGACCTGTGTTTCACAGTATCGAAGATGAACAAGTGTTTGACGGCCGCGGTGGCCGAGCGGTTCTAGGCGCTTCAGTCTGGAACCGCGCGACTGCTACGGTCGCAGGTTCGAATCCTGCC